>NC_142441.1:79832727-80135757 GCF_059453495.1 Arachis ipaensis | reverse complement strand
CTGGACGCCAGCTCCTTGTCTGCTTCTGGCGTCTGAACGCCAGAACTGTGCCCATTTTGGGCGTTCAACGCTGGATTCTGCCCTATTTGGGCGTTCAACGCCAGATTCTTGCCCATTTCTGGCGTTGAACGCCAATCCTGCCTTGTTTCTGGCGTTGAACGCCAGTTTTGGGCATGGTCTGGGCGTTCAGCGCCAACCTTCCACCAATTCTCTGGCGTTTTAGCGCCAGAATTATTTTTCCCTGGGCTCTTACTGTCCTCAGGTGAATCTTCGGTGGGTTGCTCATTTCTTGACTTTTTGATGCCTTGAGATGGGGTATTTAATGTTTTCCCACTTCTTAATTGAACTGCTCGGCATTCTTCTGCTATTTGCCTTGATAGCTGCTGCTTTGTTTGCTTAAACTGTTCGTCCATATGTATATTAGCTATCCTTGTCTCTTGTAGCCTGTCCTTGAATTCAGCTAGCTGCTTTGTTAGAAAATCCAATTGCTGATTGAATTCAGCAGCTTGTTTTACAGTACTGAATTCAACAGTTACTGTTTTAATCTCTTCATTCATGGAAGGGTTGCTGCTTAGGTACAGATGCTGATTCCTGGCAACTGTATCAATGAGCTCTTGAGCCTCTTCAATTGTCTTTCTCATATGGATAGATCCACCAGCTGAGTAATCTAGAGACATCTGAGCTCCTTCTGCAAGCCCATAGTAGAAGATGTCTAACTGAACCCACTCTAAAAACATTTCAGAGGGGCATTTTCGTAGCATCTCTCTGTATCTCTCCCAGGCATCATAAAGAGATTCATTATCTCCTTGTTTAAAGCCTTGGATGTCCAGCCTTAGCTGTGTCATCCTTTTTGGAGGGAAATATTGATTCAGAAATTTTTCTGTCAGCTGTTTCCATGTCCTTATGCTGGCCTTAGGTTGGTTATTTAACCACCTCTTAGCTTGATCTTTTACAGCAAATGGAAACAGTAATAGTCTGTAGACATCCTGATCTATTTCCTTATTATGTACTGTGTCAGTAATTTGTAAAAATTGTGCCAGAAACTCTGTAGGTTCTTCCTGTGGAAGACCGGAATACTGGCAGCTTTGCTGCACCATGATAATGAGCTGAGGATTCAACTCAAAGCTACTGACTCCAATGGAGGGTATGTAGATACTACTCCCATATGAAGCAGTAGAGGGGTTTGAATATGACCCCAGAGTCCTCCTGGACTGTTCATTTCCACTTAGATCCATGATGGAAAAAGGGAGATGATGTAAAATAGAAAAAAATATTTTTATTTATTTATTTATATATTTATTTCGAAAATGAAATAAATTAAAATAGAATAAATAAAAATTGAGTGAAGATTTTCGAAAAAACTGAGGAGAGAGAAAGTGGTTAGGAAGTTTTGAAAAAGATATGATGATTTTGAAAAAAAAGTTTTAAATTTTGAAATAAAATTCTAAATTTTATAAATATATTTCGAAAATTTGTTTTTTTTTTTTTTTTTTTTAGAGAGAAAAGATATTTTTGATTTTTAAGAGGAAAAAGAAAAACAATAAAATAGCACAAGATTTAAAATTTTTAGATCTAATGCTCCCTATTTTCGAAAATTTTGGAGGGGAAAACACCAAGGAATACCAAACTTAAAAATTTTAAGATCAAGTCACAAAGAAAATTCAAGAACACGAAGAAAGAACACCAAACTTAAAATTTTTAGAAAACCAAACCAAAATTTTCGAAAATCAAAGGGAAATCAACAAGAAAACACCAAACTTAGAGTTTGGCACAAATTTTAATAGAGAAAATATTATTTATGAAAAAGGTTTTAAAAAGAGTGTACCAAACTGCCACGGGGTTAGACTAACACTCTAGCCAATTGGGCAGTAAATGTAACACTTGTTTTAAAGAAGGATATTTTTAACCAAGAACAATAATAAGAGACTCTAAACCAAAAAGAAAAATTTTCCTAATCTAAGCAACAAAATAGTCCGTCAGTTGTTCAAACACGAACAATCCCCGGCAACGGCGCCAAAAACTTGGTGCACGAATTGTGAATCACACTTTTCACAACGCGTACCACTAACCAGCAAGTGCACTGGGTCGTCCAAGTAATACCTTAAGTGAGTAAGGGTCGAATCCCACGGAGATTGTTGGTTTGAAGCAATCTATGGTTATCTTGTAAATCTTAGTCAGGAAGTCAATTATGTTTATCAGTCGAATTGCGAATAACCAAGAGAGCATAAATAAAAGGTTACTTGTTGTGCAGTAATGGAGAATATGTTGGAGTTTTGGAGATGCTTTGTCTTCTGAATCTCTGCTTTCCTCTGTCTTCTGATTCACGCACGCATGTCCTCCTACGGCAAGCTGTGTGTTGGCGGATCACCGTTGTCAATGGCTACCTTCCATCCTTCCAGTGAAAACTATGCTCACGCGCTCTGTCACAGCACGGCTAATCACCGGTTGGTTTTCGATCCGGTTGGAATAGGATTTACTATCCTTTTGCGTCTGTCACCAACGCCCAGCCTTCAGGAGTTTGAAGATCGTCACAGTCGTTCAATTCTTGAATCCTACTCGGAATACCACAGACAAGGTTTAGACTTTCCGGACTCTCATGAATGCCGCCATCAGTTCTAGCTTATACCACGGAGATTCTGATTAAGAGATCTCAGAGATACTCATTCAATCGGATATAGAACGGAGGTGGTTGTCAGGCACATGTTCATGGTTTGAGGAAGGTGATGAATGTCACAGATCATCACCTTCATCACAGTTAAGCGCGAATGAACATCTTAGATAGGAGCAAGCGTATTTGAATGGAAAACAGAAATACTTGCATTAATTCATCAAGACACAGCAGAGCTCCTCACCCCCAACAATGGGGATTAGAGACTCATGCCATCAAAGAATACAAAGTTTAGATCTAAAATGTCATGAGATACAAAATAAGTCTCTAAAAGTTGTTTAAATACTAAACTAGTAGCCTAGGGTTACAAAATATGAGTAGACTATGATGGATGATGCAGAGATCCACTTCTGGGGGCCCACTTGGTGTGTGCTGGGCTGAGACTTAAACAATTCACGTGCAGAGGCCATTTGTGGAGTTGAACGCCAGTTTTTATGCCAGTTTCGGTGTTCAACTCCAGCTTTTGATCCTTTTCTGGCGCTGGACGCCAGAATTGGGCAGAGAACTGGCGTTGAACGCCAGTTTACGTCATCTATCCTTGTGCAAAGTACGGACTATTATATATTGCTGGAAAGCCCTGGATGTCTACTTTCCAACGCAATTGGAAGCATGCCATTTCGAGTCCTGTAGCTCCAGAAAATCCACTTTGAGTTCAGAGAGGTCAGAATCCAACAGCATCAGCAGTCCTTTTTCAGCCTGAATCAGATTTTTGCTCAGCTCCTTCAATTTCAGCCAGAAAAATACCTGAAATTACAGAAAAACACACGACTCATAGTAAAGTCCAGAAATATGAATTTTTCCTAAAAACTAATAAAAATAGACTAAAAACTAACTAAAACATACTCAAAACTATATGAAATTATCCCCAAAAAGCGTATAAAATATCCGCTCATCACTATTCCCCGGGAAACTGAAATCCCGGTGGAGGGGACCATACGTGATTACAAGTGTGTCACCATATGGTTATGTGGAGCTTCAAGATATTGATTCTGATAAGAAGTTCATTGTCAATGGACAAAGAATCAAGCATTATCTTGAAGGCAACATTGAGCAAGAATGCTCAAGGCTGAAGCTAGATTAAAAGCTCAGCAAGGTCCAGCTAAAGACAATAAAGAAGCGCTTGCTGGGAGGCAACCCAGCCATGGGGCAACAATCCTCTAAGCATTTTGCCCTATTTCTATTTTTATTTTTATTTGTTTATATAGAGTTCATTGATAACAAGGTAAATAATCATTTACAGAAGACCTCGGCACACACAACAGAGAAAAAGATCTCACTGGCAAGAAAACACCAGTAAAAGTGCATTTTGGGCGTTCAACGCCCAAAATGGGCATCCACTGGGCGCTGAACGCCAGTGATGGTAGCAGCTGGGCGTTCAACGCCAGAAAGGGGCACCCACTGGGCGTTGAACGCCAGTAATGGCAGCAGCTGGGTGTTGAACGCCCAGGAGAGCAGCAATTGGGCGCTGAACGCCCAAAACAGGCAGTGTTTAGGCGTTCAAGCGCCAGGAAGGCAGGGAGGAGCCAAATTCATTTTTTCCACACGTATTTCCATTTTAATTTCAAATTTTATGCTTCAATGCATGATTTTTACATGAACATGTCAAGAACCCTAATTTCTAAAATCCTTAATTTCTAAAAATCCATCCTTCCAAATTCAATCCAACTCTTTTCAAATATTTTTTGAAAACAAATCTATCGTTTTCACTCTAAAATCTTTTCAACTAATCTATATCTTTTTCAAATCTCCATATTATCTTTTTCAAAATTCATATTTATCTTTTTCAAAAATCTATCATATCTCTTCAAAATTAAACTATATCTTCTATCTTATCTTTTTCAACTCAATCTTCTTATCTTATCTTTTCCAATTTTTCGAAAACCCACCCCCCTATCCCTTTAAATTGGGGTTCGGCCTCCCTCCTCCTCCATCAACAATTGCACCTAGCTCTCCTTCTATCCCTCTCCTTTCTTTTCTTTTGCATGAGGACAAGCAAACCTCTAAGTTTGGTGTGTTTATCCGAGATCACTAAGATCATGGCTCCTAAAGGAAAACAACCCAATCCAAGAGGCAAGAAAGAGAGCGTTCCAAAACCACTTTGGAATCAAGGGAAGTTCTTATCTAAAGAACATTCAGACCATTATCTTAAAGTAATGGGTCTGAGATCAGTGATCCCGGAAGTTAGATTCGATCTGAAAGAAGATGAATATCCGGAGATCCAGGAGCAAATTCGAATCAGGAACTGGGAAGTCCTAGCTAATCCTGAAACGAAAGTGGGAAGGAACACGGTCCAGGAGTTCTATGCTAATATGTGGCAAACTGACAAGCAAAAACTATCTGGAACTGCATTCTATGAATTTCGGACCATGGTCAGAGGAAAGATTGTTCATACCACCCCTGAAAAGATCAGGGAGATCTTAAAGCAACCTCAGCTAAAGGATGATCCAGACTCCTTCAACAGGAGGATGATGAGAGCAGACATTGACCTGGATAAGATTCTAGAGGACATATGTATCCCTGGAGCCAGGTGGACCACCAACACAAAGGGTGTCCCAAATCAACTCAAGAGAGAGGATCTCAAACCAGTCGCCAGAGGATGGCTGGACTTCATTGGGCGTTCTCTGTTGCCCACTAGCAACCGTTCTGAAGTCACAGTTAAAAGAGCAGTGATGATCCATTGCATCATGATGGGGAAGGAAGTGGAGGTTCATCAGCTGATTTCAACTGAACTCTACAAAATTGCTAACAAAAATTCTAAAAAGGCCAGGTTGGCTTATCCAAGCGTGATTTCTATGCTCTGCAAGGACGCTGGAGTAAGGATGGGAATAACTGAGTATATCCTAATTGAAAAGCCAATCACCAAAGCATCAATGGAAAAACAACAAGCACAAGAGGATCCCATCAAGAAGAGAGCACAGGAATTCCTCCCAGAGATCCCTCAATCTGAATACTGGGAGTATCTTGAGACGTGCGTTACCAAGATACGGGAAGCTATGGAGCAAATAATAAAAGAACAGAAGGAACACAGTCAAATGCTGACCTATATGTTTAAAGAACAAGAGGAGCAAGGGCGTGACTTAAGGGAATTAAAGCACCAAAAGCCTTCTCTTGTAGGACCAAGCACCCCAAGGATCAGAGGAACCCCCGTTCCCCCAGAATAAAGGTTGTTAATTTCCAATTTCTGCCTTAACTCTGTGACAGTGTCCTTATAGAAGTTTACCTTAGAAGTCATATAGTAGTAATTAGTATCTATTTTGATTTTATCTCCAATTAAGATATAGTTTATTTTTCTCATCATCAGCAAACATGAATAAAGTAGGAGATCTTTTGAATAAGAGGCAATAAAATTTCGAGTTTTAATAAGAGAAATTCTAATTAGTTAAATGTGGTGGCAATGCTTTCTGTCTTCTGAATGAATGCTTGAACAGTGCATATGTCTTTTGAATTTGTTGTTTAAGACTGTTAAATATGTTGGCTCTTGAAAGAATGATGAACATGAGACATGTTATTGATAAATCTGAAAAATCATAAAAATGATTCTTGAAGCAAGAAAAAGCAGCAAAGAACAAAGCTTGCAGAAAAAAAAAAGAGAGAAAGAAAAAGAAAAAGCAAGCAGAAAAAGCCAATAACCCTTAAAACCAAAAGGCAAGGGAAAATAAAAGGGATCCCAAGGCTTTGAGCATCAGTGGATAGGAGGGCCTAAAGGAATAAAATCCTGGTCTAAGCGGCTAAACCAAGCTGTCCCTAACCATGTGCTTGTGGCGTGAAGGTGTCAAGTGAAAACTTGAGACTGAGCGGTTAAAGTCAAGATCCAAAAGCTAAAAGAAGAGTGTGCTTAAGAACTCTGGACACCTCTAATTGGGGACTTTAGCAAAGCTGAGTCACAATCTGAAAAAGGTTCACCCAATTATGTGTTTGTGGCATTTATGTATCCGGTGGTAATACTGGAAAACAAAGTGCTTAGAGCCACGGCCAAGACTCATAAAAAAGCTGTGTTCAAGAATCATCACACTGAACTAAGAAAATCAATAACACTATCTAAATTCTAAGTTCCTATAGATGCCAATCACTCTGAGCTTCAGTGGATAAAGTGAGATGCCAAAACTATTCAGAAGCAAAAAGCTACTAGTCCCGCTCATCTAATTAGAATCTGAGCTTCAATCAAAAACTCTGAGATATTATTGCTTCTCAACCTATTAGTCTTCTATTTTATTTGTCTAGTTGCTTGAGGACAAGAAACAGTTTAAGTTTGGTGTTGTGATGAGCGGATATTTTATACGCTTTTTGAGGTTAATTTCATATAGTTTTGAGTATGTTTTAGTTATTTTTTAGTCTATTTTCATTAGTTTTTAGGAATAATTCATATTTCTGGACTTTACTATGAGTTGTGTGTTTTTATGTAATTTCAGGTATTTTTCTGGCTGAAATTGAGGGAGCTGAGCAAAAATCTGATTCAGGCTGAAAAAGGACTGCTGGTGCTGTTGGATTCTGACCTCCCTGCACTCAAAGTAGATTTTCTGGAGCTACAGAACTTGAAATGGCATGCTTCCAATTGCGTTGGAAAGTCGACATCCAGGGCTTTCCAGCAATATATAATAGTCTATACTTTGCACAAGGATAGACGACGTAAACTGGCGTTCAACGCCAGTTCTCTGCCCAATTCTGGCGTCCAGCGCCAGAAAAGGATCAAAAGCTAGAGTTGAACGCCCAAACTGGCACAAAAACTGGCGTTCAACTCCACAAATGGCCTCTGCACGTGACTCACTTAAATCTCAGCCCCAGAACACACCAAGTGGGCCCCAGAAGTGGATCTCTGCATCATCCATCATAGTCTACTCAATTTTTGTAAACCTAGGCTACTAGTTTAGTATTTAAACAACTTTTAGAAGACTTATTTCGGATCTCATGACATTATAGATCTAAACTTTGTATTCTCTGATGGCATGAGTCTCTAAACCCCATTGTTGGGGGTGAGGAGCTCTGCTGTGTCTTGATGAATTAATGCAAGTATTTCTGTTTTCCATTCAAACACACTTGTTCCTATCTAAGATGTTCATTCACGCTTAACTATGATGAAGGTGATGATCCGGGACATTCATCACCTTCCTCAAACCATGAACGTGTGCCTGACAACCACCTCCGTTCTATATCCGATTGAATGAGTATCTCTTAGATCTCTTAATCAGAATCTTCGTGGTATAAGCTAGAACTGATGGCGGCATTCATAAGAATCCGGAAAGTCTAAACCTTGTCTGTGGTATTTCGAGTAGGATTCAAGGATTGAATGACTGTGACGAGCTTCAAACTCCTGAAGGCTGGGCGTTAGTGACAGTCGCAAAAGGATAGTAAATCCTATTCCAACCGGATCGAGAACCAACCGGTGATTAGCCGTGCTGTGACAGAGTTCGTGAGCGTAGTTTTCACTGGAAGGATGGAAGGTAGCCATTGACAATGGTGATCCACCAACACACAGCTTGCCATAGAAGGACGTGCGTGCGTGAATTAGAAGACAGAAGAAAGCAGAGATTCAGAAGACAAAGCATCTCCAAAACTCCAACATATTCTCCATTACTGCATAACAAGTAACCTTTAATCCATGCTCTCTTGTTTATTTGAAATTCAACTGATAAACATAATTGACTTCCTGACTAAGATTTACAAGATAACCATAGATTGCTTCAAACCAACAATCTCCGTGGGATTCGACCCTTACTCACGTAAGGTATTACTTGGACGACCCAGTGCACTTGCTGGTTAGTGGTACGAGTTGTGAAAAGTGTGATTCACAATTTGTGCACAAGGTTGCCTCCTAACAAACACTTCTTTAAGATCACTCTCAGAATTTTGCCCTTTATAGTGAACTTTCTTCCTGTCTTTGCATGAATGAGCTCCACATGCTCTGAAGACAGGATATGACTCACTGCATGTGGTATGATTGGTTTCTTGGTGAAGACAACTCTCATACCAGGTGAGAGGCCTTCTGTGGGACTTTCTTGTCCCTCCAGCCTTTAGGTACTTTCTTCTTAGTACCTTTGTTCTTAGTGCCTGTTGATGCCTGCCCAACACCAAACTTAGAATTGGTGTTTGGGGGCTTAGTAATGCTTTGCACTAAAAGAGAGGGTTGGAACACTAAGTATTGCACAGTTATCTCTCTTTTCTCAGAGGGAGAGTTGGGGTGAGGCATCTTGAATAGGATGCGGTCTTCCCAAAACTGTAGATACAGCTCTCCCCTTGCCACATCAATGATAGCATTGGCGATGGCTAGGAAAGGTTTGCCAAGGATAACAGAGTCATCCTCATCTTCCCCAGTATCCAAATTGATATAGTTTGCAGGGATGTAGTGGTTTTCAACCTTCACCAAGACATCCTCTACTAAGCCATATGCTTTCTTTATTGACTTGTCTGCCATCTCTAATGAGATGTTTGCAGGTTGTACCAAAAAGATTCCCAACTTCTCCATTACAGAGAGGGGCATGAGGTTAATGCTTGAACCTAGGTCACATAAGGCTTTTTCAAAAGTAATGGTGCCAATGGTACAAGGAATCAAAAAGCGTCTGGGATCCAGAAGCTTTTGAGGTTGCCTCTGCTGAGCCAAGGCATTTAGCTCCTTGGTCAGCACTGGAGGTTCTTTCTCTAGGGTCTCAGTTCTGAATAGCTTGTCATTTAGCTTCATCAAAGCTCCTAGGTGTCGAGCAATTTGCTCTTCCCTAATGTCTTCATCGTTATCAGAGGATGAGTGTTCATCAGAACCCATGAATTGCATAAGTGCATTTAGTGGAACCTCTATGGTCTCTACATGACCCTTGGATCCCTTGAGTTCTTGGGTAGGGACATCCTCAATGGGCGTTGAACTCCCAGTATGGATCCCTTTATTGGTGTTCAACGCCAGCTCCTGTGGTGTTTTGGGCGTTGAACGCCCAGTAAGGTCTTCCTTACTGGCGTTCAACGCCAGTAATAGTGCTTAGTTGGGCGTTGAATGCCCAAGAGGGACCTCCTTCCTGGCGTTTAACACCAGTGGTGGTGTAAGTTTGGGCGTTGAACGCCCAATGGTGTGTACCTCACTGGCGTTCAACGCCAAGAGTGGCATATTCTTAGGCGTTGAATGCCCAATAAGGGCTTCCTTACTGGCGTTCAATGCCTGCCCTTCCTCCTCAGTTTTGGCCTTAACTTCTACAGTGATGGCCTTACAATCTTCTCTTAGATTAACTTCAGTGTTACTTGGAAGAGTGTTGAGACGAATCTCAGGGATTTTCTTGCTCAGTTGACCAACTTTTACCTCCAAACTTCTAATGGAGGACCTAGTTTCAGTTATGAAACTATGAGTGGTCTTTGAAAGTTCAGAGACTATGGTGGCTAAGTCAGAGATGCTCTGCCTAGAAGTCTCTGATTGTTGCTGAGAAGGTGGGAATGGTGGTCTGTTACCAAACCTGTTATGGTTTCTTCCACATTGATTATTATTGAAGCCTTGTTGAGGCTTTTGCTAATCCTTCCATGAAAGGTTAGGATGGTTCTTCCATGATGGGTTGTAGGTGTTTCCAAAGGGTTCTCCCATATAATTCACCTCCTGTGTCATGGGTTGTTCAGGTTCATAAGCTTCTCCTTCAGAGGAAGCTTCTTGAGTGCTGCGAGTTGTAGCTTGCAATCCAGTCACATGCTGGGAGATCATGTTGACCTATTGGGTCAAGATCTTATTCTGACCCAGTATGGCATTCAGAGTATTAATTTCAAGTACTCCTTTATTCTGAAGTACCCTATTACTCACAGGATTTCTCTTAGAAGTGTACATGAACTGGTTGTTTACAACCATGTCAATGAGTTCTCTTACCTCTTCAGCCGTTTTCTTCAAGTGGAGTGATCCACCAGCAGAGTTATCCAGTGACATCTTGGATATCTCAGAAAGGCCATCATAGATGATGTCTAGTGTGGTCTAGTCTGAGATCATGTTAGGAGGACATCTTCTGATAAGTTGCTTGTACCTCTACCAGGCTTCATAGAGGGATTCACCCTCTTTTTGTCTAAAGGTTTGAACTTCCACCCTAATTCTGCTCAACTTTTGGGGTGGAAAGAACTTGGTCAAGAATACATTGATAACCTTCTCGCATGTGTCAAGACTCTCTTTAGGTTGAGAATCTAACCACACTCTAGCTCTGTCTCTTATAGCAAAAGGAAAGAGCATAAGTTTATAGACCTTAGGACTCACTCCATTGGTCTTGACTGTGTCACATATCTGGAAGAAGTCAGAAAAGAATTCATTTGGATCATCCTGCGGAAGTCTATAGAATTGGCAGTTCTGTTGAACTAAGGTGACCAGTTGAGGTTTCAGCTCAAAGTTGGTGGCATTGATAGTACGGATGGATATGCTACGCCCATAGAAATCAGAATTGGGTGCAGTATAGGCTCCAAGAACCTTTCTTGCTTCTCCTCCACCATTAGCATTATCTATCATGTCTGTATTTCTTGTTTCTTGTTTGAAGAATTCTGTGAGGTTCCCTACAGAGTGTTGTGCTCTAACTTATTGTAGGCGACTCCTTAGGATCAAAGAGAGGTCCTTTGTCTCTGTTTCTGGTCATAAACAAGAAAACAAAAACAAGAAAGGAGAAGAATAGGAGCTCTATGTTCAAGAACAGAGGACTCCCTGTGAGATGTGAAGAAGAAAGAAGAGAAGAATGATGATAGAGAAGATGAAGAAAGAATTCGGCTAGAGAAGGAGAAGAATTCGAAAATTAGAAGTGAAACTATAATTAAAATATTTTTGTCTTTATTTTAATTATTTATTGAATACGAAAATAAAGGTTAATGAACTTAAAAAGATTTGAAATTAGATGATGATTTTCGAAAAAGAAGAAAGAGAAATAGAGAAGATATTTTCGAAAATTAGAAAGAGAAGAAGTAGTTAGGAAATTTTGAAAAAGAAGAAAGAGTAAACAAGTAACTAATTAAAAAAGATTTTAAAACAAGATAAGATAAAAGATTACAAAAGATGTGAATTCAAAATTTGAAATTTGAAAAGAATAAGATAGAAATTGAAAAGAGATTTGAAAAGATTTGAAAGAGATAAGATTTGAAATTTAATTTTTGAAAAGATTTTATTTTGAAATTTAAAACTCAAGATAAGATAAGATAATGATTTTGAAATTAAAATTTGAAAATTTTTTGAAAATTTCAAAAATTAAGGTAAAAAGATAGAAAAGATATTTTTTTTGATTTTTTTGAATTAATGAAGAGAAAAACAACCAAAAGACACCAAACTTAAAATTTTTAGATCTAAGACACTTAGTTTTTGAAAATTCAAAGAGAAAAACACAAAGAGACACCAAACTTAAAAATTTTAAGATCAAAACAAAAATAAAAACAAGAACACTTTGAAGATCAAGAAGAATACCAAGAACAAAACTCTAAGAATTAAAAGAAAACAAGAACATTCAAAGGACACCAAACTTAAAAATTTTGAAAACCAAAGATACAAATTTCGAAAACTTTTAAAAGAAAAGACACAAGAAGATACCAAACTTAAAGATTGACACAAGATACAAACAAAAGACACTAATTTTGAAAATTTTGGGAAAGAAAGACAAGAAATTTCAAAAATTCAACAAGAACAAGAATAAAAGACTCAAACAAAATTAAAAACAATACCTAATCTAAGCAAGAAAATAATTCGTTAGTTTGTTCAAACTCGAACAATCCCCGGCAACGGCGCTAAAAACTCGGTGGATGGAATTACGCTTCGCACAACTAAACCAGCAAGTGCACTGGGTCATCCAAGTAATACCTGAGTGAGACAGGGTCGATCCCATGAGGATTGCGATTTGAATTAAGCTATGGTTATCTTGTAGATCTTAGTCAGGCGAATAGAAAAGTTGTTTGTTTGTTTAAAGTGCATAAAAGTAAAATAAGAATGAAATTACTTAAATTGAGTGAAACTAGTGATAACAATATGGTTAAGGATTCGGAGACGCTTTGCTCTTCTGGATCAATTCGGTCTTACTGTCTACTACAACTATGAATGATTTCTTCTATGGCAGGCTGTGTGTGATCAACGCCTTTCTTGAGAGGTTGGTGATTCTCCTCTAGTGCTGAACCCCAGGGTTAGTGCGGATCTAGTCTGATTGAGGGTGAAGCTCCTATGGTTCATTCCCCTTGATGATCCTATTCAAAATGCCACAGACAAGGTCAAATCTTCCGGATCAGGGAATGTTGCGCCTTGTGATTCTAGCCTTTACCATAAAAACTCTAATCTCCCCGTGCTTCGGCTAAACTGGTGTCTCGAGAAGTCTCCAATGATGTCGTGGATTAGCCATCTAAGAGATGTATGATCAAGCTAGTGGTTCATTATTGTACGACAAAAGACTCACTCCGAACCCATGTAGAATGAGATAACCTTGTGCCGGTTCAATGCATTCATAAGGATGAGGAACGAAGATACATCTTAGAATAGAATCAAAGCACAAATTGAGAATAGAACAGTAGTACTTTTATTAATCCAGAAAACTCAACAGAGCTCCTAGCCTCAACCTAGGAGGTTTAGTGACTCATACTAATAGAAAGACACAATGGAATTCGAAATATGCCAGAAGAGATCGAAGGTCCTTAAACAAGGGTGATATTCTCCTTTAAATACTAATCTAATAACTAAGGAATACATAAGAAGGGTAAAACAGTCATTTAGTGTGAAAATCCACTTCAGGAGGCCACTTGGTGAGTGTTTGGGCTGAGCCTTGAGTATCTCCACGAGCTAAGGTGGCTCCTTGGCGTTGAACGCTGATGAATCCACATTTCATGGATTTATTTGCTTTAATTAGGTGGATTTCATTGACTTTTCTTGCATTTATCCATTGAAATAGCATAGTTTCATGATGTCTTCCTAATTTGTGCTCTTTAGGCTTTTTTATTACTAAATTTTTTCACTTTGATCCCATTTGGTACCTTGATGTATTTGTCAAGTGATTTCAGGTTTTCAAGGCAAGTTTTGATTGAAGAAGTGAAGAAAGAGCATCCATAAGGGGAGAAATCATGAAGAAAATGGAATTTGGAAGCTACTGCAAAGATGCGTACACACAGTGATGCGTGCGTACGCACAACAGTGACTTCGTGCAAAGATGCGTACGCACCAAATTTCTTGCGTATGCATGATGTGAATTTTGCGCAACTATGCGTACGCACTGTAGGTCGTGCATACGCACCGTAGGTCGTGCGTACGCACAACTGCATGCACGTGAGGTCATTAAGTGCAAATCACTGGGGGCGATTTTTGGGCTTCCAAAGCCCAATCCAGCTCATTTCCGAAGCTATTTCAAGCCAAATTGAAGAAGTATGAAAGGGGGAGCACTTAGGTTTAGGTTTTTATATGATTTTGCTTAGTTTTTCTAGAGAGAGAAGCTCCTCCTTCTCTCTAGAATTAGGGTTTTTAGTTTAATTTTCTTGTAATTTCTGGTTTTAATTCTTGTTTTCATCTAGTTTCTTCTACATTTCTTTGTTCTATTGTCCTAATTTCCTTATGTTATCTTGTTAATTTCTCATTTTTGTCACTTTTATGTTTATGCACACTTTTGTTATTTTAATTTACATTTAATGCAATTTATATTTTCATGTCATTTATTGCTTTATTGAGTTGCTATCTTTACTTTTCTTGCTTGGTAGTTGTAACATTTATTATTTCTTGTCATTTTACCATGCTTTATTTTCGTGCCTCCCAAGTGTTTGATAAAATGCTTGTGTTTTTAGTTTAGTTTTTCACACTCTTGGTTAAGAAATTGGATGTTTGGGTGGAATTGAGTTGTCGATGTCCATTCCGCATTGTGTGAGAACGGTTAATTGGTTTGGTTTCCATTGACGCTAGTCTTTCACTAAGTAATTAGTGAGTTGACTAGGACTTATGGATTGAGATCAATTATGCCCTTTTGACTTTTCTCAAGTAGGATTGACTAATTGGGATTAATTCCACATAATTGCCATGCTTGTGGTCCATAACTAGGATAGGAATCCTAAATTCCCCAATTCTCAATAAGAGCCCTTTTTAGCTTTAAATTCTATTTTCATTGCTTTTACTTGCTTTCCATTTAATTACTTGCATGCTTATTTAATTTCTTGAACTTTACATTTCTTGCATATCTTGTCATCCAATCCCCATTTCCTCTCATAGCCAATAATATGACATTTCATTGCAACTTCTAGGGAAGACGACGCGAGGTTTAATTACTCCCGGCTATTTTGTATTGGATTTAATATTTGATCTTGAAAATTCATTGTTGCTTTGGACTATGCTACCAATGAATTGATTCTTATTTTAATTGATTCCAAACTATACAAGAATTCTCTCATCAAATGCCTACTTGGGGGGTCCTTCTTGGGCATTGGAACACTGGCTACTCCATTGTGGGCGTTGAATGCCTGGACTGGGGTAGATGGCTAGCGTTGAATGCCAGTTTTGGGCCTTCTATTCTAAAGCAAATCATGGACTATTATATATTTCTGGAAATCCCTAGATGTTAGCTTTCCATAGCCGTTAAGAACGTTCCATTTGGATTTTTGTAGCCCCAGAAAAGCTCTTTCGAGTGCATGGAGGTCAGATCCTGACAGCATCTGCAGTACTTTCTCTGCCTCTGAATTAGACTTTTGCTCCAGCTTCTCAATTTCAGCCAGAAAATACTTGAAATTACATAAAAATATACAAACTCAAAGTAGAATCCAAAAATGTGAATTTTACACTAAAAGCTATGAAAATATAATAAAACTTAAATAAAACATGCTAAAAACTGTATGAAAATGATGCCAAAAAGTGTATAAAATATCTGCTCATCACTTATCTTCAGTATGCCTAAATGAATCACATGTCTACTTGCTCTTTGATTACTTGCTATATATGTATATTACTTGTACTTTACTTGTATTCATTATCTGTGTCTTTTGCTGGGATTGAAGAGGCTCGGTAGGTGGTGGCCATGGGATCACACGGAGGGTAGGTTGGTGAAGGCTGTGGGACAGTGGTGATTAGTATTAGTTAGAAATCCCTTAAGTAGATTCCCTATTTATGGTTTAAGTTCTTTATTTATTTATTTTTGTTAAGCTTGAATATCCGTATCGAAGTGAAGTTCTAGGATTGCCTTCGTCGTCTCGGAACCTTCCATCTTATTATTGGGTACTGTTACCATACTAAGAACATATGGCTCTCATACCATATGTTGTTGTTCATTTTCAGATGCCGGTCGTAATTTACCTCGGTGAAATTTCGGACATGGTGACAGAGCGGAGTATACTTTCTCTTACCTTTTTATCTTAGACTTTATGGCCTTAGAGGCTTGATTTGAGAGATAAGTTGTACAAGCTTTTTTAAACTTCCAAAAACTCTGTTGTATTCAGTTTGACTAGCTAGCCTAAACTCTGCAGGTTGTGACTAGTCCTCTTTTGTATATATATATATATATATATATATATATATATATATATATATATATATATATATATATATATATATATATATATATATATATATATATATATATATATATTTTGTTTAATTTTATTATCACCTTGTGTATCCTGGACTTATCTACAAGGTCTTATACATATATTATGTCTTGTTCTGTCCGTGCTTGCGTGTTTAGTTATCGTGTGTGAACGCTTCGCGTTTCGTAATTTCGCTTTACGCGACTTTGAGTTTTATTCCTTCATCAAGCTTCTAGTTATATAAATTTTTGGACATATGTTATATATTATAAGCTTTAGAACTATCGTGGCACTTTGTTATTCTTTGCTTTACGGCTAGAGGTAAGGCTTAGGGTAACGGCATGTTACAAATAGAAAGCATTTAGTACAGTTGCATGCATATAGATAGTTTCATTCAATAAGTTATTTCCCCTTTGATCTTTCTCCTTGTTTGTGATTAGCATGAGGACATGCTATTGTTTAAGTGTGGAAAAATTGATAGGTCCATATTTGATGGTAATTTTTGGCTTGAATTGAGTGGGGATTTCTTCACATAAACCTACATTTATTCACTTGAATAGCATACTTTTGTGATTTCTCTCTAAATCGTGCCTAAATTTGAAAACATCTTTTTTATGCTTCAATTAATCCACTTTATTCCACTTTTATTACATTCGATGCCGTGATATGTTTTGTTGAATGATTTCAGATCCAATAGGTAACGATGGCTAGGTAGAAGTGGAAGGAAGCATGCAAAATTGGATATTTCATGAAGAAAACAATGGAGAAGCACACACTCTAGTGTGCATACGCACACCTTTCTACGCGTACGCCCAAGTGACAAATCAGCTAGTGTGCGAACGCACACAACCCTGTGCATACGCACAAGTCCTGACGCGTGACTTCATTAAAAAGACACGTGACTCGTGATTTTTGGGGCCTCTTGGCCTAATGTTGGAGTTCCTGAAGCTGATTTGGAGGCTATATCAAAGGGGCAACATGGCATATGAAAGGAAAGCACCATTACACACCATATTAGAGAGTTTTAGTTAGGTTTAGGTTAGTTTTAGAAAACACTCTCTTAGGTCTTATTTGGGTTTATAGTAGAATTTGCCAATTTACAATTTTGATCTTGGATTTTTTCTTGCCTTCATTGTAAGTAATCTTTAACCTTCTCTTTAATTACACTACTCTTGCCATATTTTCTTATAACTGAAATTACTTTGTTAATATATCCAATTTTTATTTCTTTAGTCTTTTGTTGATGTTTTTGATGTTTTACGATATATATATATATATATATATATATATATATATATGTTTGATTGAGTTTCTATTGTTGATTTTGTGCATAGTTTGGTTATAGTTTTCATTCTCTTTTGCAATTTACTATGTTTTGTTTTTATGCTCACCAAGTATTTGTGAAAATGCCAATTATGGATTTTGAGTAGATTTTCACCCTTTGCCTTGGGAAATGAGTTCCTAGGATACTAGAGTCACGATGTCCGACATTTAGTGGTAATTTTTTGGGTTGTTAGTTGCTCTTGTGTCCACTAACACTAGTATTTTATTAAATTAATTAGTAAGTTAGCTAGGATTTGTTGATTAAGGTCAGTTATGCTCTCTTAACTTACTCCTCGATGTTAGGGGTTGACGAAGTGAGATTATCTCATTGTAATTGCCATAGTTGTGGTAACGACAAGGATAGGATTCCTTCATTCTCATTTCCAAGTTAAGGCTCTTTTATACATTGCACTCCATTTTTACTAGTTTTGATCATGTTTTCTTCCAATTTGCATTAATTATCTTTTGATCCATTGCTAGTTCATTTATTCTTTAGTTCTTTTTTTTTAATTTCCATTTCTTGAAATCCATTTCACAACCAAGAGTGTGCACACCTAATTGCTAGTCAGAGGGAAGACGAATCGGGATTCAGAAACTCTCGGTTTATATTTATTTTCATTATGACAATCTTAATTTAATCTTTCGTGTGAGGATCCATTGCCGGTTTGGACTATGCTTACAACGAAGCACTCATTTTCTATCGATAAATTTCTAAGCCGACACTAATTCCTCTGTCAGTATGCATGTTATCAGTTATGAGTATAAAGGGGTGGTTTGCAAATAAAGAGGCGTGAAACTAAATGATAAGAAAGCAAAACTAATAAATAAAGAATTATAAATGCTAAAAGTCACTCCTGGTAAGGATTGAGAATCAAAGCTTCCTTTTCAAGTCATTGACCACGAACATGGTGATTGTCTAGAGTTAATCCTATTTGGCCATCTCCAACATAGGAAGTAAGTCAAATAGGCATAGTCAGTCTTAATCCATAGGTCTCACTCTTCAATGGAAACAAGAACAACTAACAACCCTCAATCACCAATCAATATTGGATATCAGAGACATCAAGGTCACTTTCATTACTCAATTCCAAGCCAAGAGTGTAGAAATCTAATTTAAAACAAAGAGAGACATTTCTACAAACACTTGGAAGGTATAAAATGATAGCATAGTAAAATAACAAGAATTAATAAAAATATAAGACTAACAATTGCAACATAACAATAACAATAATTAAAGAGATCAACAATGATCAAGAAAATATAAATTGCATTAAAGAAAATCAACATCAACAAGAGTTCATGTAACATAAAAGTGACCAAATAAAAGAAATAACATGTAAAACTAAGAGAACAAAGATGCAATAACAAGAATTTGCAAGGAAACTCAATCAAAACAAGCAACAAAACCTAAGTTTGAGAGGAATTAACTAAATCTATCCTAATTTTAGAGAGAAGAGAGAGCTTCTCTCTCTAGAATATAACCTAAAATATGTTACTAAACTAAACCTAATTACTCTCCCCTTGACCCTCCTTGAATATTGCATGAAATACTTCAGAAATGAGTTGGATTTGGGCTTGAGAGGGGCCAGAAATCGCCACGTCGCGCGTACGCACAAGACTTGAAGTTTGGAAAAAACAGGGGTCTCGCTTTCGCGACCCTCTGCTTGCGTACGTGAGGAGCATAGCCCGTAACATATGCTCGCGTCACATGCCACTGATGAGCGGATATTTTATACACTTTTTGACATCATTTTCATATAATTTTTAGCATGTTTTGTTCAAGTTTCATTATATTTTCATAGGTTTTATTGAAAATTCATATTTTTAGATTCTACTTTGAGTTTGTGTGTTTTTATAAAATTTTAGGTATTTTCTGGTTGAAATTGAAGAGTTGGAGCAAAAGTCTGATTCGGAGACAGAGAAAGCACTGCAGATGTTGTCAAGATCTAACCTCCATGCACTTGAAGGAGCTTTTCTGGAGCTACAGACATCCAAATAGAGAATTCTCAATGGCTTTGGAAAGCTAACATCCAGGGCTTTCCAGAATTATGTAATAGTCTATGCTTTGCTTCAGAGATGAAGTCCCAAAACTGGCGTTCAACTCCAGCCATCTACCATAGTCCTGGGGTCTAACACCCACAGAGAGGTGGCCAGCGTCCAACGCCCAGAAGGGGGCCCCTTGCCAGTGTTCAATGCACCTAGGGAGTCCTAGCACGTGGATCTCACTTAAGCTTAGCCCAAACACTCAACATCTAGGCCCCGGAAGTGTATTTTCGTACTACAAACCTAAGCCTATCATATTTCTGTAATTCTTAGTCATTAGATTAGTATAAATATAACAAACATCACTATTATTAAGAACTTTTTTATGTTTGCCCATTCAAACCTTTCACTGTATTTTTCTATCAGTATGAGTCACTCAACCTCCTAGGTTAAGGTTAGGAGCTCTGCTATGTTTTATGGATTAATAAAAGTGTTACTGTTCTATTTCAATTCGTGTTTGATTCTCTCCTAAGATGTATCTTCGTACTTCAACCTTTTGAATGAGTTGAACTGGCACAAGGTTATCTCTATTCTACGTGGGTTCAGCGAGCGTCTTTCATCAGATATCAATGAACCACTAGCTTGACTATGCATCTCTTAGACGGCTAATCCACCACTTCATTGGAGACTTCTCGAGACATCAGTTCAGTTGAGGTACGGGGAGATTAGGGTCTTTGTGGTAAAGGCTAGAACCAATGCGTAGCATTCTCTGATCCGGAAGATTCAACCTTGTCTGTGGCATTTTGAGTAGCATTACTAAGGGAATGAACTGTAGGAGCTTGACCCTCATTCAGACTGGATGCACACTAAACCTGGTGTTC
Organism: Arachis ipaensis; assembly: GCF_059453495.1. Lineage (NCBI taxonomy): Eukaryota > Viridiplantae > Streptophyta > Magnoliopsida > Fabales > Fabaceae > Arachis > Arachis ipaensis. Next base: position 80,115,456 of record NC_142441.1, on the reverse strand, counting down.
ATCCTAGAGGAAGATTGGCGACTACTCAAACCAGCGTTGATCACATACAGGCTGCTATAGAAGAAATCATTCACAATTGGAGTAGACAGTGACAAAGTATTGATCCAGAAGAACAAAGCATCTCCGAAGCGTTAACCATCTTCTTATCATTGCATTCACCATCAACTGGGTAACGTTTTATTAATTTTACTTTTATGCGTTCAAACAAACAACCAACTTTTCTATCCGCCTGACTAAGAAATACAGAATAACCACTATTTGATCCAAGCCGACAATCCTCGTGGGATCGATCCTGACTCACCTCAGGTATTACTTGGATGACCCATTGCACTTGCTGGTTCAGTTGTACGGAGTGTGGGAATTCGTGCACCATTCACCTTTCGCTATGCACCCTGGAAAAACTGGACCTCTCGCGTACGCGGCACTCGTTCGCGTACACGAGCATCTCAACTCGAAAACATTGCTCGAATCGCGTGCCATGAAGTCGTGTACGCAACCAGGAAAAATTCTTGCCTGCGTACGCATTACGCAACACACACCTCATGTACGCGAACCCCCTGGACAGTCTCCAATGGTCATGTCGCGTGTGTTCCTCGCGTACGCATGCTAAGTCCATAATTTTTAGTTTTGTACACCCAACTTTGATCGCGCATAACTTTCTCGTTTTAAAATATTTTTCCTCAGTTCTTCGAACGGCTTAAATATCTTGGACCAAATTTTCTTTCTAAACAAGTTTGATACAAATCAGGGGTCCAGAGATTAGGTTATGCTTCGCTAAAATTGGTCAAAATCAGGGTTTTCATAAAACTTTACAAAACCTCCATTTTCAAAATCTACCAATTCCAAACCTTTTAAAACCAACCGAAACCTTTATCAATTCAACATTAACCCTTCCCAATACGTATTTCCACCTTTTTCATTCAATTCCACAACCTACCAATTCCCCACTCTCATCAATCACACATTCAATATTTCAAATTCAACAATATTCAATACTTCAAGTTCTAACAATGCTCAACTTAATCAGCTATTATACATACCAATCAATATCACATACAAATTACATACTTCATCAACAAGTACATCATTCAAAATCTCCAAGGCCATTAACCACATACATAATAATCATTCTCAACCAACAATAACATCACAATTCATTTCCTATCTTAGGGTCACTAGCCTAAGTTTTCACAATACATTATATTTTAGATACGAGAAACCGAAACCATACCTTGGCCGATTCCCTGATAAACCCGAAACACCTCTAATTTACCTTTTCCTCAAACTTTCAAGACTTCAACACCTCCTAAACAAAATTTTCAGCACAAATTCCACTCCAAGCTTTCCAAGGCCTCAATCAAGCTCCAAACCACACACATATTTATTACATAATATACATCATTAACATCCATAGATATAAACTCAATACCTAATCACATAAACTCAATGAATTCCCTTATGGGATGAGGGTTCTTACCGTACGTGCCTTAAGCAAACCAAAGCCCGCTAGCTCATCAAATTAGATTGACCCTAGAACATCAAATTAATCAAAATCTCAACCTCAAAAGTCTTTGAATTTCAAAAATTAGGGGAAGAAGAAACTAAAAGTGAGATGGAGAGTTCCTCACCTCATAAAGCACTAGGCTTTGTAGAGCTTGCCGCCGCGGTCGCGTGCCATAAGCAGTGCGGTGATCGGAGCTCAAAGCGAAAAATTATGTTGGATTGAAACTCAACTAAGGGTTTGCTTCTTCTTTCTCCACCCTTCAATGTTTTCCAGCGTGTTTAGCTTATGGGAAAGGAAGAAGAGTTGAGCTCTTTTGTTTTAATGAAGCTTGGGTTGGGCCTTAGGCCCAATATGGGCCCGGTTTGCCCGGTTTGGCCCGTTCGGCCCAATCTTTGGCCGAATTCTTTAAAATTAGTATCAAAATTCTTGTTTTAATTTAATCTATCACATTAAACTATAAAATTCAATTTTCTAATTTTCTAGAACGAATATTAATTTATGAGTTAATCATTTATTAATTATTCGGGTTATACAACAATCTGAACACCCAAAAAATTACTAAAACACTACTAAACTTTATTAAACATAGGTTTAATTACTCTGCTAGTCCCTATAGTTTTGCAAAATTTTTAATTAGGTCCCTATACTTTTTTTTTCTTTTAATTAAATCCTTGCACCAAATTTTTTTTAATTGGGGGCCCTACACTTTTTTTTTCCTTTTATTTAGGTCCATGTACTAATTCTTTTTTTTTTAGTTGGATCCTTATAAAATTAAGCCAAATACTACTAATAAGGACTTAATTGAAAAAAAAATTGGTGCAGGTACCCAATTAAAAAGAAAAAAATTATAGGAACTTAATTGAAAATTTCACAAAACTATAGGACTAATAGAGTAATTAAACCTTAAACATATTAGACAACCAACTAAACCTAAAAAAACTAATAGAAAATAGAATTTAAACTTATTTACCAATATTTATAAAAGAAAAAAGTGAAAAGATGTTAGCATGGTGGGGTGTCTCCCACCTAGCACTTTTGTTTATTGTCCTTAAGTTGGACAATTCATGAGATTCTTGTCAAGGTGGCTTATGCTTGAACTCTTCCTTGAATCCCCACCAATGTTTGTATTTCCAATAGCCTCCAGGATCCCAAGTTGTGCGCACCAAGCTCTCAAGTAAATTCAAACAAGTGACAAGATCCTAAAGTTGTTGTTTCCAAAGTTGTATTCTGGAGTCCCAAATCTTGTTTCTGCACTCGTCTTCTAGTTGATCTTCAAAATTCCATCTGGGTGACAAACATTACGAATTCTCATTCAAGCACCAAATCATCCTTCTAAACCCAAGCAATTAAGCTCTACGCGAACCTTTGAATTTCAACTTTGAGCTTTTAACCATAATGAACCTTGAGTGATATTTCCAATTGCTAACCATCTCCCTTTTGCTCGTGATTTCACAAAGGGCTCTAAGCTGACCATCCATCTCAAGCAAACCATATTCAAGCAGAATAAGAAAGCTAAGAGATATAAAGTTTACCCACTTGAATGAAAGAATAGATCGTGATGGCTAAAGGGTAGATGTTTCCAACGGTCATGACAAGGCAATTTTCACTCCCATCCATCCTTTTGGTGGGACTTCAACCACTTCACAAGCTTCTTCAAATTCAATTTCTTCCTCAACAATTTCTTCTAACTCTTTCCCATCACTCAAGTCATAAGCCGGAGGTAATATAAAATATAACAACCCGATTTTTTGAAAATTAAATGAGTTATTCATGATTTATTATTTTATTTAAAGAAAATTATTTTTCTAAAAGTAATTAAATTAAATTTCAAAATACTTTGTGTTTAAAATCTATTAGAATTTTTAAATATTTTTAATTATAATGAGATATTTTAAGAAAGATAAAAGAATTATTATTATTATTATTATTATTATTATTATTATTATTATTATTATTATTATTATTACAACTTGGTTTCAACTAGCCGAAACCATTAAGGGGAACAAAGTAAAAGAGATTGAAAATGTGTAATGCATATATACATATATAATAATGACACATGTTTTCTTTACTTTATTATCCTTGGCACCTATAACATCTTAACACCACAAACTCCTCATTCATCCCCATTAGTCTCTAATCACCATCATCCAATCTTATTAAAGAGAAAGAAACTGTGAGTGAGGGAAGAAAGAAACTGTGGCACCATTGAGCTTTTGAGCTCGATTTCTTGAGATCTGTAAGTCTAATAAAAAATCCAATCCAATAAAATTGTTCATATCCTCCTTCTCTACACATTGGTGTCACTTTTGTCCGATAGAAATTGATGGTGGAGTACTCCCACTCCCTTGAAGTTTGGCCCTTTGGTGTTCTTGGCGGAGGAATCGATTTCTAATATTTTCTTCTTCGGTAGCTCGATCAAAAAGCATCTCCGGAGCCTCAATTATTTTGATTTCGTATGAAGGTAGGATTACGGTAAATTATCACCGATTAAGTTGTATTTAACAGGTGAAGTTGATGTTTGAATTAATTCTTGTTAGAATTTGGTTGAATTTTCTTGATTTTAATGTTGAACTTTTATGGAATCTTGGTGATTTGGTAAGTGTGTGTCTTGGCCAGACTTGGGATAGTGGAATCATTGCTTTGATGATGAAATTTGGGCCGTTTTATTGTCTATTATTGAGTAGAATTTGATGAGGTTCAATGACTAAGTGATTATATAAAAGTTACGAAGAATCGGTAATCGAAAAACTGGAAAACGGAGTTATATATGAAGTGGAATTCTTATGAGAAAGTAATTAATAAAAGTTTAAAAATAACGTTTTATAAACTAAGTTTTAAAAGAAGATTATAAATATTATTTTAAATACTTCTTTAAAATTACTCATTTATGTTAAAATAAATTATTAAGATATTATCTTGTAAGAATATCATAATGTGTATTATTAATGATAAAGCAAGCAAGCAGAGTAATCTTGAAAGCTTTAGAGAACGCAGACTTAATTAAAGAACTTTATAATTCGTTTCCATAAGACACTTAGGGAAAGGTGAGGGAATACTGTGAAGATAATTTATATTGTAGAATGATAAGAAAGAAAAGAAAGAAAGAATGAAAAGAAAAGGAGATAACTAGAGATATTATTTGGCACTAAGAACGAGGTGAGATGATTGTTTACCTACTGAAAACGAGCAGAGATATGGTGGTGAGTCCACCGAGATTTGCTTTTCAAAGATACATCGGCCAATCCAGGGGATGGTCGTACCTGTAAGAGAGAGGTTGCTTACAGAGGTTATCAATATATACATTGGCTAGCGAGAGCCTCACCTGTACAACCGAGGTTACTTACAGAGGTTATGTTTGCATACATTGGCCGAAGAGAGTCACACCTGTAAGACAGAGGTTGCTTACAGAGGTTATGGCACTGGAAGCCAAACTCAGACAAAGGGTGCTGAGTTATGTCGGAATATAATTTAAAGAGAATAAAGGAATTTAAAGAATACAAGAAACTAAAGAACCTCTACCATATGAGAGCAGAGAACATAAGAGAAAGGAAAGTATTAATTAAAAGATTGTCTGCCACAGGAAAACAGATACGACTTTGCTTGGGCCTTAGTGGAAAATGTATAGCTGGGATGCCTACACACTGAGAATTGTTTCTAGATATAAGCATATTGAAATACATTTAAAAGTCACACTGTGTGCGGCCTGGCCGTAAGAATTATATGCACACTGTATGCATCTGGAAAGCCATATCCGGGACTTGTGCCCGGGTAATGTTGGGAGCAGGTAGGCAATCGACACATGAGCTCGTGGCCTGCATAAGATAGACATTCATCATACTTGTTTCTGCATACTTCTCTATGATATGTGTTTCTGTGACTGTATGTGTTTCTCTGTATCTCAGGTTTGTTAAAGTTGTTTGTATTATGAGGTTTGTTGCTATTGGCCATCTGTTGAAGATTGTAGGTATTCTGTTGTCGAATTTCTGTGTAACAAATAAAAAAATGAATATAACTATACACCCTGACCCAACTAAGAACTCCCCAGTTCTTACCCCCTATTTCCACCCCCTTTAAGCTACAGGTGCGAAGGTTTAGTGCGAAGCAACAAGAGCATAGAAGATTATGTTTACAAGTTGAGTTGTTAGATTTTATTTTCCCTAAATTTTTTATTGTTTGATTTTTAGAGGGGTAGGACTTGTATTTGAGGATCTTTGAATAAGTCTATGTATATAATGCTGTGTGGATATACATATTTTTGTGATTAAATGGTTTAAAGTATAGACTCTTTTTTTTCTTGATTAAAACTTCGGTTCGTATTCGTGAAGGCTCAATATTAAATCGGGATAGTATAAAATAAGAAAGTTTATAGGTAAGTAACGCTTGGACTTTTAGTACGATCATAAGGTGCTAAAAGTTAGAGTGTTACTGATGAGCGGATATTTTATACGCTTTTTGGCATCATTTTCATATTGTTTTTATTATGTTTGGTTTAAGTTTTATTATATTTTCATAGGTGATAAACCCCAATTTTGTGGTTTATCTTGTGCTTAATTTGGGGATTTTATCAATTTTTTCTCACATTTATTCAATGAAATAGCAGGATTTTGTGAATCTCTCCTAATTTGTGCTTAAGAGTGAAAACGTGCTTTTTAGGCCTTAAAATAGCTAAATTTAATTCACTTTAATTTCATTCGATGCATTGATGTGTTTGTTGAGTGATTTCAGATTCATAAGGCAAGTATTGGATGGAAGAAGTGAAGAGAAAATCATGCAAAGTGGAGAATTCATGAAGAGATGAGGATTTGCTGAACTGAAAGCCATGCACACGCGTCAGCCACGCGTACGCGTGAGAAGGAGATTTGCCAGCGACACGCATGCATCACCCACGCGCACGTGTAACGAGAGGCACGTGACTCACTTAAACTGAATTCGCTGGGTGCAATTTCTGAGCTTTCCAGGTCTAAATCCAACTCATTTCTAAGGCTATTTCATGCAGAATTCAAGGGAGAACAAGGGGGAGCAATTAGTTTTAGGTTAGCATCATGTAGTTAGTTTTACAGAGAGAGAAGCTCCCTCTTCTCTCTAGAATTAGGGTTCTTAGGTTAATTTTCATCTTAGATATACGTTTAATTTCTTGTTCTCATCTTGTTTCTTTTACATTTTCACACTCTAGTAGTTTAATTTCCTAGTCTCTTTTGCTATATCTCCTTTTTTATGCCTCTTTTTATGTTTATGAACTATTGTTGGATTTGGATTTTCTTTAATGCATTTTGATGTTTGATGTTCTTTTATTGTTGATTTGAGTTGTTATTGTTATTTTCTTGCAATTGGTAGTTGTAGAATTTATCTTTCCTTGCAATTTATTATGCTTTCCTTTTATGCCTACCAAGTATTTGACAAAATGCTTGGTTGGATGTTAGAGTAGCTTTTTGAGCATTTTTGGCTTGGAAAAAGAAATTAGGCAATCTTGAGTCATGAATACCCAACTTATGTTGTTGATCTAGACTTGTTAGTTAATATTGTTTCCATTGACGCTAATCTTTTGCTAATTCAATTAGTAAGTCGATTAGGACTTTTGGATTGAGATTAACTACACTTATTTTACTTTCTCTCGTGTAAAGATAACATTGTACCTTCTTCCATTGTTGGAGATGACTAAATAGGATAAGATCTTGATAATTATTGTTATGATTAGTGACTATGATAGAAAGCCTATATTCTCAATCCTTGCCATGAATGTCTCTCTTTATCACTTGCTTTCTTTAGTGCTTGCTTTATTTTCTTGCCCTTTTATAAATCAAACCCCCTTTGTTCCTTCATAGCCAATAATCACTTCATTACAATTCCTTGTGAGACGACCCGAGGTTTGAATACTTCGATTAATTTTCATTGGGGTTTATACTTGTGACAACCACTATTAAAACTTTGATTGAGCATTACTTGTCAGTTGGGAACTATGCGTGCAACGAAGTTATTTTCTGCTAACCGAGAAGAAATTCTTAGCCGACGGTAATGCTCTTTCAAGTTTTTGGCGCTGTTGCCGGGGAATTGCAATGGTGTTATGTTATTGGCTATTGTATATACGTTGATATGGTGAATATGGTTCTTTGTTAGTTTTTTCTTGGTTTAGGAGTTAGTTTTTATTAGTTCTTATTAGTATTTGTTTTTATTTTCTCTTGTTACCATGAATTCTCATCAATTTGGCTATGAGTTTGGTTACAATTATGTTATAGAAAATGAAAGTTTCAATGAGGAACCACATTGTGGGAATGGATATCAAATTAGGGACGAGCCACATGTTTATGGTCAACCTTCATGGCAATAACCTCCTCCGGCTTCTTATGGTAACAATCTACCCCATAATGTACATAATTATGAACCAAACCCTCAATGCTGTTATCAACCTCACTCACAAGCCTCATACTACCATTCACCTCCATTTGACTCTAACCCATATCCACCAAACCAATCACCATATGAACCATACCTAGAGCCACCACATTTCTAACACCAATACTCCTAAGAACCACAATTTTCTTATACACCACCTCAAGATTTTTACGAATATGAACCACCTTCCAACTACAATACCTCTCCTCCAACCAATGAACCCTCTCCTCCACTACCACCTTCATCGGACCAATCTCTCCAACCCTTAATGCAAGAACAACAAGAACTTCTAATTCGTTGCCAAAAGCAAGGGAAAGTGTTGGCTAACTTAACCGAAGTGATGAACCAGTTAGCCTCATTGTGCACAACTATCCAAGACACCCTCATTGTTAAATATGGAGGATTAGTTGAGGAGAACAATGAGAAGGAAAATTTTGAGCTTCAAGGGGAAGAGGAGGAGTTAAAGCAAGAAGTGCAACAAGAGGATGAGGTAGAGATAATTGAAACAAAGGAAGTGGTTGAAGATCTAGGAGATGTTGAGTGCAAAAGGGAATCTCAAGTTGAAGAGCCTTGTTCCATGGAGTTTGAAGTTGAAGTTGAGGAGGATAGTGTACAACCTCCAAGGCATGTTGTGATTGAAGAAATAGAAGAAATGGGGCAAGCACCAAGTTCCCCCATCTATGATGATTCCGCATCAACATATGATCCTTTTGAGCTTGATAAATCCTTCCCCACTAAACTTGGAATTGATGTTGAGGTAGATTTCACTCAACTTCCAAGATATGATTTGAGTGATGGGGAAGAGCTTGAAGAAATTGGTGAGGAAGAATGTGAACTTGAGGAAGCTTGGCAAGAGGTAGAGCTTGGAAAACCTTGCCAAGTGGTGGAAGCCCCTAGAAGGGGATGGACGGGAGTGGAATGCGCCTTATCATGATCATTGGAAGCTTCTCTACCTAGGCCACCATCTAATCCTTCATTTGAGTGGGTAAAACTCATTACTCTTAGCCTTATTATCCCACTTGAATATGGTTTGCTTGAAATAGATGGCCAACTTAGGGCGCTTTATGGAGTAAAGCGTATGAGAAGGATGTTTAGTAGTTGGCGTTGTAAATCTAGGCTCATTATGGTTGAAGCTTCAAGGAGTGGATGCAAAGGTTGGACTAGTGTTCAATTGGATGGGTCTAGGAGGATGGTTTGGTGCCTTAATGAGAATTCGGCTTTTTTACCACCCAGAGGGAATCACCGTGATCAACTTGAAGACTGGTGTAAAAACAAGGTTTGGGATCCTGGATTACAGGATATGGATCAACTTTGGGAGCTCTGAGCTTGTGAAGAACTCCATCAAGACTTGATGCAATTAATTGAGAATCTTGGAGCACAATGGAAGACCAAGTATTGGTGGAAGTTCAAGGATGAATTCAAGCACAAGCCACCTTGATGAGACCCCCAATAAGTCCAACTTAAGGACAATAAACAAAAGTGCTAGGTGGGAGACACCCCACCATGGTAACATCTTTTTCATTTTTCTCTTTTGTAAATATTGGTAAATAAGTTTAATTCCATGTTTATTTTGGTTTCTTTGGTTTAGTTAATAGTTTAGTATGTTAAATAAGGTTTTATGGTGTTTTGGTAGCTGTTTGGAGGTTTAGAATGCTTGGTTTGGTGCAAGAACTTGGAAAAATTTTGAAAAACAGAGCACCATGCCACACGTATGCGTCACCCACGCGTATGTGTGACAGCAAGTTTTTCGACCACTCATGCGTACCCCTCGCCCACGCGTACGCGTGACCACCATATTTTCATGCTCCTATACAAATTCTAGAGAGTTGTGCGCATTTTGGGCTGGAATTGTGCCTCTAGTATAAAATTCACCGACACGTACGCGTCATCCCACGCGTACGCGTCGCCTCTCTGATTTGGCCATCACGCGTACGTGTGACCCACGCATACGCATCGCACCACACTTCTTCCACTCACGCGTATGCGTGACATGAAGCGTACGCGTGACCTGTACCCTATTTTACGCACCTTCTTTTCTTCTGTTCTTTCCATTTCTTTCCTTCTCTCTACTTTTCTTTTCTTTCCACCCTTTAACCATCATCCAACACTACCAATCACCATTTATTACCATTTCTTTTTGTTAGTTAGTTTGTTAGTTATTTAGTTAGATTAATTTATGTTTTCATGATTAGTGTTGGATTATTAATTTTGTTGTTGTTTATTGCTGCTGATTACTGATAGGATGTTAGATTAACATCATTGTTATTAATTTTCATTGTTGGATTTCTTTGTTGAGGTTATATTTTGTTACTTGGTTTTGAAGTTTCATGTTTAACATTTGTGAATACCAAGTACATGTGACATTGCCTTCAAGCTTTCTAAGTCTTTTGAATTGCATATTTTGGCCACCATGCATTCATCATCCATTGTTAGACAATTATACATTATCAATGCATTTTCTTTAGGTGATGCTTGTTTATGATTGACCTTCATTTACATCACCTATTTCATGCATTGAGATTTCGGAATTGTGAAATTGGATCGTACGCTTACCTAGTGACATATTTTTGAGCTTTCTAAGCTTTGTGGACCATGCTTGCTATGAGATTGATTTTCACTTCTATTTCCTTTTTCCTAAGTTCCATAGCACCCATGTCTTCCACCCTTATGTCACTTAGGTATTGCAAACAAACTTCAATATGTGTCATTGTTTGATGTGTGATCTCTATATTTCATTTGGTTCACTAAATTTACTTGCACATTAATCAATGTCCATCCATTATCCAATTCACAATTACTTGATTTTTGCTTGAATGCTTTTATGCTTCTTTATTGCTTGTTTGGTTGTCTTGACGAACAAGTCTTCTTTGAAGTTTTTCAAGCTCACTAGAATGTGTGAAGTGCATGCTTCTTTTGTATACTTGTGACATAACTTTTAATATCAGTGTGTGTGTTCTAAACCGCATGCAACTTAGAACTCACACACTTGTTTCATTAATGTCACACTAATTCACCCACTTCATTCTAGTGATTTACCTCATTTCAACAAATTTATGCTTCCTTGCTTTTGCATTTACTTTTCTTACTATCATGTTTTCTATTGCTCAAGATGATTTGTCATAAGCAAAATAGAAGCGAGAGAAAGAACACGAAGCAACCGGTTGGCCCACCAGCTGAAGGTGGCAATCCGAAAAGTCGTCGTACCCCCTTGCTCATCTTTGAATGCACCAAAGACGGTGCAAACTTTTAAGTGTGGGGAGGTTGTCCGACTGAATCGGCGCTTTTGAGTGACATATTTCTAATTCCAACACTTTTGCATTTCATTTTTAGGTCTTTTAGGATTTTTAGATGCATTTTCTTATTTTGCATATATATATATATATATATATATATATATATATATAATAAACTTAGTCAAAATGATAAAATTTTCCAAGAATTTTATCTATAGGGTACTGCACCCCAATTGATTTGAAAAAATAATTTTTTTAGAACTTTCTTGAACTATACATTGTGGAAGATGTTTTTGAGCTAAGAACACATAAGCATGTGAGTTTTGAGCCTAATTGTGCAGTTACATCATATGACCACTATTTTTCATTCTTGTGTGTTTTATTCTCTTTCTATGATTGTAATCTTTGATTTTTTTTATTCTTTATGTCCATTATTTTGTGTATGAATGCATTTATATGATTGAGGCCATCATGTTAAATAGTTCACTTACCCAAATAGCCTACCCTTTTATCTTCCATTGTTAGCCAACTTTGAGCCTATGCTAAACCCATTTGTTCTTAATTTTAGCACATTACAAGCCTTAAAGCGAAAAAAAATAAATGTCTCTTGTTTGGATCTTTGATTAGCTTAGGCTAGTGAGAGTGTTTATCATTTAATTGTGGGAGAGTTGGAAATATTGGTTGGGATAAAAGAGTATTTTTGTATTTCTATTGAAAATATTGGGAATTTCGTACATGCTCATGTATTAATTAAATGTTAAACCATATGCATTGATACTTTTGTATATACTTTATTGAAAAATGAAAAAAATACAAAATAAAGGAAAATGTATATCAAAATAAAAATAAAAGATATAAAATATAGAAAAAAAAGCAATAAAAAGGGAACAAAATGCCCCAAAGTGAAGTTCAATAATAATCAATGCATATGGGTTGTGATAAAAAAGAGAATGCATGAGTGTGTGAAAAAGTGAAGAATGGGTAGTTAGGTTAGCTTTGAAATTGTATAGGTTATTGTAGGTTAGGTGGGAAAGTTTAAGTTAACCAAAGATTCAAGTTCTAGTCCACTTGACCACATATTATCCTACCTTGACCCTAGGCCCATTACAACCTTGTGGAAAGTCCTCATGATATTTGTATGCATGCATTGAATAATTGTTGATTGTTAGATGAAAAACAAATCTTGGAAAGCATGATTAGGGGAGAATTGAGTGGATCAACCCTATACACTTGAGTGACTAGAGCAGATACACATCCGGTGAGGCTTTGATTGCTCAATTACACGTTTTCACACATAATCATCTCCTTTCTTGCAAGTTTGTAAAATCTTTTCAGTAACTCAATTAATTGTGGATTTGATTTGGTTGTTAATACCTTTAGCCCTCATGTGCATATATGCTTTCTTGGGAATTTATTTATTTTGACCAAGTAGTTGCATGCATATAGATAGATCGCATGTAGGTACATTGCATATAGATAGTTTGCATTGAATAAATATTGATACCCTTTGTCTCTTTCTTGAGTTTAGCATGTGGACATGCTTGGTTTAAGTGTGGGAAAGTTTGATAAACCCCAATTTTGTGGTTTATCTTGTGCCTAATTTGGGAGATTTTATCAACTTTTCTCACATTTATTCAACGAAATAGCATGGTTTTGTGAATCTCTCCTAATTTGTGCTTAAAAGTGAAAACATGCTTTTTAGTCCTTAAAATAGCTAAATTTAATTCACTTTAATTCCATTCGATGCCTTCATGTGTTTGTTGAGTGATTTCAGATTCATAAGGCAAGTATTGGATGAAAGAAGTGAAGAGAAAAGCATGCAAAGCAGAGAATTCATAAAGAAATGAGGATTTGCTAAACTGAAAGCCACGCTCATGCATCAGGCATTCGTACGCGTGAGAAGAAGATTTGCCAGCGACGCGCACGCGTCACCCACGTGCACGCGTGACGAGAGGCATGTGACTCACTTAAAGTGAATTCGCTGGGGCAATTTCTGAGCTTTCCAGGCCCAAATCCAACTCATTTCTGAGACTACTTCATGCAGAATTCAAGGAAGAACAAGAGGGGAGCAATTAGTTTTAGGTTAGCATCATGTAGGTTAGTTTTTTCTAGAGAGAGAAACTCCCTTTTCTCTCTAGGATTAGGGTTCTTAGGTGAATTTTCATCTTAGATCTAGGTTTAATTTCTTGTTCTCAACTTCTTTCTTTTACATTTTCATGCTCTAGTAGTTTAATTTCCTAGTCTCTTTTGCTATTTCCCTTTTTATGCCTCTTTTTATGTTTATGAACTATTGTTGGATTTGGATTTTCTTTAATGCATTTTGATGTTTGATGTTCTTTTATTGTTGATTTGAGTTGTTATTGTTATTTTCTTACAATTGGTAGTTGTAGAATTTATCTTTCCTTGAAATTTATTATGCTTTCCTTTTATGCCTTCCAAGTGTTAGACAAAATGATTGGTTGGATGTTAAAGCAGCTTTTTGAGCATTTTTGGCTTGAAAAATGAAATTAGGCAATCTTGAGTCATGAATACCCAACTTATGTTGGTGATCTAGAGTTATTAGTTAATATTGTTTCCATTGACGCTAATATTTTGCTAATTCAATTAGTAAGCTGATTAGGACTTTTGGATTGAGATTAACTAGTCTTATTTGTCTTTCTCTCGTGTGAAGATAACATTGTACCTTTTTTCATTGTTGGAGATGACTAAATAGGATAAGATCTTGATAATTATTGTTATGATTAACGACTGGGATAGAAAGCCTATATTCTCAATCCTTACCATGAATGTCTCCCTTTATCACTTGCTTTCTTTAGTGCTTGCTTTATTTTCTTGCCCTTTTATAAATTAAACCCCATTGTTCCTTTATAGCCAATAATTGATCACTTCATTGCAATTCCTTGTGAGATGACCTGAGGTTTGAATACTTCGGTTAATTTTCATTGGGGTTTGTATTTGTGACAATCACTGTTAAAACTTTGATTGAGCATTACTTATCGGTTGGGAACTATGCTTGCAATGAAGTTATTTTCCGCTAACCGAGAAGAAATTCTTAGCCGACGGTAATGCTCTTTCAATAGGTTTTAGTGCAAAATTCATATTTTTGGATTCTACTTTGATTTTTTGTGTTTTATGATGATTTCAGGTATTTTCTGGCTGAAATTAAGTTTTGGCAAAGTCTGGTTCAGAGACAGAGAAAGGACTGCAGATGCTGTGAGATTCTAACCTCCATGCACTCGAAGGAGAGTTTCTAGAGTTCCAGAAGTCCAAATAATACTCTCTCAACGGCTACGGAAAGCTAACAAACATGGATTTCTAGAAATATATAATAGTTCATACATTGCTCTGGAAATGAAGGTCTAAAACCACCGTTCAATGCCAGCCACCTACCTGATTCCTACCGTTCGACACCCAAAAGGGAGCAGCTGGCGCCCAACACCCACAAAAGAGTCCCAAGCTGGCATTCAACACCCCTAAGGAGTCCTAGCACATGGAGACACCCCTAGCTCAGCCCAAACACTCACCAAGTGCGCCCAAGAAGTGGATTTTTGAACTATAAGACTAGTTTATCTTATTTCTGAGATTCTTAGTTATCAGATTAGTATTTAAAGAAGAAGATCACCCTTGTTTAAGATCCTTCTGCCTTATCATCATCCTCCCCATTCGAATACATTACTTTTCTGTAAGCTATGAGTCACTAACCTCCTAGGTTAAGGTCAGGAGCTCTGTTGATTTCTATGGATTAATAATATCACTATTCTATTTTAATCTATGCTTGATTCCATTCTAAGATGTATCTTCGTTCTTCATCCTAATGAATTGGAAGTGTAACTTGACCGTCATCCCTATTCTACATGGGTTCGTGCAAGTCCTTGACGCGATAGTACTGAACCACAAGCTTGATTATACATCTCTTAGACGGCTAATCCACGACTACGTTGGGTACTTGGAGACATCAGTCCAGCTGAGGTACGGGGCAATTAGGGCCTTTGTGGTATAGGCTAGAATCAAAGGAGCAGCGTTCTCTAATCTGGAAGATCCGACCTTGTCTGTGGCGTTTTGAGTAGGATCACCAAGGGAATGGACTGCTGGAGCTTCACCCCCATTCAGATTGGATGACTGCTGACCTGGCGTTTGATCTGAAGTAGAGGAGACTAATGACCACTGACCTGGCATTAGTCATTTACAGCCTGCCATGGAATGAATCATCAGAAGTTAAAGTAGACAGTAAGAAAAGTTGATCCAGAAGGAGGAAGCATCTCCGAAGTCTCAACCATTCTCCTATTACTGATTTCACATCTATCCAGTAACACTTTATTTATTCTGTTTTTATGCATTTTTCCATACAACTATATTTTATACCCACCTGACTAAGATCTACAAGGTAGCCATTGCATGTTCAAACCAACAATCTCCATGGGATTGACCCTCACTCATCTGAGGTATTACTTGGACGATCCGGTGAACTTGTCGGTCTATCTGTGTGAATATGCCAGTCTATCCATTAAAACTCAGAGATGTTGGCATCCTTAGGAACTTAGAATCCAGATAATATTATTGATTCTCTTAGTTAATCTTATTTTGATTCTTGAACACAGCTTTCAGAGTTTTGGTTGTGATCCTAAGCACCTTGTTTTGCAGTATTACCACCGGATACAATAATGCCACAGACACTTTAACTGGGTGAACCTTTTCAGATTGTGACTCAGCTTTGTTAGAGTCCCCAAATAGAGGTGTCTAGAGTTCTTAAGCACACTCTTTTTCCTTTGGACCACGACTTTAACCGCTCAGTCTCAAGCTTTTTAGTTGACACCTTCACGTCACAAGCACATGGTTAGGGACAGCTTGGTTTAACTGCTTAGCCCAGGATTATATTTTTTTGAGCCTTCCTATCCATTAATGCTCAAAGCCTTGGGTCCTTTTACCCTTGCCTTTTGGTTTAAAGGGTTACTGGCTTTTTCAATCTGCCCTCCTTTTCCTGCATTTTTGGACAGTAATGGATTTTTCTGCTTTTTATTTTTTTCTTTCTTTTTTTTTTCGCATGCATAATAATTTTTTCTTTTGCAACATGCTTTTTCTTTTGCTTTTTGCTGCTTTTTCTTGCTTCAAGAATCAATTTTCAGATTTTTCAGATTATCAATAATATTTTTCCTTTTTCCTTTTTCTTTCAAGAGCCAACATTCTAAAATTTCAACTTCAAATTTGCACTGTTTATTTCATACATTCAGAAAATAAAAGCAAATGACACCACATCAACATAATTAAACTAATCTTATTTTAAAATTGAAATTCATGCATTTCTCAATTCTTTTTAATTAAAAATTTTCTTTTAAGCATGGTGAGAGATATATGAAACATTTTACAACTTTTAAGACATCAATGCAAATGATCATACAACTAGAACAAGAGAACAGACAAAACATAATAGAAAATAGAAAAATAGAACAGGAAAGGAGGTAAAAGAAAACGAATCCACCTGAATAATGGTGTCTAGTGCTCCTCCTTGAAGATCAAATGTAGTGCTTGATGTCTTCAATGTCACTCCTTTGTCTTTGTTGAGGCGGCTGCACAGGCTCTTATGCATGCTTTCTATTTTGCACCATCCTCTTTTTCCATACTTAGGAGTAGTAGAAGTCAAAAGCAAAGCTTTTACAACACCAAACTTAAGAGTTTTGCTCATCCTCGAGCAAAGTAGGGTAGAAGAAGGTGGGGTAGGTGGAGCTTTTGTGGGACCTATAGGTCCTGAGAGGCTGGAAAATTCAGTTTCCCTTATCTCTTGCACTGGCGTTTGAACGCCCAGGGACTGCTCCCTGGCTGGCGTTCAACGCCAGTAATGCTGCCCATGATGGGTGTTGAACACCCGGCAGGGATACCCTTACCGGCATTCAACTTTGACACTCTATCCAGAGTGCTCTGTTTTTACTACTGTGGATTCTATATCTTGACTGATGCATATGATCATGACTCTGACAACTGAAAAGAAAAACAAAATAAAATAAAATAAAAATAGTTGAGTAAGGTTGGGTTGCCTCCCAACAAGCACTTCTTTAGTGTCTTTAGCTGGACTTCACTGTACTTAATCTAGTAGCAGTGTTGAGCCTTTTGGCTCTATATCTACTTCAAGGTAATGCTTAATTCTCTGTTCATTGACAGTGAAACTGTTTTCAGGATCTTTTCCTTGAAGTTCTATGTGTCAGTAAGGTGATACTCTTGTAATCACAAACGGTCCCTTACAGCGGGATTTGAGTTTTTCAGGAAGTAATCTGAGCCTTGAGTTGAAGAGCAAAACTTTCTGTGCTGGTTCAAAGACTCTGGAAGCTATCTTCCTGTCATGCCACCTTTTTCCTTTTCCTTATAGATCTTTGCAATCTCAAATGCATCTAAGCGGAATTCATCCAACTTGTTTAGCAGGAGAAGCGATTTTTCTCTTGCTGCTTTAGCATCAAGGTTGAGGAATCTAGTAGCCCAATAGGCCTTGTGTTCTAGTTCCTCTGGCAAATGACAGGACTTCCCATGTACTAACTCATATGATAAAGTTTCAATGGGGGTTTTGAAAGCTGTTCTGTATGTCCACAGAGCATCATCAAGCTTTCTAGCCCAATCCTTTCTAGAGGCACTTACTGTCCTCTCTATGATTCGTTTTAGTTCTCTATTTGAGACTTTAGCTTGCCCATTGGTTTAGGGATGATACGGTGTTACTACTTTATGGAAAATTCTGTAACGGCTTAAGACAGAATCAAGCTGTCTGTTGCAGAAATGAGTTCCTCCATCACTAATTAGTGTCCTAGGGACACCAAATCTACTAAAGATGTTCTTTTGGAGGAACTTCATTACTACTCTGGTGTCACTGGTGGGTGTTGCTATTGCTTCAACCCATTTAGACACATAATCTACTGCCACAAGGATGTAGGTGTTTGAGTATGAAGGCGGGAATGGTCCCATGAAATCTATGTGCCATACGTCAAACAACTCAATCTCTAGGATTCCTTGCTGAGGCATGCTGTGACCATGAGGAAGATTGCCAACCCTTTGGCAATTATTACAGTTACGAACGAACTCTCTAGAATCTTTAAAGAGTGTAGGCCAGTAAAAGCCACTTTGGAGCACCTTAGTGGTTGTCCGCTCACTTCCAAAGTGTCCTCCATAGTCAGAGCTATGGCAATGCCATAGAATTCTCTGTGCCTCTTCTTCAGACACATAGCGTCAGATTATTCCATCCGAGCATCTCTTATAGTTTGTAATGTCTGCAAACCAAGGTGCTGTCTGCATGGCATAGAGTTGCTCATCTGGAAAGGATTCGAATATGTCAGTGGAGGGAGAAGAAGTCCCTGCTACTGGCTCAATCCGAGACAAGTGATCAACCACCTGATTTTCTGTCCCTTTCTTGTCTCTAATTTCTATATCAAACTCTTGAAGGAGTAACACCCATCTTATAAGTCTTGGTTTAGAATCTTGCTTAGTGAGTAGATATTTTAGAGTAGCATGGTCAGTATAAATAATGACCTTAGATCCTACTAAATAGGATCTAAACGTGTCAATGGCATAGACTATTGGTCATAGATGAATGGAACATCAGTGGCCAAGAGATTACACAGGGGTTTGGCGATTTTAGAAAAAATATTTTATGAACCGCCTGTAAAACCCTGCATGTCCTAGGAAACTTCTGATTGCCTTGACATTAGTAGGTGGAGGCAAGTGTTCTATCACTTCCACCTTAGCTTGATCCACTTTTATCCCCTTGTTTGAGATCCGATGCCCGAGAACATTGCCTTTAGTCACCATGAAGTGGCATTTCTCCCAGTTTAGAACTAGGTTTATTTCTTGGCATCTTTTCAGGACCAGGGTCAGATGATGAAGACAGGAGTCAAACGAGTCTCCATAAATAGAGAAGTCATCCATGAATACTTCACGGAATTTCTCTACCATATTAGAGAACATGGATAACATGCATCTCTGATTGGTGGCATGCGCATTGCATAGGTCAAATGGCATTTGTCTATAGGCGAACATGCTAGATGGGCATGTGAATGCTATCTTCTCTTTATCCTGTGGATCTATTGCTATTTGATTGTACCCAGAATATCCATCTTGGAAACAATAAAAAATATGACCTGCTAGTCTTTGTTGCATTTGGTCAATGAAGGGTAAAGGAAAGTGATCTTTCCTGGTGGCGTCATTGAGTCTTCTGAAATCAATGTACATACGCCACCCTGTGACTGTCCTTTTAGGGATTAGCTGATTCTTTTCATTATAAACCACTGTCATCCCTCCCTTCTTGGGGACAACTTAGACAAGGCTCACCCAGGGGCTATCAGAAATGGGATAAATGATCCCAGCCTCTCAGAGCTTAGTGACTTCCTTCTGCACTACTTCCTTCAAAGCTGGATTCAATTGCCTTTGTGGTTACACCATTGGTTTAGCATTATCCTCCAGCAGGATTTTATGCAAGCATCGGGCTGGGCTAATGCCCTTAAGGTCACTTATAGTCCACCCAAGGGCGGTCTTATGTGTTTTGAGAACTTTAAGTAGCGCTTCTTCTTCCTGTGGCTCTAGGGTAGAGCTTATGATCACAGAAAAGGTATCTCCATCTCCCAGAAATGCATATTTTAGGGAGGATGGTAGTAGCTTAAGTTCAAGCTTTGGAGGCTTCTCTTTTTCCTCATAGGTTTCCAGAGGTTCCTCTGAATTAGGCTGAGTATCATCAAGGATATCATCTAGCCCTTCCTTGAGGCTTTCGGCCATGTTGACCTCTTCCACCAGCGAATCAATGAGGTCAATACTCATGTATTCCTCAAGAATGTCTGGATACTGCATAGCCTTGACAGCATTCAGTATGAACTTTTCCTCGTTGACTCTCAGGGTTACTTCCCCTTTCTCAACATCAATGAGGGTTTGTCTTGTAACTAGGAAGGGTCTTCCTAGGATAAGGGATGCACTCTTGTTCCCCTCTATGTCCAACACCACAAAGTTAGTGGGGAAGGCAAAAGGTCCAACCTTGACAATGATGTCTTCAACTACTCCTGATGGTATCTTAATAGAACCATCAGCAAGTTGAAGGCACATGCGGGTTGGTTTGACTTCATCAGTCAAACTAAGCTTCTTTATTAGTGAAGCAGGTATTAGATTGATGCTTGCTCCAAGGTCACATAGAGCTGTCCTTGTATAAGGATCACCTAGAGTACATGGTATCATAAAGCTTCCAAGATCCATAAGCTTCTCTGGCAAGCTATTTTGAATGACTTCATTGTATTCCTCAGTGAGGAGGACTGTTTGTGTCTCTCTCTAATCCTTCTTATGACTTAGAATGTCCTTCATGAACTTTGCATAAGAAGGTATCTGTTCATACCTTGGGTCGAGCTATCCGACCCGGGATGTTTAGCGACAAGACGACCGACCTCTTCAGGTCTGACTATCCGACCTCTTCTCAAAGAGCTCGGCCAAACTGCCAGGAAAGCCCAGTAAAGGGCCCAAATAGAGGAACACGACCCAAGTCCAAAGGCAGTCCAAGCATATAGAGATAAAGGCGGTTCCCTTGAAGATAAGCTGACCTCACCCAAAGTCCAAAGATAAGATAAAGATAAGATAAGATAACTAACTTATCTTATCTAAGAAGGTCAGCCCACGCTGTTATAAATACACTGGAGCACCCAGGTATAACTCATACCCTGATTCTACTAAAAACCTGCTTAATACCCTTGCTAACTTGAGCATCGGAGTCCCTTGCAGGTACCCCCACCCTCTGGTGACGAAGGATCAGCAACGCAGCCAGTCCAACAAGGCGGACACGACAGCTCCGGCCGCCACTCACCAGCTGGACACGTCAGCACTGACCAGTACGGAAGATCTCATCCGAGATCGACCTCCAGTTTCAGCTAACCCTCGGAACATTGGCGCCGTTGCCAGGGACCCGGAAGTCACCCCACCATCATGGCGGATGACCATGACAAAGACCACGATTCAGATCTAGAGGATAGAACGCCGTACAAAAACGCGGACACTACACCGAAAAATACCCTAGAATCTAACAAGGACAAAAGTCCACCAAATTCGGGAGCAATAGAGGCGCTTCAAGATCGTTTAAAGCAACTTGAAAAAGAAGCCCAACATCAGCGAGAAGTTGGGAAGGATCTACAGAGGGAGATAAGGCGACGCTGAGAATTAGAAGATAAACTTCTAAAACTCGAAGCCGATCTCAAAGCCAAAGCTACTCGATCCACCCCTGAGGACAACTCTCGCAAGGATCAAGACCCATTCACTAGGGAGATCATGAAGACCAAAATCCCTAAGGACTTCAAACTTCCAGACATGACTTTGTACGATGGCAGTACAGATCCCGGCCATCATCTTAGTGATTTCAGAAGTAGAATGTATCTCACCAACACTTCAGATGCAGTCCGCTGCAAAGCCTTTCCAACTACTTTAACAAAGACAGCAATCAGGTGGTTCAACAATCTACCTCCTAGGTCCATCTCAAGCTTCGATGACTTAGCAAAGAAGTTTCTGGCCAGATTCTCCATCCAAAAAGATAAGGCTAAACACGCCCCAAGTCTATTAGGAATTAAGCAAGGAGATCGGGAAAGCCTTCGCAGTTACATGGAAAGATTCAACAAAACATTCCGGGACATACAAAGCCTACCAACAGAGGCTGCCATTATGGGCCTAATCAATGGCTTGCGAGAGGAACCTTTTAGTCAATCTATATCGAAAAAACACCCTACATCTCTGAACGAAGTGCAAGAACGAGTAGAGAAGTACATCAACATGGAGAAAACCTCTCGACTAGGAGAGACCTCAAACTCTGGATTCACCTATCCCTCCCGGGATAAGGATAAAGAGTCCAAAAAGAAGGAAGATCGACATGGGGAAAAAATCAAAAAATACCACAATTACACCCCTCTTCGGGTGTCCCTTGTAGATGTCTACAGAGAAGTTTGCCACACCAAAAAAATACCCCCAGCTCGACCACTCAAAGGCAAAAAAGGAGGAGGAAATCGGACCGAATATTGTGAATATCATCGAATCCACGGGCATTCCACCAACGAATGTTTTGACTTAAAAATTGTCATAGAAAAAATAGTAAAAGAGGGAAAATTAGATCGGTACCTAGCCACCCGGGACGATGAACGAAGAAAAAGAAGAAGAGACGAAGATGTCGGACGAACCGAGCGATCACCTCGCACACCAGAACGACACGTCCACATGATACACGGCGGATTTGCAGGAGGAGGAATCTCCAAGTCATCTCGCAAAAGATATCTCAAAGAAGTATATCATATTGAGGGGAAAGAGGAAGCACTCGACATCCCCGCAATCACTTTCACAACAGAAGACGCATCCGGTATCATCTTAGGACACGATGATCCCATAGTCATCACTATTATACTGGCAAACAAAAATCTCCACCGCACACTGATAGACCAAGGGAGCTCCGCCGACATTTTGTTCAAAACTGCCTTCGATAAGCTCGGCCTGGAAGAAAAAGAACTTAGAGCATATCCAAACAGTCTGTTCGGACTGGGAGACACCCCAGTTCAACCACTTGGATACATTTCACTACACACTACCTTCGAAAAAGAAAACCAATCTAGAACACTCAAGATAGACTACATCGTGGTCGACGTGAGTTCAACCTACAATGCCTTAATAGGTCGGACAACATTGAATCAACTAGGCGCAATAGTCTCAACTCCACATTTATGCATGAAATTCCCAACTGCAGAAGGGATAGCTACAATAAAAGCAGATCAGAAGATGGCACGCCACTGTTACAACGAAAGTCTAAACCTCAGAGGCAGAGGAGAGGAATTCCACACAATCGAACTGGGGAGAGTTCAGAGGCGGGAAGAACTCCACCCACAACCCGAAGGTGAAGTAGAGAAAATCCAGATCTGAGACACTCCGGACAAAACAACCAATATTGGTACGATTCCCAGAGGAGACATAAAAGAATTACTCGTACAGTTTTTACAAGATAACGTCGACCTCTTTGCATGGAAAGCTGCAGACATGCCAGGCATAGACCCCAAATTAATGTGCCACAAGTTGGCGGTCTACCCAGGATCTCGGCCAGTACAATAGAGACGGAGAAAGCTCAGACCAGAACGATCCCAAGCTGTGGAAGAGCAGGTACAAGCTCTATTGCAGGCAGGATTCATAAGAGAAGTCAAGTACCCACTATGGCTAGCTAACGTCGTCTTGGTGAAAAAATCAAATGAGAAGTGGCGAATGTGCACCGACTACACTGATCTCAACAAATCCTGCCCAAAAGATCCTTATCCACTCCCAAGTATCGACGCCCTGGTAGATGCCTCCTCCGGATCTAAATACCTCTCGTTCAGGGATGCGTATTCGGGATACAATCAAATCCCAATGCATCCACCCGACCAAGAAAAAACCTCATTCTTAACCCCAAAAGCAAACTATTGCTACATCGTAATGCCTTTTGGTCTTAAAAACGCAGGAGCTATTTATCAAAGGTTAATGAATAAAGTCTTTTCGGATCATATCGAAAAAATCATGGAAGTCTATGTAGACGACATGTTAATAAAGACACAAAGTGAAGAGACGCTATTGTCTGACCTGACCCAAGTGTTCGACACTATAAGAAGGCATGACATGCGACTCAATCCTGCAAAATGCACCTTCGCAGTAGAAGCTGGCAAATTCCTGGGTTTTATGCTCACACAAAGAGGAATCGAAGCAAATCAGGATAAATGCCGGGCCATACTCGACATGAAAGGCCCGACTTGCGTCAAAGAGGTGCAACAACTCAACGGGAGGTTGGCAGCCTTGTCCAGATTTCTAGCCAGATCGGCAATAAGATCTCTCCCCTTCTACGCCACAATAAGGAAAGGAAAAAAGTTTGAATGGACAACAGAGTGCGAGCAAGCCTTCCAAGAGTTCAAGAGATTCCTGAGACAACCACCTATCTTAACTCGGCCACGGAAAGGAGAACCACTCATATTGTACCTCGCGGTAGGAAGTCGAGCAGTAGCCTCAGCACTAGTTCGAGAAGACGACAGTGGGCAACAACCCATATACTTCATCAGTAAAGCATTACAAGGATCCGAGCTGAACTACAAAAAAATAGAAAAATTTTCCTTCCCCCTCAAACTAACATCTCGACGACTTCGTCCATACTTCCAAGCTCACACCATCAGGATTCGGACCAACCAGCCCATAAAGGGGATTTTGCAGAAAACAGACTTAGCAGGTAGAATCTTGCAATGGGCCGTCGAGTTGTCCGAATTTGATCTTCAATACGAATCTCAGACGGCCATTAAGTCACAATACCTGGCCGACTTCATTGCAGAATTTACAGACACCCCGGAAATCCCACAGAATAGAACCTCTACGTGGACGGTTCCTCAAATAAAAATGGAAGTGGTGCGGGTGTGATAATTGAAAGCAACCAAGGGACTCAAATTGAATTCTCCCTCAAATTTGGGTTTCCTGCCTCAAATAATCAAGTGGAATATGAGGCACTATTAGCTGGTTTGAAACTGGCTAGGGAGGTTAGAGCTCAAAAGCTTACCATCTTCAGCGACTCACAAGTAGTCACTTCACAAATAGCAGGGAGCTACCAAGCCAAAGACCCCACCATGAAAAAGTACTTGGACAAAAATAGGGAACAGCTGGGACAACTCGGAGAATATGAGGTCCGTCACATACCTGGAGAACAAAATGCCCGAGCTGACGCACTCTCAAAGTTAGCCAGCACCAAACCAGGGGGCAACAATAGAAGCCTCATCCAAGAAATACTGCAGAGTCCGTCAATCTTGGAAGAAGAAAAAGTCCTGGCCGTAATAGGTCAGGATCAAGGATGGATGACTCCCAAATTAACTACCTCAAAACAGAAACACTCCCTACAGACAAAAAGGAGGCAAAGAGGTTAAAACGAGAGGCACGACATTACACCATCATAAACAATACTCTATACAAGAGAGGGATTTCAATCCCATTATTAAAATGTGTGCCGACTTCCAACACAAAGGAAGTTCTAGAAGAAGTACACAATGGCATTTGTGGCAATCATCTCGAAGTGCAAGCTCTCGCCAAAAAAGTACTTCGAACAGGATTTTATTGGCCAACTCTACAAAAGGAAGCTACAGAGTTTGTAAAGACATGTCTACCATGCCAGAAACATGCCAACTTTCACATTGTCCCACCAGAGGAACTCATCAATGTAACCTCACCATGGCCATTTGCAAAATGGGGACTCGACCTTCTCGGACCCTTCCCTCAGGGATCGAGACAAGTTAAATTTCTTATAGTAGAGGTAGATGATGAGAGGAACTTTTGCGTGGTCTAGAAATTTGCGGATAAATCCTCATTGCAAGTATAGTCTCTAAACCTTCAAAAGTCCTTTCATACAAACGTTTTGGTTGTCACAAGTAACAAACCCCTTAAATAAATTGATAACCGAAGTATTCAAACCTCGGGTCGTCTTCTCAAGGAACTGCAGGAAAGTATGTTCTTATTATTGGTTATGGAGATTGTAGATTTGGGGTTTCAAGAATGAGGAACGAATATGACAAATAATTTAAATGGCAATTAAAAATAAATAAATAACTGTAAAATAAACTTTTCCAAGGTATGAGAAATTAGAGGTCCTATCCTGGCTATCCTTATCAATGATGATAATAATTGAATCTTAATTCCACTTCGTTAACCTTTACTAATATAAAGAAAGGTCAAGAGATTAATTGGGTTGATCTTCGGATCCTATTTGTTTCCTAAGAAAAGATTGGGATTATTGAAGTTCAATTCAATTAACAAAGATAACAATTATCAATCATGTTTGAGTTTGATAACTCCAAAGTTACTGATTTCTTAACCAAAATCAAAAGGAGAAGTAAATCTACTGGAATAAAAATGTCTTCAGAGTAAAAACAACAATAGCATAAATAAAAGAAATCAATATTAAACTGAAATACCTCAAATAATATTAATAAAAGAGTAATCCGTAACATGAAAGGATTCATAAAGTAACTTGCAAAAGTAAATAAAAGGAATATTGAACCTGATCAAAAGAGATAATCCTGAAAGCGAATAAAAATCCTAAGTCTAAATCATAATCCTAAAGAGAGAGGAGAGAGCCTCCCTCAAAACTAATTCTAATGCATGGGAAGTAAAAATTGGTGAGAGCTCTCTCTGAATGGATGCATTCCCCCACTTTATAGCCTCTAATATGTGTTTTCCAGGCCGAAAACTGGGTCAAAAACAGCCCAGAAATCGCCACCTACGTATTCTGGTACGTTCAGGTCGCGGACAAGTGACGTGGAGGCATCGTTCACGTGGCCGTGCGGATTGAAGTTCGCAGATGCGACACCTCCGCATGGATCACACATTCGCGTCGCCTAGCATCAGGGAAACTATGGCATAATATATATCAAATCGAAGCCCCGGACGTTATCTTTCCAACGCAACTGAAACCGCGTCGTTTGGACCTCCGTAGCTAAAGTTATAGCCGTTTGAGTGCAAAGAGGTCAGGCTGGACAGCTTAGCAGTTTCTCCAACTTCTTGTATTTCTTCCACTTTTGCATGCTTCCTTTCCATCCTCTGAGCCATTTCTGCCCTGTAATCTCTGAAAACACTTAACACACATATCAAGGCATCTAATGGTAATAAGAGAGGATTAATAATAAGCAAATATAAGATCAAAGAAGCATGTTTTCAATCATAGCACAAAACCAGGAAGGAAAATGTAAAACATGCAAATAGTATGAATAAATGGGGAAAGAGTTGATAAAAACTACTCAATTGAGTACAAGATAAACCATAAAATAGTGGTTTATCAACCTCCTCACACTTAAACAATAGCATGTCCTCATTCTAAGCTCAAGAGAAGCTATAAAGATGAAGAGGAATGGTAGGATGTATGAAATGCAACCTATCTATATGAATGCAACTACATGCAAAAAAAATGTTTCTACCTACTTAGTTAAAAGTAAATAAATCTCCAAGAATAAATATGAACTGGATTTCACTAATTCAAATCATAAAAATGAAGTACAAATAGACTTGTAGAAGAAAATAGCTCGTGAAAGCCGGGAACAAAGAATCGAGCATCGAACCCTCACTAGTAGTGTATATCACTCTAATCACTCAAGTGTTTTAGGTTCGATTCTCTCAATTCTCTACTAACCTTGCTTTCTAAGGCTTGCTCTTCATCTAACAATCAACATAAATTTAATGCACAGATACACATATCAAGAGGTCTTTTAAGGGTTGTAATGGGGTTAGGGTCAAGGTAGGATTGTATTTGGCCAAGTAGACTAAAATCTAAATCCTTAATTAACTTTAAACTTTCCACCTAACTTCAGACAATCCATGTAATCATGATACCACATCTAACTACCCATTAACCATGTTTTCCACATATTCATGCATTCTAATTTCAAGTACAGTACATATGCATTGCTTTCATCACTTACTTTGGGGCATTTTGTCCCCTTATTATTTGCTATTTTTCTTTTCTTTTCTTTTCTATTATATATATATATATATCTTTTCTTTTATTTTTCTCAATGCATATGATTAATTTATTGAATGCATAAACATGTCCTAAACATTTCTTCCACATTTTCAGAAATTTCTAACATATTTAATTCTCAAACCAAATGTTTCCAAACAGAATTTCCCACACTTAAATCATAAGCACTTTCACTAGTCTAAGCTAACCAAGGATTGAAATTAAGGACATTATTGTTTTTCGCCTAGAGTTAATGATGTGCTAAAGTAAAAAACAAAGGGATATAACAGGCTCAACATTGGTTTGCAAAGGATAATGAAAGGGTTAAGGCCATATGGGTATGTAAGCTGAGTGAAACAAGGGCCTCAATCATATAGTGCATGCATACATTAAATAATGGAAATATAAAATCAAGCAAGACAAAGATCACAATTTTAGAGAGAAAAATACACATCAAAAATAAATTATTGGTTGACAAAATGCAACCAATCAATTAGGCTAAAAAAATCTCACAAGGTTTGTGTGTTCGAGCTCTAAATCATGTTCCAATATAATATTTCTTCAAACAAGTGTAACAAAAAAATTTTATTCAAATTAGTGAAATACTTTCAAAGGTTTCTTGAAAGAGAAAATATTACTTTAATCAAGTAGTAACTAAATGCACAAAATCAAATAAACATGCAATCAAATATGCAAATGCAATAGTGAACAATAGAGAAAATAAAACAATGGTGTTGAAAAGAAGGTAACTAACCCATGGAGATCGGTATTGACCTCCCCACACTTAAAGATTGTACCGTCCTCGGTGCATGCTGAGATCTGCAGGTGGACGGGTTGTTCCAACTGATGCTTTCCTTTAAGGATTGTGCAGATGGACTTGTTTGTCTCCCCTTTTAGAAGTTTTCCCTTTACCTTCTTTGGTGGCCATCCTGAAGAAGAGAAAAAGAAGAAAAGTAACCCAAATTTAAAGATAGAAAATAAATAAAATATGGGTGTTAATGCCAGATAATAAGGGTCTCAATTACATGGAAGCTTCAACATGTACGTGAGAAAAACAATAGAAGCACATGGCATACCAATGGTGCAAAATTTGCAACAATGGGGAAGAGAGTGAGGAAGGAGAGATAATATAAATTCATGTCAATGCAAAAGTAATACAGATTTAAAAAAATTTGCATTGATTTAAATAATATTACTCAATCAGAATTAAACAAGTCACTAAGCACCAAGAAAATACCAGAAAAGATGTAACAGTGGAATAGGAACATTTGAACACCAATGGTAAAATAATAAAAATATGCAATGAATGAAAGTATGTAAATAAATTAAATAAAATAGAATGGAAAAGAAAAAAAATAAGAAAAGAAGAAGAAAGAAATAAGAAAAGAGAAAAAATAAGGATTTGGAAAAGAAAGATATAAGATATTTTGAATGAGTTGTGCGGCGCGAGCAACGCGGACGCGTGGGGCACGTGGTCGCGCGAAATGCGCTTAAACTGATTGACGTGGTCGCGTCGGTCACGCGGTCGCGTGACCCATTTTATGCGACTGGCGCGAGGGCAGCCTTGCACTCGCACAACTCTCTGTTCAAAATCATTAATTGCCAAATTTTAAGTGACGCGATCGCGTGGGGCATGCGATCGCGTGAGTGGGCTTTAGAAGGATATGACGCGGTCGCGTGGGTCACGCGACCGCATGGGAAGAATTATGCGTTCAGCACCAATCCAGCACCATTCTCGCACAACTTTCGGGAGTGCACCACTTTGACGTCGAAATCCTGGTCACGCGGCCGCGTGGGGCACGCGGTCGCGTGGGAGGCAATTATTCCCATATGACGCGGTCGCGTGGGACGATTTGTGCCATTGGCACGCCTCCAGCGCTGCTCCTGCGTAACTTTCTGTTCATTATTCTCTACCAATACCTGCGATTTTTTTTTATATGTAGATTGCAGAATGCAGTATGCAGAATAAAATTAATGTGAATGCAATGAATGATTCCAGGTTCAATAAAATAAAAATAAAATTCAAAAACAAACAAAACTAAATAAAATTAAAATTGCAAAAGGAACTATCATACCATGGTGGGTTGTCTCCCACCTAGCACTTTTATTTAAAGTCCTTAAGTTGGACATTAGATGAGCTTCCTGTTATGGTGGCTTGTGTTTAAATTCATCCAGAAATCTCCACCAATGTTTGGAATGCCAACAGCCTCCAGGGTCCCAAACTAGGCATGTGAAGCTTCTGAGCAGCTTCAAACAGATTTTCAGGCTCCCGGGGTGATGAATATCAGAATATTTTCCAGGATCCCAAACTTTGGTTCTAAATCCGCCTCCGTCTTGATCTATATTTTTCCATCCGGGCGGTTTAGAAAGTAGATTCTCACCATGGTGACCAAACATTTTCTGAGATCCATTCAATTGAATATGATACCAATCCGTGCACTTCAAGTTGAAGCGTGGAACCTTATTGAACCTTGTGCACCAGCTCTGAGCACGAGCCATTTCCCTCTTACTCTTAAAGCCGCAGAGAGCTCTAAGCTGGCCATCTGTTTCAAGCAAACCGTATTCAAGTGAAAAAGTAAAGTTAAAGGTTAAGGATTGTACCCACTTGAAGCTTGTATTGGGTGGTAACGGCCTTGGGGCAGGTGTTTCTAGTGGTTCTGTAAGTTCGTCTCCTTTGTGGTCTTCTGTGAATTTCTCTACTTCTTTGTAAGATTCTTCAAATGTATCCATGTCCTGATCAAAGTTTTCTATGTCTTCCTCATCACTTGAGTCATAGATTGGAGGTTGAGAAAAATCTACCTCTGCGTCATCTTCGTATTAACTTGGGAAAGATTCTTCGATCTCAGAGAATTCACTTGCGGATGCAAGTTCATTACTAAGAGAACTTGACTTGTGACTATCATCATCAAGGGAATTTGTGTCCTGGGTTATTCCGTCTAGTTCTTCATAAATGACTTGCCTTGGGGATTGTGCACTATTCTCCTTAGCATCAACTGTAACGTCCTTGACGGAGTTCTCCTCAGCTCTGGATTCCCATGGAGGTTCAGCATCTCCTAGATCTTCAACCAACTCTTCTTCTTGTACAATGACAGCTTCTTCTACTTGTTCTAGTACGAATTCATTCTCTATCTTGTCTACTGGAGTTTCTAGTATTTCCTTCATGCTACGCTCTTCATTAGATTGTCCACATGGGGCTGTGGTTGGTCCTTGAATGTTCGAATGTCTAGAAGCTAATTGAATTACTGTTTGCTCCAGTTGTCGAATGGTTGTTTGAAGTTTATTTACTGTTGCCTTGAGGCGAACCTCTGATTCTCGGGGTGATGGATTTGGACATGAAACATAGGGAAGTGGTGGTGCTTGGGGGTGATTGGATTGGAACTGGGGTAGGAAAGGATCATACGGTGGCGAATGGTGAAGAGAAGCTTGTGAGTGTTGTGGTTCGAGGTTATGTTGAGAGGTTGGTCTATAGGCACGGGGTGGGGCTTGTTGGTAGTCACAAGGTTGTCCATCATATCTTTCAGCTGGATATGCATTGTAAAATGGTCATTGTCCGTGATATCTTGGAGGGTGTTGTTGCCTAAAGGGTTGATTAGATCCTCTTGGCTCCATCCATCCTTGATTGGTCTGACCTTGATGCATATTCCTGCTGTAACTTCTATTTCCTTCAATAAAGTTAGAACCAAACTCAAAGCGAGAGGGGTGAGAGTTCATAGTAGCAAATAAAATTAAAAAAGAAAAACAGAAATAAATAAACAAGTAAAAGAAAAATATTTACAATAACCAATAATAAGGCACACGTTAGCAGTTCCCCGGCAACGGCGCCATTTTGACGAGAGGAACTTTTGCGTGGTCTAGAAATTTGCGGATAAATCCTCGTTGCAAGTATAGTCTCTAAACCTTCAAAAGTCCTTTCATACAAATGTTTTGGTTGTCACAAGTAACAAACCCCATAAATAAATTGATAACCGAAGTATTCAAACCTCGGGTCGTCATCTCAAGGAAATGCAGGGAAGTATGTTCTTATTATTGGTTATGGAGATTGTAGATTTGGGGTTTCAAGAATGAGGAACGAATATGACAAATAATTTAAATGGCAATTAAAAATAAATAAATAACTGTAAAATAAACTTTTGGAAAGGTATGAAAAATTAGAGGTCCTATCCTGGCTATCCTTATCAATGATGATAATAATTGAACCTGAATTCCACTTCGTTAGCCTTTACTAATATAAAGAAAGGTCAAGAGATTAATTGGGTTGATCTTCGGATCCTATTTGTTTCCTAAGAAAAGATTGGGATTATTGAAGTTCAATTCAATTAACAAAGATAACAATTATCAATAATGTTTGAGTTTGATAACTCCAGAGTTACTGATTTCATAACCAAAATCAAAAGGAGAAGTAAATCTACTGGAATAAAAATGTCTTCAGAGTAAAAACAACAATAGCATAAATAAAATAAATCAATATTAAACTGAAATACCTCAAATAACATTAATAAAAGAGTAATCCGTAACATGAAAGGATTCATAAAGTAACTTGCAAAAGTAAATAAAAGGAATATTGAACCTGATCAAAAGAGATAATCCTGAAAGCAAATAAAAATCCTAAGTCTAAATCCTAATCCTAAAGAGAGAGGAGAGAGCCTCCCTCAAAACTAATTCTAATTCATGGGAAGTAAAAATTGGCGAGAGCTCTCTCTGAATGGATGCATTCCCCCACTTTATAGCCTCTAATCTGTGTTTTTCCGGGCCAAAAACTGGGTCAAAAGCAGCCCAAAAATCGCCCCCTGCGTATTCTGGTACGTTCAGGTCGCGAACAAGTGACGTGGAGGCGTCGTCCACGCAGCCGCGTGGATTGAAGTTCGCAGATGCGACGCGTCTGCGTGGATCACGCGTTCGGCGTCGCCTAGCATCAGGGAAACTATGGCGTATTATATATCAAATCGAAGCCCTGGACGTTGGCTTTCCAACACAATAGGAACCGCGTCGTTTGGACCTCTGAAGCTAAAGTTATAGCCGTTTGAGTGCGAAGAGGTCAGGCTGTACAGCTTAGCAGTTTCTCCAACTTCTTGTATTCCTTCCACTTTTGCATGCTTCCTTTCCATCCTCTGAGCCATTCCTGCCCTGTAATCTCTGAAAACACTTAACACACATATCAAGGCATCTAATGGTAATAAGAGAGGATTAATAATAAGCAAATATAAGATCAAAGAAGTATGTTTTCAATCATAGCACAAAACCAGGAAGGAAAATGTAAAACATCCAAATAGTATGAATAAATGGGTAAAGAGTTAATAAAAACTACTCAATTGAGTACAAGATAAACTATAAAATAGTGGTTTATCAGTAGACTACTTTACAAAGTGGATCGAGGCAGAACCCCTAGCTAATGCCACTGCTCTAAGAAGTCGAAAATTCCTATATAGGAACATTGTCACAAGATTTTGGATTCCATACTCCATCACCACAGACAATGGCACCCAATTCACAGATGCAGGCTTCAGAAAGTTAGTGGCTGACTTGAACATAAAACAATAATTCACTTTCGTAGAACATCCCCAAGCCAATGGACAAGCTGAAGCTGCCAACAAAGTCATATTGGCTAGGATAAAACGGAGATTACAGGACGCAAAGAGAGCTTGGGCTGAGGAGCTCCCACAAGTCCTATGGGCATACCGAACAACGCCACATTCCACCACAAAGGAATCACCCTTCCGATTAACATACGTAATAGAGTCAATAATCCCAGTAGAGACTGAAGAAGGGTCGCCTAAAGTGGTCCACTATAACGAAGAAGCCAACTCCCAACTTCAAAGGGAAGAACTCGACCTACTCCCGGAAGTCCAAGAAAGAGCTTGGATCAGGGAAGAAGCACAAAGCGTCGAATGGGTTCGAGATATAATCAAAAGGTAGTGCCACGAGGTTTCGCTGAGAATGACCTCATCCTAATCCGAAATGATATTGGAACAACTCGACCTGTAGAAGGAAAGCTGGCAGCAAACTGGAAAGGACCCTACCGAGTCGTAGAAGTATTGGGAAAGGGCTACTACAGACTGTCCGAACTCGATGGACGAGAACTTCCTAGGTTGTGGCACGCCTGCAACCTAAGAAGGTACTATAGTTAGGGATGATAAAGGATCTTAGGACAAGGCGCACTCTTTTTCCTGAAAAGGTTTTTTAATGAGGCGCCAAGCCAAGACCTACAAATCGCCCAACTTAGAGGGATAAAGCTTCCACATGTATATTTGCATTTTCTTTTGAATAAAATATGTTTAAATATTCTACAAATTCTCAAGCCGCAATAATCTGAAATATTCATCGTCTGATTATAAAGCAACAGATCGGCAGAAAGTGAAAATTGAATTCACTTAGAAAGAGGATTACAAAAAAGAGGATTACAAAAATAACTTAGAAAGACCTGACACAATGAAGTCGGCCTCCATAAAATGCTAAAGTTATAAAAAGTAATACCTAGCAAGAAACCTCATAGAAGGTCCAAACAAAGCAGGATTACTAGAAATAACTTCCGAAGCCTCAAAGGAATCAAAGCCACAAGCAGGAAATACAAAGGCAATCCAAAGAGGTCGAGCAACAAGGCTCCAACACTACCGAAAATCTAAAAAAAGGTGTTCATACCCTGGGTCGAGCTATCCGACCTGGGATGATTCGAGATAAAGCGACCAACCTCTTCAGGTCAGACTATCCGACCTCTTCTCAAAGAGCTCGGCCAAATCGACAGGAGAGCCCAGATTAAGGGCCCAAATAGAGGAGCACGACCCGAATCCTAAGGCGGCCTAAGCCTATAGAGATGAAGGCAGTTCCGTTGAAGATACGCTGACCTCAACTCAAAGATAAAGATAAGATAAGATAACTAACTTATCTTATCCAAAAGGTCACATCTCGCCATTATAAATACACCGGAGCACCCAGGTATAACTCATACTATGATTCTACATAAAACCTGCTTAATAACCGTGCTAACTTAAGCATCGGAGTCTCTTGCAGGTACCCCCCACCCTCCGGTGGCCAAGGATCAGCAGTGCGGTAAGTCCAACGAGTCGGACACGACAGCTCCGGCCGCCACCAGCCAGCCGGACACGCCGTCTCCGACCTGTACCGAAGATCTCATCCGAGATCGACCTCCAGTTTCAGGTAACCCTCGGAACATTGGCGCCGTTGCCGGGGAACCTGGAAGTCATCCCAACACCATGGCGGACAACCATGACAACGATCACGATTCAGATCTGGAAAACAGAACGCCGCACAAAAACGCGGACACCCCACTAAACGACACCCCAGAATCCAACGGAGACAAAAATCCAACAAACCCGGGGGCGATAGAAGTACTTCAAGATCGCTTGAAGCAACTTGAAAAAGAAACCCAACAACAACGAGAAATTGGGAAGGATCTACAAAGAGAGATACGACGACATCGAGAATTGGAAGAAAAATTACAGCTATTTGAAGCCAATCTCAAATCAAAGGCCCCTCGGATCACTCCTGAGGAAAGCTCACGTAAAGAACAGGATCCATTCACCAGAGAGATCATGAAAACCAAAATCCCAAAGGACTTCAAACTCCCAGATATGACTTTATATGATGGCACCACAAATCCCAACCACCATCTCAGCAATTTCAGAAGCAGAATGTACCTTACTGACGCCTCAGACGCCGTTTGCTGCAAAGCTTTCCCAACAACTCTCACAAAGACAGCAATCCGATGGTTCGACAACTTACCTCCAAAGTCCATCCCAAACTTCGACGACCCCTCCAAAAAGTTCCTGGCCAGATTCTCCATCCAGAAAGATAAAGCCAAGCATGCCCCCAATCTACTGGGGATCAAACAAGGAGATCGGGAGAGCCTCCGCAACTACATGGAAAGATTCAACAAAACATGCATGGACATACAAAGCTTACCAACAGAGGCCGCCATCATGGGACTCATCAATGGCCTACGAGAGGGACCATTTAGCCAATCTATATCAAAGAAGTACCCTACCTCATTAGACGAAGTACAGGAGCGAGCAGAAAAATACATCAACATGGAAGAAAATGCTTGATTAGGAGAAACCTCAAAATCTGGGAAACCCTACCGAGATAAAGACAAAAAGAAAGAAGACCGACAAGGGAAGAAAATTAAAAAATACCATAATTATACTCCCCTCAGAGCATCCCTAGTCGAAATATACAAAGAGGTCTGCCATATAGAAAAGATTCCCCCAGCACGGCCCCTCAAAGGAAAAAGAGGAGGAGGAAATCGGAAGGAATATTGTGAATATCATCGGGTCAGAGGACACGCCACCAATGAATTCTTCGACTTGAAAAATATCATAGAAAAATTAGTGAGGGAAGGAAAATTAGATCAATTCCTGGCCACCCGAGATGATGATCAAAGAAAAAGACGAAGGGATGAAGATACCGAACGAGCAGAACGATCACCTCGGACATCAGAAAGACACGTCCACATGATACATGGCGGATTCGCAGTAGGAGGGATCTCCAAATCTTCCCGCAAAAGGTATCTCAAAGAAGTATGTCATGTCGAAGGAGAGGAGGAAACACTCAACATCCCAGCGATAACATTCACTAAGGAGGACGCGTCCGGCATCATCACAGGACACGACGATCCCATGGTAATCACAATCATATTGGCAAACGCCAACCTACACCGCACCTTAATAGACCAAGGGAGTTCGGCTGACATATTATTCAAGACAGCCTTTGATAAACTCGGCTTAGAAGAAAAAGAACTTAAGGCGTATCCAAACAGTCTGTTCGGGTTAGGAGATACCCCGGTTCGACCACGAGGATATATATCACTACATACAACCTTTGGAAAAGGAGACCAAAACAGGACCCTCGAAATAGACTACATCGTGGTCGATGTAAGTTCAGCTTACAATGCTCTCATAGGTCGGACAACACTCAACCAACTCGGCGCAATAGTATCAACCCCACACCTATGTATGAAGTTCCCAACTCCAAAAGGAATAGCCACGATAAAAGCTGACCAAAAGATGGCACGTCGCTGTTATAACGAAAGCCTAAACCTCAGAGGCAAAGGAGAAGAGTTCCACACAATCGAGTTGGGCGGAGTTCAACGACGAGAAGATCTTCGCCCCCAACCAGAGGGCGAGATAGAAAGAATTCAGATCGGAGACACCTCAAAAAAAACAACTAATATCGGCAAGATCCTCAAAGGAGATTTAAAAGAATTGCTAATACAATTCTTGCGAGATAATGTCGACCTCTTTGCATGGAAAGCAGCGGACATGCCAGGCATAGACCCTAAACTAATGTGCCACAAGTTGGCGGTCTATCCAGGATCTCGACCGATACAGCAGAGACGAAGAAAGCTTGGGCCAGAGCGATCCCAGGCTGTGGAAGAGCAAGTACAGGCACTACTAGAAGCCGGATTTATAATAGAAGTTAAATACCTGCTATGGCTAGCCAACGTCGTCTTGGTGAAAAAATCGAATGGGAAGTGGTGAATGTGCACCGATTACACCGATCTCAACAAAGCTTGCCCAAAAGATCCATACCCGCTCCCAAGTATTGACGCCCTGGTAGATGCTTCCTCTGGATATAAATATCTCTCATTTATGGACGCGTATTCAGGATATAACCAAATCCCCATGTATCCACCAGACTAAGAAAAGACCTCGTTTTTAACACCAAAGGCAAACTACTGTTACATCGTGATGCCCTTCGGTCTCAAGTGTTTGACACCATAAGGAAACACAAACCGAAGATACATTATTATCCGACCTTGCTCAAGTGTTTGACACCATAAGGAAACACAACATGCGACTCAATCCCGCAAAATGTACCTTCGCAGTAGAAGCAGGCAAATTCTTAGGCTTCATGCTCACACAAAGGGGAATCGAAGCAAACCCAGACAAATGTCAAGCCATACTCAACATGAAGACCCCAACCTGTGTCAAAGAAGTACAACAACTCAACGGAAGATTGGCCGCCCTATCCCGATTCTTAGCAGGAGCTACGATAAGATCTCTCCCCTTCTATGCTACTTTAAGAAAGGGAGAACGGTTCGAATGGATAACAGAATATGAGCAAGCATTCAAAGACTTCAAGGATTTCTTAGGACGGCCACCTATCTTATCTCGACCACGAGAAGGAGAACCGCTCATATTATATCTCGCAGTAGGGAGTCGGGCAATAGCCTCAACACTAGTCAGAGAAGACGAAAATGGGCAACAACTCGTCTACTTCATTAGCAAGGCACTACAGGGATCCGAGATGAACTACCAGAAAATAGAAAAATTTGCCTATACTCTTTTCCTAACGTCTCGACGACTCTGCCCGTACTTCCAGGCTCACACCATTAAGGTTCGAACTAACCAGCCCATAAAAAAAATATTGGAGAAAATAGATCTAGCAGGCAGAATTCTACAATGGGCAGTTGAGTTGTCAGAGTTTGACCTCTAATATGAAGCTCGGACGGCCATCAAATCACAGTATCTGGCCGATTTTATCGCAGAATTCACAGATGCCCTAAAAACCCCCACAGAATGGAACCTTTACGTGGACGGTTCTTCAAATAAAACTAGAAGCGGTGGGGGCGTGATAATAGAAAGCAACCAAGGAACCCAGGTTGAGCTCTCCCTCAAGTTCGGGTTCCCGGCCTCAAACAACCAGGAGGAATATGAAGCATTATTAGCTGGTTAGAAGCTGGCTAAAGAAGTCGGAGCTCAAAAACTCAACATTTACAGCGATTCACAAGTGGTTACATCACAAATAACAGGGAGCTACCAAGCCAAAGATCCCACCATGAAAAAGTATTTGGATAAAACCAAGGAACAGCTCGGACAAATAGGGGAGTATAAGATCTGCCACATACCCCGCGAACAAAATGCCCGAGCTGACGTAGACTCAAAACTAGCCAGCACCAAACCAGGGGGCAATAATAGAAACCTTATCCAGGAAATGTTGCAGAACCCGTCAATCTCGGAAGAGGAAAAAGTCTTGACCATAACAAGTCAGGACCAAGGATGGATGACCCCTATAGCCAACTACCTCAAAACAGGAACGCTCCCCACAGAAGAAAAGGAGGCAAAGAGGTTAAAAAGGGAGGCACAGTACTACACCATCATAAACAACATCCTGTACAAAAGAGGAATCTCAACACCTTTACTAAAATGTGTGCCAACCTCCAACACAAAGGAAGTGCTAGAAGAAATACACGGCGGTATTTGTGGCAATCATCTCGGAGCACGAGCTCTTGCCAAAAAAGTACTCCGGGCGGGATTTTATTGGCCAACTCTATAGAAAGAAGCCACAGAATTTGTAAAGACATGCCCACAGTGTCAGAAACATGCCAAATTTCACATCGCCCCGCCAGAAGAGCTCATCAGCGTGACCTCGCCTTGGCCGTTTGCAAAATGGGGACTCGATCTTCTCGGTCCATTCTCATAGGGATCAGGACAAGTTAAATTCCTCATAGTAGGGGTAGATTACTTTACAAAGTGGATCGAGGCAAAGCCCCTGGCCAATGCCACCACTCAAAGAAGCCGGAAATTCTTATATAGAAACATTGTCACAAGGTTCGGGGTTCCATATTCAATAACCACATACAATGGCACTCAATTCACAGATGCAGGCATTAGAAAACTAGTAGCCGACTTGAATATAAAGCACCAGTACACCTCCGTCGAACATCCACAAGCCAATGGGCAGGCCGAAGCTGCTAACAAAGTCATATTGGCCGGATTAAAACGGAGATTACAAGATGCAAAGGGAGCCTGGGCAGAGGAGCTTCCACAGGTCCTGTGGGCATATCGAACAACGCCACATTCCACCACGAAAGAATCCCCCTTCCGATTAGAATACGGAATAGAGGCGATGATTCCAGTAGAGATTGAGGAAGGGTCGCCCAGAGTAGTTCACTACAATGAGGGAGTAAACTCCCAACTTCAGAAAGAAGAGCTCGACTTGTTACCCGAAATCCAAGAAAGAGCCCGGATCAGGGAAGAAGCTCTAAAACTCCGAATGGCCTCCAGATATAATCAAAAGGTAGTGCCGAGAAGTTTCGCAGAAAATGACCTCATCCTAATCCGAAATGATATCGGAACAACTCGACCAGGAGAGAGAAAGCTGGCAGCAAAGTGGAAAGGACCCTACCGAGTGGTAAAAGTACTTGGAAAGGGCTACTACAGACTGTCTGAACTCGATGGACGAGAGCTTCCCAGGTCATGGCACGCCTGCAACCTCAGAAGGTACTACAGTTAGAAAAGATAAAAGATCTCATCATTTGATGCACTCTTTTTCCTGAAAAGGTTTTTTAATGAGGCACCAAGTTGAGACTCAGACAAATCCCATATGTATATATTTGCATTTTTTCCTTTAAATAAAATATATTTTAGATATTCTACAAAGATTTCAAGACGCATTAATCTGAAGTATTCATTGTCCGATTATAAAGCAACAGATCGGCAGAAGATGAAAGCGCGATTCACCCAAAGGACGATCTAGAGATGACAACCACTTTCTACAAATCGGCAAAGATGAACACAAAATAATGTAAGAAGTTATCGAAAGTGATCTAAAAAAGAACCTGACGAGGTCTTACGGATTGCTAAAATAATAACTTAAAGACTGGCCGACGTTGAGAAGTCGAACCAAGTCAACCCAAGTTATAAGTAAACCCTGGAAAGAGGTCTGGCCAACCCTATTAAAGAGGATTACTTTAACTTAGAAGGGCTCGACATGACAAAGTCAGCCCAAAATGAAAAGTTATAAAAGTAATCCCTGAAAGAGACCTGACAAAGGTCCAAGAAAGAGGATTACAAAAATAACTTAAAGGAGACCGATATAACGAAGTCGGACTCCTACTACTAACAAGTTATAAAAGTAATCCCTGAAAGAGACCTGACAAAGGTCCAAGAAAGAGGATTACAAAAATAACTTAAAGGAGACCGATATAACCAAGTCGGACTCCTACTACTTAAAAGTTATCAAAATAGTCCCTGAAAGAGATCTAACAAAGATCCAAGAAAGAGGACTACAAAAAATAACTCAAAGGAGACTGGTATAACTAAGTCGGACTCCTATTACTTAAAAGTTATCAAAGTAGTCCCTGAAAGAGATCTGACAAAAATCCAAGAAAGAGGACTACAAATAACTTAAAGGAGACCGACCTAATGAAGTCGGACTCCTACAACTGGAAAGTTATAAAAGTAATCCCTGAAGGAGACCTAGCAAAGGTCCAAGACACAGGATTACAAGAATAGCTTAGAAGGGGACCAACGTTAAGAAAGCATACAAAGTGAAGAAAACCAAAGAAACAAGTTGGACCCCCACAACCACGACCTCAAAGGATTCAAGCTACAAATAACATAACAAAAACAACCCAAGGAGGTCGAGCCGCAAGATTTTGACATCAGCAGAAAATAGAAAAGATGCCTAGTCAAAAAACTACTTTTTACAGAGTTATAAGGCCTCGAAAGGCCACCAAAAACTACTATAGAAAAGATAGCGAGCTATTGTTTGTTTCTCAAAATAAAAGTTGCTAGATAAGCAACTAAGAAGTATCAGCAAATAAATAAAAGAGTTCTAAAAAAGCCCACAAGCTGGGCCAACTACACAAATTTTAAGAAAGGATCAACAAGCATCAGGAGCCTTCTTGGCAGCATCAGGACAAGGAGAAGGAGGGCAAGTCTGGATCGGCACAGCATCCACAGTTCCATCCTCCCGATTCAGGATCTGGCAATCCGGGTCGGGCACAGCGGGAGGAACCGATGAGGTCAACACTTTGGTAGAAGACACAGGAGGAACGACATCATCATCATCACCCTTATCATCCGGGACAATCTTGCCATCCCTGACAATATTATCCAGGCTAAAAAGGGTGAGATCGGCCTCAGGAGCAATGACCCGAACTTGCTCCTTCAAGTTCTCGTAAGCAGCAGTCACGCTGCCAACGAGATGACCTTGAAGCTTAGAATAATCTTCCCGGGCATGGTCGAGCTCCTCCCTCAGGCGCAGCACCTCTCGATAAGAGGTAACATAACTATCCTTGTGCATCAAGACTGCGTCCTTAGCCAACCTCAACGAAGCTGCCAATGATTGAGAACTCGCCTCCTCATTCTTCAAGTCCTTCTCCAGCTTGGCCACCTTCGTCTCAAGCTCCTCCTTTAACTCCTTCATCCAATCAAACTCTTGTTTCGCCTCCTCCATAAACGCTTTAGTGGCGTAGAGAGGGAGATTCTGAGCAGTCCGATATATGGCAGCCGACATATATGCCATCTTCACATGATTTCGGGCCATGAATTCCAAGTGATGAAGGATGGACACATCGTCCATGGAGAGAGCACCGTAGGGACCAATTTGTTGATCCACGAATTCAATAGCATTAAAATCAGGAGCATCAAGGTCGAAGGGCTCAGCAGTCTTTTGTTTTTTATTGGGAGGAGCAACAGAAGGAGTAGCAGAGGCGACGTGAGGATCTACCAAACGAACTCGGGGTGTAGGGATCACTTTCTTCACCCCGGCAGAACTCTACACTGATGGCTTCTCGTGCGCCTGGGAGGATCCCTCCCCAGCTGCCCTGGCAGCAACATTTCTGGCAGCAGTCACCCTCTGTGCCCTGTTAAAAGCTTTCATAGCTTCATTATTCTTCATTGCCTCTGCAAGCAAAACAGAAAATTCAGCTACAAGTCGGATAAGTCAGAAAAGACAGCTACAAGCAACATAACCAAAAAACACAAGATACCCAGTTTAGTTTGAAGAAGAGAAGGATTTGTCAGAAATTTCTTTGTGTCAAGATGGGGAGGTTGACCCCAGCGTTCTTCCAAGATAGTCACAAAGGCTCGCTCGGCCTCATCCAACATCTCCCACGAATACCGGGAGACCCTCACATCTTTTTGCCATTCCATGGGAAAGGCAGGTTCGTCATTCTCATCCAGAAAAAAGGGCCGAGCTCCTTCAACAGCTCGGACCTTGAAAAAGTAGTTCTTAAAATCACGGAACGACTCGTCAAACATGGAAAAAACCTTCTTTCCTTGGGTAGAACGAAAGGAGACCCAAGCTAACTTCTTTTTTACCACACCGGGCTTAGTCAAGACAAACAGATAGAAAAAGAGAGATTGGGAAGCAGGAATACCAAAACCATCACACAGCAATTGGAAAATTTTAATAAAACCCCAGGAATTGGGGTGAAGTTGAGAAGGGGCCACATTACAAGACCATAACAGGTCGGTTTCAAATTGAGTAAAAGGAAGGGTAATACCCAGTTGACCAAAGAAAAAATCGTAAGCATAAAAGAAGGGGTGATTGTCAACAACTCGAGTCGAGAAGCAGACTCTCTCGTCAGAAGAAGGAGGAACAAGCTCATAGTTCTTCTCGTCACCAGAATTACTACAGACACTATGAAACTGCCTAAGCTGAGTACAAAACTTAGAATCAACCAGCGAGACACACATGAGAACCATGGAGTCCACCCAATCGGCCATACCCGCAGGGACCTAGGAAGGCATCTCTACAACGTTATTTCAGGAAGACATGAGGTCAACTAAATCCTACAAAAAGAAAAGAAGAATGGATTACTTAAAAACATCTCGGACAGGGGGCAAAACATCTCGACGGGCGAATAAACAAAGAAGG
Source organism: Arachis ipaensis (assembly GCF_059453495.1). Lineage (NCBI taxonomy): Eukaryota > Viridiplantae > Streptophyta > Magnoliopsida > Fabales > Fabaceae > Arachis > Arachis ipaensis. Next base: position 80,072,231 of record NC_142441.1, on the reverse strand, counting down.
GAAAACCCCAAGACTTAAGACAAAAAGTCTTGGGGCATCCCTTGGAGGCAGTAAACAAGCAAGGTCTTCAAGTTATTTCTACAGCATACATCCCAGCACTCATCAAAATAAAATCCAGAAAGAAAACAAAGGAAGCAAAAACGCAAAAGGTCCACCCTTCTACAGTTTATCAGGAAAAGCATTTGCTCCTACAGTTTACCAGCAAAAAATACTACTTCTACAGTATATCAGAAATACCAAAAAGGCCAAGCAGCAAAGGCGCAAACTTTTCAAGCAAAAAATCATCAGGCAAGGCACAAACAGAAACGGCGGCAACATGCAAAAGAAAAAAGATTCAGGCAACAAGAAAAAGATTCGCACTAAAAAACGAAGAAATTCCAGAGCATGCAACAAATCAAGCATGATAAAAACAGAAAAGATCCAAACTTTCTCCAAAAAGAAAATCAAAAGGAAAACTCCATCGCAAAGTCAAAAACAACAAGGACAATATGAAATGGGACTAACCTGGAGACGGAAAAAGCTTCGATGAAGAGTGGAAGCGTAGAGATAAGGGCTGCCCAGAAAAATGCCAAGCGACACCGCAAACACAAGAAAGCAGAAGCGCAAGCGAAAGACAGAGAGCAGATGAGAGAAACAGAAAACGAGAGAGTAAAGGGAGAAGTTACGAAGAAGAAATGAAGAAGAGAAACCGTTTTTGATCGCGAAATTCAAAATAAAAGCCAAGAGAGAATGAAGGGCAAATTAATGCCAATTAAATGCGGATATTAGAACCGCTTGCGTTCCCAAAAAAGCGCTAATACAAAAGCGCGCGCTTTTAGAGGAAAACGTTCTACATTCAAAAAAGACTTTACAAAGAAAGGAATCGACAAATGCTTGAGTTCGACTTTAAGAAGGACCGAAGTCAAGGACTCGACCTCAAAAAGAAGATCGAGCTCAAGCAGGGGCACTGTTCATACCTTGGGTCGAGCTATCCGACCTGGGATGATTCGAGATAAAGCGACCAACCTCTTCAGGTCAGACTATCCGACCTCTTCTCAAAGAGCTCGGCCAAATCGACAGGAGAGCCCAGATTAAGGGCCCAAATAGAGGAGCACAACCCGAATCCTAAGGCGGCCTAAGCCTATAGAGATGAAGGCGGTTCCGTTGAAGATACGCTGACCTCAACTCAAAGATAAAGATAAGATAAGATAACTAACTTATCTTATCCAAAAGGTCACATCTCACCATTATAAATACACTGGAGCACCCAGGTATAACTCATACTCTGATTCTACATAAAACCTGCTTAATACCCGTGCTAACTTAAGCATCGGAGTCTCTTGCAGGTACCCCCCACCCTCCGGTGGCCAAGGATCAGCAGTGCGGTAAGTCCAACGAGTCAGACACGACAGCTCTGGCCGCCACCAGCCAGCTGGACACGCCGTCTCCGACCTGTACCGAAGATCTCATCTGAGATCGACCTCCAGTTTCAGGTAACCCTCGGAACAAAAGGGTACCAAGATAGATAAGGACCGAGACGATATTAAAAGCATGAAGTTGTAATAAAAACAAGCTCAAAGAAGCTACCCAAATCAGCCCCAAGAACTTGGAAGCTATTTTTTTTTTCAAAATAAAGTTGCCAAAAAAGCAACTAAAAAAGTGTCAACAGTTAGCAACATTACAAAACGAAAGTCTTAAATTCCCACAGGCCGGGCTATCTACACAAACATTTACATAATCAAGGAAGATCCGAAGGCTTCTCGGCAGCACAAGGTGAAGGAGGGCGAGTCTGAAGGGGCACTGCATCCACCGTCCCGTCATCCCGATTTAATATCTGACAATCAGGCTTTGGCTCGGGATGACTAACCCCAGCGGGAGGAGCTGAAGATGTCGGCACAATAGTGGCTTTGGCGACCGGCACAGGAAGGGGTTCGACATCATCGTCATCAGGATCGTCAGGGACAATCTTGCCATCCTTTACAACATTATCCAGACTGAAGAGAGTAAGGTTGGCCTCAGGTGCAAGAACTTGAACCTGCTCCTTCAGGTTCTCATAAGTAGCATTTACGCTGCCTATAAGATGACCCTGGAGCTCGGCATAATCAACCCGGGCAGACTCTAACTCCTTCCTAAGACGCATCACCTCCCTGTAGGCCGTAACATAGCTATCCTTGTGCCTCAAAGCCGTGTCTTTAGCCAACTTTACAGAAGCCGCCAAGGCAATAGAACTAGCCTTCTCAAACTCCAACTCTTTCTCCAGCTTGGTCACCTTCACCTCGAGCTCCTCCTTCAAACCTTTCATCCGATCGAACTCTAATTTGGCCTCCTCCATAAAAGCCTTCGTAGCATGAAGAGGAAGATCTTGGGCAGTCCGATATAAGGCCGCCCCATATGTGCCATCTTGACACTACTCCGAGTTATAAAGTCTAAATGGTGAAGGAGTGACACATCATCCATAGGGAGGGCACCATAAGGACCACTCTGCTGGTCGACAAACCCAACAGCATCGAAGTCAAGGGTATCCAAATTGAAGGGTTTAACAGTTCGAGGTCTTTTGGAAGGTGGAACGACCGGAGGAGAAGATGCAGCAACAGCAGAAGACTGTGGAGGATCCACTACACGGACTCGAGGAGTAGGGATCAATCTCCTCGGGCCGGGAGAGCTCGGCACAGACGGTTTTGACGTCACCTGTGAAGATCCTTCCCCATTCGTATTGGTCGAGATGTTCTGAGTGGCAGCAGCCTTTCTTGCCTTCTAAAAAGCTTTCATCGAGTCATTATTCTTGGCCATCTCTGTAAAATAGAAACCAGCAGTTTTACAGACCAGGAAAAAAGTGGAAAGCAAAGTAAAAATAAGAAGCAATATATATCAAGTAATACCCAGTGCAGTTCGAACAAGGGAGGGGTCCCCCAAGGATTTTTTAGTATCTAGATGAGGAGGTTCCCCCCAAAGGTCCTCCAAAACAGTTACAAAAGCCTGCTCAATATCGTCGAGCATTTCCCACGTATATCGGGATACTACTACATTCTGCTGCCAACACAAAGGGAAGGATGGCTCATCATTTGCTTCCAGAAAAAAAGGGCGAGCTCCCTCAACAGCTCGAATCTGGAAGAAATAATTCTTGAAGTCCCTAAAGGACTTGTCATACATGGTAAAAACCTTATGTCCTTGTGCAGATCTAAAAGAAACCCACGAGGCTTTCTTTTTCGAAGAAATCCCGGGCTTAGTTAAAACAAACAAATAAAGGAAAAGAGTTTGAGAAGGGGTAACATCCAATTCTTGGAAAAGAAGCTGAAAAATCTTAATAAAACCCCAGGAGTTCGGATGAAGCTGGGACGGAGCTACATTATACGACCATAGCAAATCGGTCTCAAAAGAAGTAAAAGGAAAAGTGATGTCTAACTGGCTGAAAAAATAGTCGTAAGCATAAAAGAAAGGGCGCTCCCCTTGGGTCAGGACAGGAAAGCAAACCCTCTCCTTGGAGTCAGGTGCCACCAATTCATAATTCCTCTCCTGATCTCTACTCTTGCAGAGACGGTGATGTTTTCTAAGCTCTACGCAAAATTCAAAATTGGCTAAAGAAATACACAGCAACACCAGGGAGTCCAACCAATCAGACATCCCCTCGGGAACCTTAGAAGACGCCTCGACAATATTTTTGCAAGAAGATATGGCCAACTAGTCCTACAAACAAGAAAAGAAGATCGGATTACTAAAAAACATCTCGAACAAAAGACAAAACAACTCGGCTAGTATGATTCAAATAGCACAAACAATAAAAGGAAAATCCCAGGACCCATACAGAAGGTCCAGGGGCATCCTTTGGAGGCAGTCAGGGAATAAGGATTCAGGATAACCTACAAAACTAACGTCCCAACAAAACTCGTGTCAAAGACAGAAAAAAACCCTTTCTCAAAAAAGCAGCATCCCCAGAAAGCTACAAATCAAACAAAACCGAAGTAGCTACCTTCCAAATTCGCAGTCTTAGCTTATCAGCAAGCAAAATAGAAAAACATATCAAGAAGAAGTCATAAAAGATGCCACCTTTTTTTAGAGAAATAAATTCCCCCAGAAAAAGCAAAACAACATGAAGAAATAGTCGTTATCTTTCACGGAATTCATCAGCAAAAACTATCAGCATGACAAAAAGGAACAATCTTTCGAGAAAACAAGCAGTATGAACCCTAGAATGCAAAGGTACCATTTCAAAAGTAAGAGAAATCCCCCAAAGAGTAAACAAGCAGGCGCACAGTGATACGATAAAGATTCAGATTTTCCAAGTCGAGACGTCAAGAGAAAAATCGAAACTCTATCAAAAGCCGAAGGAAAAACAACGAAAAAAGTACAAGGAAAGAAAAACCAACCTGAACAAAGGAGGAATTTTTGAAGGAGATTGAAGATGGAGAGATGGAATCACCCAGAAATCGCCAAATGACGCTGCAACACAAAAAATGCAAAATTCAGGTGAAAACAGAAAGCGAGAGAGTAAAGGGAAAAGTTACAAAAATGAAGAAGAGAAACCGTTTTTGTGTGTAAAATTCAAAATAAATGAGCCAACGGAAACGGAGCACTAAAAAACTATTAATAAAGGTATTAAACCCTCGCACATTCCCAAGAACAGAGCGCTAATACAAAAGCGCGCACTTTTAGAAGAAAACGTTCCACATTCAAAAAGGAAGACTCTACAAAGAAAGAAGTCGACAAATGCTCGAGTTCGGCTTCACTAGAGACAGATCGAATTCCTAAAACTAAGACTCGACCTCAAAGAGAAAGACCGAGCTCGAGCAGGGGAACTGTTCATACCCTGGGTCGAGCTATCCGACCCGGGATGTTTAGCGACAAGACGACCGACCTCTTCAGGTCTGACTATCCGACCTCTTCTCAAAGAGCTCGGCCAAACTGCCAGGAAAGCCCAGTAAAGGGCGCAAATAGAGGAACACGACCTAAGTCCAAAGGTAGTCTAAGCCTATAGGGATAAAGGCGGTTCCCTTGAAGATAAGCTGACCTCACCCAAAGATAAGATAAAGATAAGATAAGATAACTAACTTATCTTATCTAAGAAGGTCAGCCCACGCTATTATAAATACACTGGAGCACCCAGGTATAACTCATACTCTGATTCTACCAAAAACCTGCTTAATACCCTTGCTAACTTAAGCATCAGAGTCCCTTGCAGGTACCCCCCACCCTCTGGTGACGAAGGATCAGCAGTACAGCCAATCCAACAAGTCAGACACGACAGCTCCGGCCGCCACTCACCAGTTGGACACGTCAGCACCGACCAGTACAGAAGATCTCGTCCGAGATCGACCTCCAGTTTTAGATAACCCTCGGAACAGTATCTGTTCCAGAGCTTCTGCAAAAGGGATCTTTATCTCTAATGTTATGAGATACTTCGCAAAAAGTGCAAACTGTTTATCCCTTTCGTCTTGACAAAATTTATGAGGAAATGGCATCTTTGTCTTGTATTCCTCAACCTTGGTTGATGAAGGCCGAATTCCATGCGAGTTGGAACGGGGTTTACTGTAACGACCCAACTCCTAGTATGCCATGGTCATACAAGAAGCTAAGTGTTACCAACTTGTTCTTCCTAATTATTAACTATTACTTAATATATGAGCCTGTTCCTTGTTAGAACGTTGCCAATTTTACGAGTAACTTTTTTTTTAATTCGCTACGGATGATAATGTAAAATAAACAAGCATACATTGAGAGCAATAAAAGCAAGCGTAGAGAAATATAGAAATATAGCAGATAATATACATCATGTACACTATAACACAACATGTAGCATTTACACAAGATCAAGTCAGTTTACGTCCTCGTCAACCTACGTAGCTAATAAATACACGACACTCCAGGGCCTGGCCTATACAAAAAGCCGCTAAACTGGTGCCCAGGCTAGCCTAACCACTACATAGCTCCTAGCTCTCGGGTGTTCTAACACAAGTGAGAGACTAAGTATCAGATAATGTCAGACTAGAGCGTCATCAAAAGAATACCCCTTCTGCTGTCAAACTATCTCTACACGCGGCCGTTTGGAGAATCACCATGAGGCTCGTCTACCTTCTCATCCTGCTCTATCTCTATCTCAGGATCCTTCTCCTCCTCATCATCAACAGCTACAACTATACCCTCAGATCCACCAGAAGCACTGCTGTCATTATGTACAAAACCATTCGCGAGCACAGGTCCGTTCGCGTAAATAGGAGCTACCCCATCGTCCGGTATTGTTGGCTCAGCAGGCTGTGGAAAGTCAGGGATCGGCTCAGGGGAAAAGTCCCACTCTGGTGGTATCACAGGTACATAGTCCCCAGCTAACTTGGACTCACCAGAAATGAAAGGCTCAGGTTCTACCACATTCAAAGATTGAGCTGGTATAGGGTGTCCGGGACCGTCAGGAAAAGGATGTACAGGGGCATCAGGGAGTAACCAGGACAAGGGAAAGGCGTAGGGTGCGTCAGGATCAAAAAGTGGACTAGACAGAGGATGTTGAAAAGGGAAATATTGTAACACGTAACGTCTCATACGAGGCTCCGCACTCAAAATGTAGTAACTATAGTACACTGGATCCTCTTAAACGTAAGGGCCCTCGAACTCATAGAATATCATGCCCGTCTCCGTCTGAAGGGGAGGAAGGGAGAGAAGGGGGTAAGAACTGGGGAGTTCTTAGTAGGGCCGGGGTTATTAGTTACGTTCATTTATTTGGGGTCGATTAGCAGACGAAAAACATAATATAGCGAAGCAGTAAACAGAAGATAAAGATAGAAAGAAAAAGTAGAGACAACAGAAAGCAGAACACAAACAAAAGAATACAGGAAAATAAAACACAGAAATAGCGTACAAGCAGACAAATATAAAGAAATAGATCACACACAGAAAAGAATGCAACAGAAAATGATGCGCATACAAGAATGATGCATGTCTAGCCCTAGCGTAGGCCATGAGCTCATGTGTCGGTTGGCTGCCCGCAATCCCGACATTTATCCGGTCACGAGTAATCCTGATTTTCCTGATACGATTTTCCGTTCCTAAATAAATGCGCATATAATAATAGCCGCTCATTTAAGACAGCCTCTGCTTACTGCAGGAAAATATATATATATATATACACTCTGCTCTGCTTTGGAGAAGCGGAAAATAGCTGTAGGTAACTTAGTTTCCCTACAAAAGCTCTGGGTTGCATTAAGCAACTAATATATATTAAATATAGCTATGGGTTGCATCAAGCAACTAATATATATATATATATATATATATATATATATATATATATATATATATATATATATCTTTATTATACTACTCTTCTCTTTATATCTCTTTACTCTGTTCTAGTTTCTCTTTTCTCTTTATCTCTTTACTTTGCTCTGGTTACTCTGTTCTCTATATCTCTTTACTCTGCTCCGGTTACTCTGTTCTCTGTGTTTCTCTATTCTGCTCTGATATCTTTGCTTAACGTATGTATTTAAAGCTTATGTAAATTTTGGTATGAATAGTTAGTCTGTCCCAAGTATAGGTTCTTTAAGTCTATACTGAAACAGTTTAACTTTTCATATTATACCTAATCCTAGTCGCAACTCAAGTACTAACTAAGTTGCCCTAGTTCGTTCACTAGTCTCTGTCTGTTTTTCTGTCATTAAAATTTTACAGACTTTTTCTTTGATTTTAATCTTTTCTTTAACTTTTTATCTTTTCTTTATCTTTGCTTCACTAACATGTTATTACCACTCCCTATGTGTTTTATGAAGGTAATTATGAGATTCTGCACTTAAAGTTGTCTTTCTAAAGCTTTTACAGAAAACTGCCTTTTTCGCATTATTTTATTATTTTTAATTAAATATTATTATTTAATATTTTATTATTATTTATTATTTTATCATTAATTTTAGAAAATTAACTTACTTTTTACTTTTAACCTTTAAAATTCACTTTTTACCACCCGTAACTTTTAATATTTCTACTTTTACCACCCTAACTTTTAGAAATTACAAAATAACCCCTCAAACACCAAAATATTTACTTCCTTGCCCTTTCTAAGATCTAAAAGCTGTTCTTCAATTTTCTTCACCACACTCAAAGTGTTCTTCGTATTCTTCGTATATTCTTCAGATTCTTTCTCTGTTTTTACCCGTTTTTCAGTCTTTTCAGCAACCGATTTTTACTATAATTCATAATAAATTAGCAGCCACTAAAACTCCATATTTTCTACATGATTTTAACACAAATTGAACCCCAATTTAAGGATTAGGGTTCGTTTTTCCAGCAGCCATGAAGAACATTAGTTTCAAGTTGAATATCATCAAATTTCATCAAATTTTCACCAAAATTTCAACAAGAATCAATCATATAAACAATCAATTTCAAGCACAGCCAAACCATATCATAATCACAAAACTCAAACACAATCAATCAAGATTAATTTCGTCAAACCCTACCTGGTTTTGCTTCTCCTAATTCAGTTAGACTTTCAGGTGGTCCTTAAGCACTTTTTCCTCCTAAATCACATCAAGAACAACTTTAAATCCAAAAATCCTCAACTAACCAAATCTCCCTTAGAACGTTAGGAGGTGATTTCTAACCTTAGACTTGCTGGAAAGTCACGTTTCTTGGCCCTCAAGTCAAGTTAAGCATGATTCCTAAGGAAGAACATCAAGAAAACACATGTTTAAGCATGTTTCCTTGAAAACCAAATTGAAGAAGGAGGGAGACAGCCATCTCACCTTATTTCCAGCCTTGATATGTTATATGGTTATGTAGAGGAGGAAGAGAGGATCATTTTGGTGAAATCGAAGTTTTGATTTGAGTTTTAGTTCAGAAGAAATCAAGCTTTGAAGATTAAGTGTTCATGAAAGTTTCTCTCTTTTTTCTCTTGTTATTTTCGTCCAAAATGAAGAAATGAGACAGCCTTGGAGTGTCTTGGGGGTATAGGGTGAGTTGTGATTGGTTGGCCTGGAGGTGAATTAAAATAATATTAATATATCTAAGGTGTATAACTACTAAAACTAGATGTATCGGAACACTTGTAAAAACATCTCTAAAAATTATTTTCTGAGTTACTAGCATAAATGACACTAGTAACATATTTATTATGAGAATAGAACTTGTACCATGAGGCATTAGCATTGCTAAAGTCATCAGGGAGTGCTGGTGCTAAGCTGCACTAGTAAACTGTGAACCCGGTTAAACCGATTTTCTATTTTTAACTAAAACTGACCAAGTAACCTTATAATATCATTAAAGAAGCTTATAATACTAATATAATGATAATGTCATCCTATTATCTCTCTTCTCTTATAAATCGAGTCCATTTTGTCAAACTGACACTGTTTACGAAAAACCGAATCAAAACTCCTAACCGATACAGTTCAAAAACTAGGTTCTTCATCACTGTGTTATCGAGCTTGCCTCATAAAAGGTTATAGCTTAAAGATGACATAATGATAATGAGGATTGAGATACTTGATGATATATCAGAGCTTCTCCCCTTACTGATCCTCCGGAGTCCTCCGTACTTTCAGAAAAGATCTCGCGTACTCAAAAACCGGGGTTGTTACATTTACTAGCTTACTTAGGAGGGTTGTTATCAGTCTGTGACTGACCTCTTTTGCATGGGCATTCAACTCCCATGCTGATGCCTCCTTGGGCGTTTAAACGCCCACTTTCTGCCCTTTCCTGGCGTTCAAAGCCAAGAGGGATTCCTCTTTGTGTGTTTGAACACCCAGTCTCTGCCCTTTGCTGGCGTTCAACACCAAGAGGGATACCTCTTTGGGAGTTTGAACGCCCAGTCTCTGCCCTTTCTTGGTGTTCAATGCCAAGAGAGACACTTCATTGGGCGTTTATATGCCCAGAGTCATCTTGTGCAGAGACCTAGTTATCCTCTATGGGCATTTCGTTCTTATGGTGCTGAGGTTGGGTGCTTATGGTTTTCCCATTCCTCAGTTGAATGGCCTGGCATTCCTCTGTTATCTGCTTAGATAACGGCTGTCTTGTTTGACTCAATTGGGCTTTTGCATTTTTGTTAGAAGCCTGAGTTTCTCGCAGAGCCTCTTGCAATTCCAGCATTTGTTGGGAAAGGGCTTGCAGTTGCTGAGTCAATGGGCAGTATTAGAACAGAAAAATCTATTAGATAATGAACTATTGATTCTAAGCCATCTCTGGCGATGAATCAACAATTCGAAATGGTTTTCTTACGTATTCTTGATAAACCAGCGTTTATATATAGATGTAGGAAGATCTGTTTGGGAAGTAAGAAGCCCCTTTGACATCTCTTCATCTGCAAAGAATTGTTGATGTGAAAACACAGAGACAGAGACAAAAGGCTGATCTTTCAATAGGAAAAAGAGTGGATCCGCAGGGTCCCAAATGAATTGGCTTATTTGAAAAAAGCCTTGTTCTATGGAAGATCTATCTCGTGTCTGGTACTGCATGGTTCCACCCTGCAAGAACTCCGAATCATTCTCTTGAAGCTCATCCTGCTCTAGAGGGTTAGGTTCAGCAACTACTACCTTAACCTTTCCTTTTATAGAGGTCTCAGGAGATGAGTACATATATTAATTAGTAGCAACTATCTCAATAAGATCTCGAGCCTCTCTAATGGTCTTTCTCATGTGCATGGAACCACCAGCAGAGTGGTCCAAGGACATTCTTGCAATGTCTGAAAGCCCATAGTAGAAGATGTCTAACTGTACCCATTCTAAAAATATTTCAGTGGGACATTTTCTTAGCATCCTCATATACCTCTCCCAAGCATCATAAAGAAATTCACTATCTCCTTGTTTGAAGCCTTGGATGTCCAGTCTCAGCTGGTTCATCTTTCTTGGGAGAATGTATTGGTTTAAAAACTTTTCCACTAACTATTTCCAAGTTTTTAAACTAGCTTTAGGCTGGTTATCCAACCACCTTTTTGCTTGGTCCTTTACAGCAAAAGGAAAAAGCAATAATCTGTAGACATCTAGGTCTACTCCCTCACTGTGTACTATGTCAGCAATCTTTAAGAAGTCTGCCAAGAATTCTATAGGTTCTTCTTGAGGAAGCCCAGAATACTGGCAGTTCTACTTTACCAGAGTAATAAATTGAGGGTTTACTTCAAAGCTACTAGCTCTGATGTGAGGTATGCTAATACTTCTTTCATGCAAGTAAGCAGAAGGATTTGTATAAGATCCCAGAGTTCCCCTGAACTGTTCATTCCCATTTGGGTTCATGATAAAGAAAGGTAGAAGGAGAGAAAGAAGAATGAAGATAGAAGGAATAGAAAAAGAAATAGAAGTATAAAAGATAAACAAGAATTAAAATATTATTTGTTTTATTTTATTTATTTATTAATTTCAAAAATTAAAGTTAATTAACTAAAAGACATTAAAAACTTAATTATTAAATTTCAAAAATATAAGAGAGAGAAGAAGAAGAGAATTTTCAAAAATTAGAAGAGAGAAGAAGTAGTTAGAAAGTTTTGAAAAAGAAGAGAGAGAAGATAAGCAATTAATTAAGAAAGATTTGAATTTAAAATAAGATAGAGGATAAGAATGATAAGATGAGAAATTAAAAAGATTTGAAAGAGATTTGATTTTAAAATTTAAAAAGAAAAGACAAGATAGAAAAGATAAGATAAATTAGGTAAGATAAATTTTAGATTTTAAATTTGAAAATTAAATTTTGAATTTTAAATTTTGAATTTTAAATTTTAAAATTTGAATTTTGAATTTTGAAATATTAAATTTTAAATGTTGAAATCTTAAATTTTGAAATTTTGAAAAACTCAACAAGATAAGATAGAGATTTGAAAAAAAGATTTGATTTTTGAAAAGGTTAAATTTTGAAAATAGAAAATTAAAATTAAAATTTTGAAATTTTGAAAGTTAAAATTTTAAATTTGAAATAAGATAAGATAAGATTTTGAAAAAGATATGATTTTTTATTTTTTAAAAGATTTGATTTCTGGAAATTGAAATCTAAGATAAGATAAGATAAAAAAAATTTTAAAGTTGAAATCTGAATTTTTAATCATAAATTTTGAAAATAATATTTACATAAAAATAGAAAAGATATTTTTTATTTTTGAATTTAATGAGAAGAGAGAAAAACGAGTAAAAGACACCAAACTTAAAATTTTTAGATCTAGATAGACCTAGTGTGCAAAAATTCAAAGAAAAACAACAAGAGACACAAAACATAAAAATTTTAAGATCAAACACAAAGAAAACTCAAGAACACTTTGAAGACTAACAAGAACACAAAGAACAAGACTCAAGAAATTTAAAAAAACACAAGAACACACAAAGAACACCAAACATAAAATTTCTGAAAAATATAAAGAAAAACACAGAAGAAGATACCAAACTAGAAATTTTTAATGATAAAAACAAGAAAATTCAATAACACCTTGAACACCAAGAAAGAACACAAAGAACAAATTCGAAAATTCAAGGGAAACAAAGAACTCATAAGGGATACCAAACTTTAAAAATTGACACTAGACTCAAACAAAAGACTCTATTTTTTAAAATTTTTTGAAAGAAAGATAAGAAAATTCGAAAAACTCAAACAAGAACAAGAAAAAAAATCAAAAGACTTGAATAAAAAGATCAAGATTAATTCCAAAAAGAAAATATTTTTGAAATATTTTTTAAAAAAAATAAAAGACTCGAACCAAGAACAAAGATTAATCAAAGAAAAGATTTGAAAACGTTTTTAAATATTTTATTTTTTTCAAAAAATTGAAGAAGAAAATAAAAATAAAAATAAAAGACTCAAATAAAATAAAATAAAATAAATTAACTGATCTAGGGAGCAAGATAATCTGTTAGTTTGTCCAAACTCGAACAATCCCCGGTAACGGTGCCAAAAACTTGGTGCACGAATCCCCACGCTTCGTACAACTGAACCAGCAAGTGCATTAGGTCGTCCAAGTTATACCTGAGCGAGTCAGGGTCGATCCCATGAGGATTGTTAGCTTGAAGCAATCTATGGTTATCTTGCAGGTTTTAGTCAGGCAGATGAAACAGTAGGAGATGTTGGTATGTTATTTTTAATTGCATAAAAATAAAGGGAATAAATAAACATGGTAATTAGAACTCAGAAGTTGTGTAAACTGTGAAAAGAGGGAGAAGAATGAGGTAAATGATTGGAGTTGCTTAGTCTTTCTGAATTAATTCTGGTAGTATTGTTTCCTTTGTTTGTGAGTGATTTCTTCAATGGCAGGCTGTATATGATTGACACTGGTTTAAGTAGCTGCCAATACTCCTCCAGATCTGAACCCCAGGTTTAGTGCAGATCCATTCTGATTGAGGGTGAAGCTCGTACAGTTCACTCTCCTTGATGATCCTACTCAAAACGCCACAAACAAGGTCGAATCTTCCGGATTGGAGGAATGCTGTGCCTTTGGTTCAAGCCTCTACCGCAGAGACCCTAATCTCCACGTGAATCGGTTGAACTGATGTCTCAAGAAGTCCCCAATGAAATCATGGATTAGCCGTCTGAGAGACATATATTCAAGCTGGTGGTTCATCATTGTCTGATGAAAGACGCACTCTGAACCCATGTAGAATGTGATAACCTTATGCCAGTTCAACGCATTCATATTGATGAAGAACGAATACACATCTTACAATTAATCAAACATGGATCGAAGAGAAACAGTAATACTTTTATTAATTCATAGGACTCAACAGAGCTCCTTCCCTCAACCTAGTAGGTTTAGAAACTCATGCTGATGGTAAAACGTGTATGATGGTAAAAGTGACAAAATTTGTCAAAAAGTGTTAATAAAATCCCTTAAATACTAAAGAATGACTAGTAAGGGTAAAATAGTCTTTTTAGTGCTAAAATCCACTTCTGGGGCCCACTTGGTGAGTGTTTAGGCTGAGCTTTGATGACACATACGTGCTATGAGATCTCTCCTCTTTGGGCGTTTGTACATTGGTCTCTGCTCTTTGGGCGCTGGACGCCTGGAAGGGAGCAGGTAGCTGGCGTTGGACGCTAGTTTTGGGCCTTCCAATCCGAAGCAAAGTATGGACTCTTATATATTGCTGGAAAGCTCTGGAAGTAAGCTTTCCATAGACGTTGAGAGTGCTCCAGTTGGACTTCTGTAGCTCCAGAAAAGCTCTTCCGAATGTAGGAAGGTCAGATCCGGACAGCATCTGCAGTGCTTTCTCTGTTTCTGAATCAAACTTCTGTTTCAGCCAGAAAATACCTGAAATTGACCAAAAACACAAAAACTCATAGTAGAATCCAAAAATGTTAAATTAACACTAAAACCTATAAAAACTCAATAAAAACTAAATAAAACACACTAAAAACTATATGAAAGTGATCCCAAAAAATGTATAAAATATCCGCTCATGAATATTACTGAACCAGAAGCTTGATTATAAATCTCTTAGATGGCTAATCCATGACTTTGTTGGGTAACTGGATAGATTAGTTCAGCCGAGGTACAGGGCGATTAGGGCCTTTGTGGTATAGGCTAGAATCAAAGGAGCAGCGTTCTCTGATCCGGAAGATCCGACCTTGTCTGTGGCGGTCTGAGTAGGATCACTAAGGCAATGGACTACTGGAGCTCCACCCCCGTTCAGATTGGATGACTGCTGAGTTGGCATTTGATCTGAAGCAGAGGAGGTGATAAACCCCATTTTTGTAGATTATGTTGTGCTTAATTTAGGGGATTTTATCAACTTATCTCACATTTATTCAATGAAATAGCATGGTTTTGTAATTCTCCCTTAATTTGTGCTTAAGTGTAAAAACATTCTTGTTAGACCCTTAAATTGGTGATTTTAATTCACTTTAATTCCATTCGATTCCTTGATGTGTTTGTTGAGTTATTTCAGGTTCATAAGGCAAGTATTGGATGGAAGAAGTGAAGAGAAAAGCATGCAAAGGGGAGAATTCATGGAAAAACAAGGATTTAGAGTGCATACATCGACGCGCACGCGAGACAGACACGCACACGTGAAAATGAGGTTGTCCAGGCGACGCGTACGCGTGACATGACGCGTACACATGAGAAAGAAAACGCCAGACGACGCGTACGCGTGGCGCATGCGTACGTATCACAGCTCGCACATGACCTCATTAAAGTGAAAATGCTGGGGGCGATTTCTGAGCTGCCTAGGCCCAAATCCAACTCATTCCTAAGGCTATTTCATGCATAATTCAAGCTTGGGCAAAGGGGGAGCACTTAGTTGTAGGATGGCATCATGTAGGTTAGTTTTCTAGAGAGAGAAGCTCCCTCTTCTCTCTAGAATTAGGGTTCTTAGGTTTATTTTGCGTCTTAGATCTAGGTTCAATTTCTTGTTCTTACATCTTTATTCTTCTTAGTTTTCTTGTTAATTTCCCTTTTATGCCTCTTTTATGTTGATGAACTCTTGTTGCATTTGGATCTCTTTTAATGCAATTTGATATTTGATGTTCTTTTATTGTTAATTTGAGTTGTTATTGTTGATTCCTTGTATTGGGTAGTTGTAGATTTTACTATTTCGTGCCATTAACCTTGCTTACCTTTTATGCCTTCCAAGTGTTTGACAAAATGCTTGGTTGGATGTTAGAGTAGCTTTTTGAGCATTCTTGGCTTGGAAAGAGAAATTGGGCAATCTTGACTCATTAATACCCAATTTAGATTGGTGATCTAGAGTTGTTAGTTAATACTATTTCCATTGACTCTAATCTCTTGCTAATTCAATTAGTGAGTTGATTAGGATTTTTGGATTGAGAATTACTAGTCTTATTTGACTTTCTCTCATGGAAGATAACTTTACACCTTCTTCCAACATTGGAGATGAAGAAATAAGATAAATTCTTGTTAATCACTGTTATGATTAGTGACTAGGATAGAAAGCCTAAATTTTCAATCCTTGCCATGAATATCTCCCTTTATTAATGGCTTTCTTTAATTGTTTTCTTTACTTTTCTTGTCATTTATTTTCTTGTCCCTTTTATCAATCAAACCCCATTATTCCTTCATAGCCAATAATTGATTACTTCATTGCAATTTCTTGTGAGACGACCCGAGGTTTAAATACTTCGGTTAATTTTTATTGGAGTTTGTACTTTGTGACAACCAAACATTAAAATTTGATTAAGAGTTGTTAGTATGTTTGGAACTATGCTTACAACGAAGTTCTTATTTCTATTAAGAGAAATTCTAGACCGACAATACTTCTTCTATCAAGTTTTTAGTGCCGTTGCCAGAAAATTGAAATGGTGTTATGTTATTGGCTATTGTATATATGTGAATACGTGAATATGTTTGCTTTTTGCTTCTTTGTTAGTTGTTGCTAGTTGTAGGACTTTGTTTTCTTTGTTTCTTGTTAGCTTTTATTTTTGTTTTCTCTTTCACCATGCATTCTCATCACTTTGGCTATGAATTTGGTTACAATTATATTGTAGGGAATGAAAGCCTCAATGAGGAACCATATTGTGGGCATGGATATCAAATTAGGGAGGAGCCAGATGTTTATGGTCAACATTCATGGCAACAACCTCTTTAAATCTCTCATGGCTACAATCCACCTCACAATATACATAATTATGAACCAAACCCTCAATATTATTGTCAATCATGCTCACAAGCCTCATGCCACCATTCACCTCCATATGATCCTAACCCAAATCTACCATACCAACTACCATATGAACCATATCTAGAGCCACCACCATTCCAATACCAATACTCCCATGAACCACAAATTCCATATACACCACCTCAAGACTTTCACCAATATGAACCACCTTCCAACTACAATACCCTTCTATCAAACAATAAACCCTCTCTTCCACTACCACCTCTAATGGACGAAGGTCTCCATGCCCTCATGCTAGAAAAAAGAGATCTTAGATCTCGTATCCTAAGGCAACAAGAGGAGACAGAAAAGGAGTTTAAGGAGCTAGGAGCCAAGATTGCTATCGTGATGGAAGCCTTTAGCAACATGGTCTCCTCCTGCCTAAGCCTATACCATCAAGGCACTCCCATTGTTGAATGTGGAGAAGCAACTAAGGAGCTTAGTGAGGGAGTGAACTCAGAGCTTGAAGGTGAAGAAGAGGAGTTAAGGCAAGAAGTGCAACAAGAAGAGGAGGGAGAGATTATTGAACAAGAGGAAGTAGTGGTTGAAGATTTAGGAGATGTTGAATGCAAGGAGGAATCTAGAGTTGAAGAACCTTCTTCCATGGAGTCTGAAGTTGATATCAAGGAGGATAGTGCACAACCTCCAAGGCATAATGTGATTGGAGAATTGGAAGAAGTGGAGCAAGCATTAAGTCCCCCTATCTATGATGATTCTGCATCAACATATGATCCCTTTGAGTTTGATGAATCCTTCTCCATTGGACTTGGAATTGATGACGAGGTAGATTTTACTAAACCTCCCATTTATGATTTGAGTGATGCGGAAGAGCTTGAAGACATTGGTGAAGAAGAGCTTGGACTTGAGGAAGCTTTTCAAGAGGTAAAGCTTGAAGAATCTTGCCAAGTGGTAGAAGCCTTTCAAAAAGGATGGACGGGAGTGGAATGCGCTTTATCAAGATCATTGGGAACTCCTCCACCTAAGTTGCCATATAATCCTTCATTTGAGTGGGTAAAACTCATAACTCTTAGCTTTATTTTCCCACTTAAATTTGGTTTGCTTGAAACAGATGGCCAACTTAAGGCTCTTTGTTGAATTAAGCGTAAGAGGAGGATGTTTAGTGGTTGGCGTTGTAAGTCTAGGCTCATTATGATTGGAAGCTCAAAATTGAGGAGCATGGATTTGTGTAGTGCTTAATCGGATGGGTCTAGGAGGATTTCTTGGTGCCATAGTGAGAATTCGACTTTCTTACCACCCGGAGGAAATTATGATGATCAACTTGAAGAAAGGTGTCAAAACAAAGTGTGGGATCCCAGATTACAATGTGAGGATCAACTTTGGGAGCTCATGGTTTGTAAAGAACTCCATCAAGGCTTGTAGCTATTAATTTTGAATGATGGAGCCTATTGGAAGTCCAAACATTGGTGGATGTTCAAGGATGGATTCAAGCACAAGCCACTTTGATGAAGAGCTCCCCATAAGTCCAACTTAAGGACAATAAACAAAAATGCTAGGTGGGAGACACCCCACCATGGTAACATCTTTCCCATTTTTCTTTTTATAAATATTGGTAAAATAGGTTTAATTTCATGTCTTGTTTAGTTTGTTGAGTTTATTTGGGAGTCTAATAGGTTAAATAAGGTTTTATGGTGTTTTGGTAGCTGTTTGGAAGTTTGGAATGCTTGGTTTGGTGAAAGAACTTGGAAAAATTTTGGAAAACAGAGCACCATGCCACGCGTATGCGTGACCCCAAGCTTTTCAACCATCCATGCGTTGATGACAAGTCATCCTAGCCTATTTTAACTAGTCTTTTTCTTTTGTTTTCATTAGAATTATGCACTTTCTTGAGCTACAAGCAAGCTAATTGAGTAGATTTTCATGTTTCCCTTGATTGAACCAACCATATATGAATTCATGCCATTTCATGAGGTTTTATGCTACATTTGTTGCATATTATGAAAGAATGAATATCTCATGATTTTGAGCATAGCTTTGATGAGTTTGGTTGATTAATGATAGGTGAAGAAAGCTTGGAGAAAGGTTGAAGCAAGAAGGAATGGCTAGGAGTGAAGAGAGGACAATGGAATAAGTGAAATTGAACTAGGAAGCAAGAAGCTGGACCTAAAGTTAGCATCAAACTTTTGCACAAACTTTTGGTTGAAAAGTTAGCCCCAACGTTAGCCCCCTAACTTGGAGGCTAACGTTGGAACTTGAAAATTCTCCCCTGGGCTCCAAAAGTTTGCGCCAACGTTAGCCCCCTAACTTTGAGGCTAACGTTGGCACATGAATTTCTCCCCTGGGCACCAAACGTTTGCGCCAACGTTAGCCCCCTAACTTTGAGGCTAACGTTGGCACATGAATTCCTCCCTGGCCATCCAACGTTTGCGCCAACGTTAGCCCCCTAACTTGGAGGCTAACGTTGGCACATGAAAAATCAATGGGGAAGGAGCAAAAGTTTGCGCCAACGTTAGCCCCCTAACTTGGTGGCTAACGTTGGCGCCACAAGCACATTAGGCAAGGCCAACGTTAGGGTCAAAGTTAGACCCCTAACGTTGGCACCAATGTTGATATCAGCAGATTGTGCTAGCTGATATGAAAAGTTGGAGCCAAAGTTAGACCCCTAACTTTAGCTCCAACTTTTGGTCCAACTTTTGCTAACCTCAAAACCGGTTCAATTGGTTCACTTCGGTTCTTCTCCAAACTTCAAGAGCAATCAACCAATGCCTCTTTCAACCCAATTCCACCAAGAGCAAAGGCCCAACTCAAGGCTTGAAGATCATTTGAAGAAAGTGTATAAATAGGATAGAATTCAAGTTCTTCAGGGAGCTTTTCCTTTTGGAATTTTCATAATAGTTTTCGGAGAGCTTTTGTTATTGAGTGAACTTTAATTTGTTTGTTTTCATTGCTTTTAATTTCATTTACACTTGTCTTGGATCTTGGATTGGGGAATTGAAGAAATTCTGTTTCAATCTCAATCTTGGATCTCTGTTTCTTTACTGCTAATTAAATTTCATTTCCGGTTAATTGCTCTTCATCTATTTTCCTAGCAATTTACAATTTCCTTGCAATTGTTCTTGTTGGATCTAGGAAGGCATTGAGATCTAGACTTGGTTTTCTAGTCTCTGGGTCCTGAGATCTGAATTTCCCATTTCACTTCTCTGTTTACTGCTTTCTATGTTCATTTACTTTTCTGCTTTATATCCGGTTCAATCCCAATTCCCTTTCCCTCTTCTGTTTAATGCAATTCAACTTTTCCTTGTTTAATTTCTGCAACCCACGTCCCAATCCCCTTTACATTTCAAGCAATTTACATTTCTTGCACTTTAAGATTCCGCAATTTACATTTCTTGCATTCTAAGTTTCTGTTATTTAATTTCTTGTTCTTTAAGATTCAGCAATTTATTTCATGTTCTCTTTAATTCCATGCACTTTAATTTACATTCTGCAAAATCACAAAACACTCAACCAAACCTTGATTCGCTTGACTAAATTAACCACTAAGCTAAAATTGCTCAATCCTTCAATCCCTATGGGATCGACCTCACTCCCGTGAGTTTTTATTACTTGATGCGACCCGGTGCACTTGCCGGTTAGATTTGTGTGATTTGGGAGAAAATTATTTTTCCTCCAAAATACTCATCAAGTTTTTGGCGCCGTTGCCGGGGATTGATTAGATTGACAATGATTAAGTGAGGTGGTAATCTAGATCAAGCACTTTTTCTCTATTTTTCTCTAATTTTGACTAACCCACTAACTGTTTGAATTTTTGCTTAAGCTAACTGGAACTTCATTCTAGCAATAGATTGAAGTGCCACTGATTCTGTGCATTTCTTATGTTCTGCTTGTATGTCAGGTACAAGAAGAACCATACCCAATTTTCATGAACAAGACGAAAGAACTCTCAGGAGGTTAAGAAGAGCTGAAAGAGGGAAAAATATTGTCGGAGAAGAGGAATCAGACGAAGAATTCCAAGAGATGGAGGAACATTTAACCAATCCACCAGGTGGAGAAGACAACAACAATGGCAACCCACCCCAGAGGAGAGTTTTGGCTTCCTACACCTTTGCAAATCCTAGACATTGTGGGAGCAGCATCTTGGCTCCAAATGTCAATGCTAACAATTTTGAACTCAAGCCACAACTCATCACTTTGGTTCAGAACAATTGCTCTTTTGGTGGAGGACCACTTGAGGACCCACACCAACATTTATCCACTTTCTTGAGGATATGCAACACTGTCAAAACTAATGGAGTGCCCCCTGACAGTTACAAGCTGATGCTATTCCCATTTTCTCTCAGGGACAAGGCCACTCAATGGTTGGAATCGTTTCCAAGGGACAGCATTAACAACTGGGATGATTTGGTAACTAAGTTTCTTGCCAAATTTTATCCACCTCAGAGGATTATAAGGTTAAAAGCTGAGGTACAAACATTTACACAAATGGAGGCCGAACTCATTTATGAGGCATGGGAGAGGTACAAGGCTCTGATTAGGAAATGTCCCCCTGCTATGTTTAATGAGTGGGAGAAGCTTCAAAACTTCTATGAAGGCTTAACACTGAAATCCCAGGAAGCTTTGGATCATTCAGCTGGAGGTTCCTTGCAACTCATGAAAACTACAGAAGAAGCTCAAGAACTCATTGATATGGTGTCCAACAACCAATATTTCTTTGCTCATCAAAGAGGCCGCCAACCATCACAAAGGAGAGGAGTAATGGAGCTAGAAGGAGTTGATTCATCCTGGCTCAAAACAAGATGATGCAGCAGCAAATTCAACAACAATTTGAGCAAATGGCCAAGAGGATTGATAGCCTCCAAGTTGCAGCAGTTAACACCAGCCAACCATCAACCGCATGGGGACAGAGTGAAGAAACTCAAGAAGAACAACAACAAGAGCAAGTACAGTATATGCACAACCAAGGACCAAATGAAGTGTATGGTGATACATACAATCCATCCTGGAAAAACCACCCAAACCTCAGATGGGGAGATAACCATACCCAAAACCAACAACCATGGCAGAGGAACTCGAACCAACACAACCCAAGAAGCAACCAAAATCACACCCAGCAGCAGACAAACCAAAACCCCTACAGAAAACCTCAAAACAACTACCCCAACCTCAACCAATACCAATCTAATAACCAACCCACCAACCAAAATGCCTACCATCCACCACCCATATCTCATAACCCACCTAAAGTATCACTTGAAGCCCAAAGAATCACTCACTTGGAGGCCATGATAGACAAAATGTTGAAACACCAGGAAATGGTAACCAAGAATCAGGAAGCTTCCCTGAAGAGCCTAGAGAGACAGATGGGGCAACTCTCCTAGCAAGTATCTATTGAGAGACCTTCAAACTCACTGCCCAATGACACAATTCCAAATCCCAAGGAGGAATGCAAGGCAATACAATTAAGGAGTGGGAGAACATTGATAAGCAACAATGACACTACAAGGAAACAAGCAGAGAACATCAAAGAGCCAACGGAGGATGAGAATCAAACAAAGGCAGATGAGGCTAAGAAGCAAGTTGTGATGCCAAACAAAGGCACTGAGAAACTCAAAGAGAAGGACAACCAGCCACATAGCTCAAAGGAAGTAGCTCAGGGGCAGCAGCAAATAGGAAAAAGCATCACACCTCCACTACCATATCCCCAGAGGTTTAACAAAGAGGTTAAAGACCAGCATTTTCACAAATTCCTTGAGATTTTTAAGAAGCTGGAAATCAATATTCCCTTGGCTGAAGCACTTGAGCAAATGCCTCTATATTCCAAATTTCTGAAGGATCTTATCAACAAGAAAAGAAGTTGGCTTGAAAGGGAAACCATATTACTCACCGAGGAATGCAGTGCTGTGATTCAACGGGGTATTCCACCAAAACTTAAGGATCCGGGAAGCTTTGTAGTCTCATGCACTATTGGCAAGATAATTCTCAACAAGGCTCTCTGTGACCTGGGTGCCAGCATCAATTTAATGCCTCTCTCAATGATGAGAAAACTTGCCATAGAAGAACTTAAACCCACCAGGATGTCACTAGTCATGGCTGACAGATCAATCAAGACACCCAATGGAATTGTGGAGAATCTGTTGGTGAAGGTTGGGGAGTTTATTTTCCCAGCAGACTTTGTAATTTTGGACACTGAAGAAGAAGGAAATGACTCAATCATTCTGGGAAGGCCATTTCTACACACAGCAAGGGCCATCATTGATGTAGAAAAAGGAGAAATGACCTTCAGGGTCCATAATGAACAAATGATCATAAATGTGTTCAAATCAATGCAAAACGCTCCTGAGCAAGAGGATTACGTAAGAGTGGATATGATAGACAGTTTGGTGGAAGAAATATTGGAAGAAAATTTTCAAGAGCAAGAAGGAAATCAAGGGGCAACAGAGGAACAAGTGGCTGAGACCTCCACTGAGCAAGATGAAAGACAAGATAAGAAGGAAGATGTACGAAAACAAGAATTGAAACCTTTACCCACCCATCTCAAATATGCATTCCTTGGCACATCGGAGAGCTTCCCAGTAATCATTAATTCATCCCTGACAAAGAAGGAAGAAGGAGAACTTCTTGACGTACTCAAAGCTCATAAAGATGCTTTAGGATGGACCATTGATGACCTGAAGGGAATCAGCCCTGCAGTATGTATGCATAAGATCCTCTTGGAAGATAATTCCAAACCAGTGGTTCAACCGCAAAGAAGGCTAAATCCTACAATGAAGGAAGTTGTCCAGAAGGAAGTAATGAAGTTGTGGAATGCAGGGATAATCTTCCCAATATCTGACAGCCCATGGGTAAGCCCGGTTCAAGTTGTACCAAAGAAGGGAGGAATGACGGTCATCACTAATGAGAAGAATGAGTTGATCCCTACTAGAACAGTGACTGGGTGGAGGATGTGCATAGACTATAGAAGATTGAATGATGCCACCAGGAAGGATCATTTCCCTCTCCCATTCATTGATCAGATGCTGGAAAGGTTAGCCGGCCATGCCTATTACTGCTTTTTGGACGGATATTCTGGGTATAATCAAATCGTGGTGGACCCCAAGGACCAAGAGAAAACTGCCTTTACATGCCCATTTGGAGTTTTTGCATATCGGAGGATGCCTTTTGGGCTCTGCAACGCCCCTGCCACATTTCAAAGGTGTATGCTCTCCATTTTCTCTGATATGGTCGAAAAATTTTTAGAAGTCTTCATGGATGACTTCTCTGTTTTTGGTGATAATTTCAATGCTTGCCTAAACCATTTAACTCTTGTCTTGAAACGGTGCCAAGAAACTAATTTGGTTTTAAACTGGGAGAAATGCCATTTCATGGTACCTGAAGGGATTGTTCTTGGCCATAAAGTTTCAAGAAAAGGGATAGAGGTTGATAAGGCAAAGGTTGAGATCATAGAAAAACTCCCTCCACCAATTAATGTGAAATCTGTTAGAAGTTTCTTGGGGCATGCCGGATTTTACAGAAGGTTTATCAAGGACTTTTCAAAAATAGCCAAACCTTTAAGTAATCTGTTAATGCTTGATAACCCTTTTGTTTTTGATGAAAACTGCCAGCATGCCTTTGAAACTTTAAAAAATAGACTCACAACAGCACCAATCATCACACCTCCAGATTGGGAATTACCTTTTGAACTCATGTGTGATGCAAGTGACATTGCAATTGGTGCTGTACTTGGGCAAAAGAAGGGAAATTTGCATTATGTCATATATTATGCAAGTAAAGTGTTGAATGAGGCCCAAAGAAATTACACCACAACAGAAAAAGAGTTGCTAGCTGTAGTCTATGCATTTGATAAGTTTAGATCATATCTGATAGGATCCAAAGTTGTGGTTTACACTGATCATGCTGCACTTAAGTATTTGATGTCAAAGCAGGATGCTAAACCAAGACTCATCAGGTGGATACTGCTCCTACAAGAATTTGACATTGAGATAAGAGATAGGAAGGGCACTGAAAATCAGGTCGCTGATCATCTGTCAAGGCTACCACATGAAACAAGTCAAAAAGCATCACAGCCCATAAATGAAAGCTTCCCAGATGAGCACCTTCTGCAGATCCAGCAAGCACCCTGGTTTGCTGACATAGCAAATTACAAAGTGGGAAGGAAGATACCGCAAGAGTTCTCTAAGCAACAAGTGAAGAAGTTGATCAACGAAGCAAGGAAATTTTCATGGGATGAACCCTTCTTATTCAAGAGATGCTCTGATGGAGTGATCAGAAGATGTATTCCTGAAAGTGAAGTGAGGGACATCTTGTGGCATTGTCATGGTTCAGCTTATGGTGGACACTCTGGCCCAGAAAAAACAGCCGCAAAAATACTGCAGAGTGGCTTCTATTGGCCAACTATCTTCAAGGATGCCAGAGAATATGTACACCAATGTAATGAATGCCAGAAAGCAGGAGGATTAACAAGAAGGAATGAGATGCCTCAAAACTTTATCTTAGAATTAGAATTGTTCGATCTATGGGGAATTGATTTCATGGGGCCTTTTCCTCCTTCCTATTCTTTTAGATACATCCTGGTAGCAGTGGAGTATGTCACAAAGTGGGTGGAAGCCATAGCCACAACCACCTGTGATGCACAGATCGTCCTCCAATTCCTTAAAAAGCACATCTTCACTAGGTATGGAGTGCCCAAAGGTCTTATTAGTGATGGTGGTAGTCACTTTTGCAACAAACAAATGGAGAAACTCCTCCACAAATATGGAGTAATTCACAAAGTAGCCACACCCTACCATCCTCAGACTAACGGCCAAGCTGAACTTGCAAATAGAGAATTAAAGAAGATCCTAGAGAAAACAGTGGGAATCACAAGAAAAGATTGGGCTCGAAAGCTAGAGGATGCATTGTGGGCGTATAGGACAGCTTTTAAAACTCCTATTGGCAAGTCACCCTTTCAGCTATTGTATGGCAAATCCTGCCACCTCCCTGTAGAGCTTGAACACAGAGCTCTTTGGGCCACTAAACTCCTCAACCTTGATCCCCAAGCTGCAGGAGAAAAAAGGTTGTTACAACTAAATGAGTTGGATGAATTTAGACTAGAGGCTTATGAAAGTGCGAAGATATACAAGGAGAGAGCTAAGAAGTGGCATGACAAGAAGATCACAAAGAAGGAATTCAAGCCAGGACAGCAAGTGCTCCTGTATAATTCGAGGCTTAAAATTTTCCCTGGCAAACTGAAGTCTAAATGGACTGGACCATACTTGGTGACAAAGGTTTTTCCCTATGGGAATATTGAACTGCTAGATGAGGCAACAAAGAATCAATTCACAACAAACGGTCACAGAGCAAAGCTGTATTTGGGAGGACAATTGGATAAGGAAAAAGAGGTTCAACACCTACAGCCCTCTTAAAAAGAATTGAAAGATGTCAAGCTAGTGACAATAAAAGAGCGCTTGTTGGGAGGCAACCCAACCGGAGGTAGTTTTCTTTTCATAACTTTTTTTTAATAAGAATGTTGGATAACTGCTATGTATTGCAAGATGCTAAGTTTGGTGTTCCACCAAAACTTCATTCTAACTTCCTGCACATTGCTAGTTCCAAGCAATCAAACAGATTATTCAACAACTTAACTATTTTTTTTAGTCCCAATATCATAACCTTTAGCAAGGACACAAAAGTTTTCCCAGAGTTAACCTGTTGAATCAGAGGAAGTAGCAAGGAATTAAGTGGAAGTTAACCACCAATTGAAGGTACCATGCATAAAGACTCAAAAAGGGGCACAACAGAAAGAAGAACAAAAGAAATGCAAACCAATAGGTTGTATCTATACTTAACCTTTACTGTTGAGAAATATTTTTGATTGATGTCTTGAGAAAGTGTTCATTTAGTTCAAACAGATTCAAACTTCTCTTAGAATAAGTAAACTAGTCTATGTGTATGCTTGTGTGTTTACTTTCACTTAGCAAAAAAGCATGTTTGTCCCCTGCACTTTAAATTCAATAAAAGAAATGCTTGAATATGAAGTAAGATGGTTTCTGTTAGATAGAAGTAGAATAAAAGTAAGTGGTGGTATGTGTATGATTGTATAATAGCTCACTTTTAATGAATAAAGAGCCAGGATATCTCCTTCTAAGTAAAGAGTGGCCTACTGTCTATGAATCTCAATTGAATTAAATTCCTTGGTTAGAAAGAAAAACAAAAAGAAGGAAAGAAAAAAGATAGCCAAAAAATGGCAGAACAAAAGAAAAACAAAAAGAAACAAAGCTGGACACCAATAGCTTGAACCTTAGAATATATGCCTGTGGTGTCTTTGTATTAGGATCTGCTTGGATTATTAAGCTCTTTGGAGTGCATCAACACTTGGTGACTTGGGTTAACTAACCCGGGATCATCAGCTGAAAGTCCACTATCAAGAGCAACCTAACCACAAGGCATTTAGTAACCCAAAGAGGTGCTGGGCATCAATGTTCTAAGAAGGAATGTGAGCCAAGTGTCTATGGTGAATAATGTGTCAAGTATAAAGAAAAGAAAATGAACTTGCTACACATGACACTCAAATAAAGCTTATGAACAAAGTAATAGCCAAGGATAAAGGAATAATGATAGGTCATAGCAGTATGTCACTTGAAGCTTGAAGGAGACTTTCTAGGCCTAGGAGTCAATAAGAAGTGAGTATTTGCATATCCACACAAAACCCCATGAACTATCAATAATACTCTGCTAGCATGAACATCCTCTTCCATTTCATTCTTTCTTCTCAATAAATCTTTTCTTGCTTGGGGACAAGCAAGCTTTAAGTTTGGTGTTGTGATGACAAGTCATCCTAGCCTATTTTAACTAGTCTTTTTCTTTTGTTTTCATTAGAATTATGCACTTTCTTGAGCTACAAGCAAGCTAATTGAGTATATGAATTCATGCCATTTCATGAGGTTTTATGCTACATTTGTTGCATATTATGAAAGAATGAATATCTCATGATTTTGAGCATAGCTTTGATGAGTTTGGTTGATTAATGATAGGTGAAGAAAGCTTGGAGAAAGGTTGAAGAAAGAAGGAATGGCTAGGAGTGAAGAGAGGACAATGGAATAAGTGAAATTGAACCAGGAAGCAAGAAGCTGGACCTAAAGTTAGCATCAAACTTTTGCACAAACTTTTGGTTGAAAAGTTAGCCCCAACGTTAGCCCCCTAACTTGGAGGCTAACGTTGGAACTTGAAAATTCTCCCCTGGGCTCCAAAAGTTTGCGCCAACGTTAGCCCCCTAACTTTGAGGCTAACGTTGGCACATGAATTTCTCCCCTGGGCACCAAAAGTTTGCGCCAACGTTAGCCCCCTAACTTTGAGGCTAACGTTGGCACATGAATTCCTCCCTGGCCATCCAACGTTTGCGCCAACGTTAGCCCCCTAACTTGGAGGCTAACGTTGGCACATGAAAAATCAATGGGGAAGGAGCAAAAGTTTGCGCCAACGTTAGCCCCCTAACTTGGTGGCTAACGTTGGCGCCACAAGCACATTAGGCAAGGCCAACGTTAGGGTCAAAGTTAGACCCCTAACGTTGGCACCAACGTTGATATCAGCAGATTGTGCTAGCTGATATGAAAAGTTGGAGCCAAAGTTAGACCCCTAACTTTAGCTCCAACTTTTGGTCCAACTTTTGCTAACCTCAAAACCGGTTCAATTGGTTCACTTCGGTTCTTCTCCAAACTTCAAGAGCAATCAACCAAGGCCTCTTTCAACCCAATTCCACCAAGAGCAAAGGCCCAACTCAAGGCTTGAAGATCATTTGAAGAAAGTGTATAAATAGGATAGAATTCAAGTTCTTCAGGGAGCTTTTCCTTTTGGAATTTTCATAATAGTTTTCGGAGAGTTTTTGTTATTGAGTGAACTTTAATTTCTTTGTTTTCATTGCTTTCAATTTCATTTACACTTGTCTTGGATCTTGGATTGGGGAATTGAAGAAATTCTGTTTCAATCTCAATCTTGGATCTCTGTTTCTTTACTGCTAATTAAATTTCATTTCCGGTTAATTGCTCTTCATCTATTTTCCTAGCAATTTACAATTTCCTTGCAATTGTTCTTGTTGGATCTAGGAAGGCATTGAGATCTAGACTTGGTTTTCTAGTCTCTGGGTCCTGAGATCTGAATTTCCCATTTCACTTCTCTGTTTACTGCTTTCTATGTTCATTTACTTTTCTGCTTCATATCCGGTTCAATCCCAATTCCCTTTCCCTCTTCTGTTTAATGCAATTCAACTTTTCCTTGTTTAATTTCTGCAACCCACGTCCCAATCCCCTTTACATTTCAAGCAATTTACATTTCTTGCACTTTAAGATTCCGCAATTTACATTTCTTGCATTCTAAGTTTCTGTTATTTAATTTCTTGTTCTTTAAGATTCAGCAATTTATTTCATGTTCTCTTTAATTCCATGCACTTTAATTTACATTCTGCAAAATCACAAAACACTCAACCAAACCTTGATTCGCTTGACTAAATTAACCACTAAGCTAAAATTGCTCAATCCTTCAATCCCTGTGGGATCGACCTCACTCCCGTGAGTTTTTATTACTTGATGCGACCCGGTGCACTTGCCGGTTAGATTTGTGTGTTTTGGGAGAAAATTATTTTTCCTCCAAAATACTCATCATGCGTACGCCTCGCCCACGTGTATGCGTGGATCCAAAATTTTCACCTCCCATACAAATTCCAGAGAGTTGTGCGAGTTTTGGGCTGGAATTGTGCCTCTAGCACCAAATCCACCCACAGGTACGCGTCACCTCACGCGTATGCGTTGCCTCTCTGATTTGTCCATCACGCGTACGCATGACCCACGCATACGCGTTGCACCCATTTTAGCCCTCCACGCTTATGCATCACACGACGCGTACGTGTGGACTGCCCTGTTCCACCCACCTCCATTTCTTCTCTTCTTTCCTTCTTCTCACTTCTCTTCTTTTCTTTCCACCCTTCAACCATCATCCAACACTACCATACACCATCAACCATTAGTTAGTTTAGTTAGTTAGTCATTTGGTTAGTTTAATTTCCATTTAATTTTCTATTTTTCATGATAAGTATTGGATTATTAACTATGTTTGCTGTCTATTGCTGCTTATTATTAACTTGATGCTATTTTAGCATAATTATTTTTGATATTCATTGTTGGATCTCTTTTATTGAGGTTACCTTTTGTGCTTGGTTTGAGTTCTTAATGCTTATTGTTTGTTAATACCAAGTACATGTGACATTGCCTTCAAGCTTTCTAAATCTCTTGAATCGCATGTTTTGGCCACCATGCATTCATCATCCATTATTAGGCAACTGTACATTATCAATGCATTTTTTTAGGTGATGCTTGTTATGATTGACCCTTATTCACATCACCTATTTCATGCATTGAGATTTTGGAATTGCGAAATTGGATCGAAAGCTTACATAGTGAGATATTTTTCAGCTTTTTAAGCTTTGTGAACCATGCTTGCTATGTGATTGAGTTTAATTTCTATCTTCTTTTTTTCTAAGTTCCATAGCACCCATGTGTTCCACTCCTATGTCACTTAGGTGTTGCAAACAACTTCAACATGTGTCATTGTTTGATGTGTGAGCTCTATATTTCTTTGGGTTCACTAAGTTTACTTGCACATCAATCAATGTCCACTCATTATCCAATTCACAATTTCTTGATTAATTGCTTGAATGCTTTCATGCTTCTTCACTACTTATTTGGTTGCCTTAACCTACAAGTTCTCTTCGAAG
Source organism: Arachis ipaensis (assembly GCF_059453495.1). Taxonomy (NCBI): domain Eukaryota; kingdom Viridiplantae; phylum Streptophyta; class Magnoliopsida; order Fabales; family Fabaceae; genus Arachis; species Arachis ipaensis. Next base: position 80,041,994 of record NC_142441.1, on the reverse strand, counting down.
TATCTCAAGCACACTAGAATGAGTGACATGCATACTTTCTTTGTGTAATTGTGACATAGCTCTCTATGATAGTGTGTGTGTTCTAAAGGGCGCCTAATTTAGAATTCACACACCTATTTTTCATTAATGTCACACTAATTCACTCACTCCATTCTAGTGGTTCTTACCTCATTCCAACAATCTACGCTTCCTTGCTTTTGTATTCTCTCACCTTACGGTGTTATTTTTTGTTTTTCGTGAATGATGCACCATAAGCAAAAATGGAAGCGGGAGAAAGAACACGCAGCACCGGTTGATCCACCAGCTGAAGGTGGCAACTATGAAAGACGTCGTACCCCCTTGCTCATCTTTGAATGCACCGAGGATGTTGCAAACTTTTAAGTGTGGGGAGGTCATCCGACCACTCGACGTTTTTCGGTGACAAGTTTCTAATCCCAATACTTTTGCACTTCAATTTTAGGTCTTTTAGCATTATTTATTGCATTTTCTTGTTTTATATATATATAATAAGTTTAGTCAAATAATGAAATTTTCCAAGAAATTTACCTATAGGGCACCCCAATTGATTGATTTAAAAAAAATTTCTAGAACTTGCTTGAATTATATATTGTGGATCATGTTTTTGAGCTAAGAACACAAGCATGTGAGATTTGAGCCTAATTGTGTGGTTGATGCATGGAAACTTGTCTCTCAACAAATTTCCCTTCGGCAAGTATACCGAATTGTCGTCAAGTAAAAACTCACAATAGAGTGAGGTCGAATCCCACAGGGATTGATTGGTCAAGCAACTTTAATTAGAGGAATGTTCTAGTTCAACTAAGCAAAAATTTAGTTGAGGAATTGCAGAAAATTAAATGGCGGGAAAGTAAATAGCAGAAAAATGTAAGTGCTGGAAATAAATGGCGGAATGTAAATGGCAAAAAATAAATTGCAGAATCTTAAATGGGGATTTGGGTAGATGAGCATAAAAGTAAATGGTAGAAAATAAAGAGAATGGGTAAGATAAAAAATGGGGGATTCATTGGGCTTAGGAGATGTTGTATTCTCCGGATCAAGTTCATTCTCATCTCTTCCTCAATCAATGCATTCATTGATCTCCTTGGCAATCTTAAGTGATTGGATCCCAATTCCTTGGCAACCCAATCTCTCTAAGCTTGAACAATTGCCCAATTCCTTGATTTATTTTCTAATGGAAAGAGATGAAGTATGGTCACTGATTATACCACATGTATTTCCAAATCAAAGTGTTGGTAGGATTATATGTCACTATATCCATCCAAGCCCCAATTCAGTCCAACATGAGAAAGCATTTCTAGCATGATCTCCTCATTCCTCTTCCAAGGTTCCGAGGAGATCCAATTATGGAGAGCTTCTCTTCCAAGCTAGCTAACCAATTGAATGAAGAACGAAAGCTTTCTAGTAAAATCAAGAGAAAAGAAAGAGGGAGAAGAATGAAAACTATAATTGATCCATCAAATTACAACAGAGCTACCTAACCCAATGAAAAGAAGTTTAGTTGTTCATAGCTCTGGAAATGGAAGATGGTAGAGAATAGTGCATTCTGAAATTAAACTAGAAATTGCAGAGAAAGTAAAATATACAACGTATAGTTCTCAAGTCCCAGATCCCTTTTTAATTCAAAACTATCCCTATATATACTACTCTTCAGATCTTCTAGTAAGCTCTTCAAGTCTTGGATATGGGCCCTTGATCTTTAGTTGAAGCAGTTACAGTCTTTAGTGGGCTCAGCTTTGCTTGCAAAGAAAGTGTGAGTTAGGTATGATGGGAAGTTAGTTAGGACGTTAGTGGCGTTAACGTTAAGTGTAAACTTGGGTTCGAAAGCGTTAGTGACGATAACTTTGTCACTAACGTTCCAAACTAGTTGATCCACGTTAACTTCAACGTTAGTGGTACTAACGTAACCACTAACGTAGCCTCTTAGGCCTTCGCAAGCACTATTGGCACTCACTTTTACCAATAACGTTGCTCTTTGTCCCTCTCTTCCACGTTAATGGTCCACGTTAGTGTAACTAACGTGGCCCTTAACGTGGGCATGCCAAGGCTGGAGAGCGTTAGTGACACTTACCTTTGTCACTAACGCTTCAAAACGCCCCTTCTTTCCACGTTAGTGCTTCACGTTAATGGCATTAACGTGACCACTAACGTGGGTGTGCTTGCCATCTCCAACGTTAGTTAAAAAGGTGAGTGTCACTAACGTTGGCCTATCATTCATTGCTCCACGTTACCCTTCACGTTAGTGGTCTTAACGTGACCACTAACGTAGGCAATCTAGGCTTGGTCTATGGTGCACGAAATTGTAATGTCAATGTTCACATTACTCTCTTACAACTTCGCACAACTAACCAGCAAGAGCACTGGGTCGTCCAAGTAATACCTTACGTGAGTAAGGGTCGATCCCACGGAGATTGTTGGCTTGAAGCAAGCTATGGTTATCTAGTAACTCTTAGTCAGGATATAATATCAATAATAATTTTTAATTTGAATTGCAAAAAGTAAAAAGGGCAGAACACAAATTATACTTGTATGCAGTAATGGAGAATATGTTGGAGTTTTGGAGATGCTTTGTCTTCTGAAATTCTGCTTTTTTCTGTTTTCTGATTCACGCACGCACGTCCTCCTATGGCAAGCTGTGTGTTGGTGGATCACCATTGTCAATGGCTACCATCCATCCTTCCAGTGAAAAGGGTCCAGGTGCGCTGTCACCGCACGGCTAATCATCTGCAGGTTCTCAATCGTACCGGAATAGGATTTACTATCCTTTTGCGACTGTCACTACGCCCAGCACTCGCAAGTTTGAAGCTCGTCACAGTCATTCAATCCCTGAATCCTACTCAGAATACCACAGACAAGGTTTAGACTTTTCGGATTCTCTTGAATGCTGCCATCAATCTAGCTTATACCACGAAGATTCTGATTAAGAGATCCAAGAGATATTCATTCATTCTACGGTGGAACGGAAGTGGTTGTCAGGCATGCGTTTGTGGGGGAATGATGATGATTGTCACATTCATCACATTCATGTTGAAGTGCGAATAGATATCTTAGATAGGAACACACATGTTTGAATGGAAAACAGAAATACTTGCATTAATTCATCGAGACATAGCAGAGCTCCTCACCCCCAACAATGGAGTTTAGAAACTCATGCTGTCAAAGAGTACAAAGTTCAGATCTAAAATGTCATGAGATACAAAATAAATCTCTAAAAGTTGTTTAAATACTAAACTAGTAATAGGTTTACAGAAAATGAATAAACTATGATAGATAGTGTAGAAATCTACTTCTGGGGCCCACTTGGTGTGTGCTGGGGCTGAGACTAAAGCTTCTCACGTGCCTGGGCTGTTTTGGGCGTTCAACGCCAGGCTGTAACCTGTTTCTGGCGTTGAACTCCAACTTGTAACGTGTTTCTGGCGCTGGACGCCAGACTACAACATGGAACTGGCGTTGAACACCAGTTTATGTCGTCTATCCTTAAGCAAAGTATGGACTATTATATATTGCTGGAAAGCCCTGGCTGTCTACTTTCCAACTCAATTAGAAGCGCGTCAATTGGACTTCTGTAGCTCCAGAAATTCCATTCCGAGTGTAGAGAGGTCAGGATCCAACAGCATTAGTAGTCTTTTTTCAGCCTGAATCAGATTTTTGCTCAGCTCCCTCAATTTCAGCCAGAAAATACCTGAAATTACAGAAAAACACACAAACTCATAGTAAAGTCTAGAAATATGAATTTTGCCTAGAAACTAATGAATATAAACTATAAACTAACTAAAACATACTAAAAACTATATGAAATTAACCCCAAAAAGCGTATAAAATATCCGCTTATCACAACACCAAACTTGAACTGTTGCTTGTCCCCAAGCAACTAGACAAATAAAATAGAATACAAATGAGTCAACAAACAATAATATCTCAGAGTTTTTGAGTGAAGCTCAGATTCTAATTAAATGAGCGGGGCTAGTAGCTTTTTGCTTCCGAACAATTTTGGCATCTCACTTTATCCATTGAAGCTCAGAATGATTGGCATCTATAGGATACATAAATGCCACAGACACATAATTGGGTGAACCTTTTCAGATTGTGACTCAGCTTTGCTAAAGCCCCCAATTAGAGGTGTCCAGGGTTCTTAAGCACACTCTTCTCTTTGCTTTGGACCTTGACTTTAACCGCTCAGTCTCAAGGTTTCACTTGACACCTTCACGCCACAAGCATATGGTTAGGGACAGCTTGGTTTAGCCGCTTAGACCAGGATTTGATTTCCTTAGGCCCTCCTATCCACTGATGCTCAAAGCCTTGGATCCTTTTTATTACCCTTGCCTTTTGGTTTTAAGGGTTATTGGCTTTTTCTGCTTGCCCTTTTTTTTTTGCAAGCTTTGTATTCACTGCTTTTTCTTGCTTCAAGAATCATTTTTATGATTTTTCAGATTACCAATAACATGTCTCATGCTTATCATTCTTTCAAGAGCCAACATATTTAACATTCAAGAACATCAAATTCCAAAGACATATGCACTGTTCAAGCATTCATTCAGAAGGCAGAAAGCATTGCCACCACATGTAATTAATCAGAATTTCTTGTATTAAGAACTCGAGAAATATTGCCTCCTTATCCTAAAGAAAATCTTCTATTTTATTCATGTTTAATCATGATGAGAAAAATAAATTATAGCTTAATTGGAGATAAAATCAAAATATAGATACTAATTACTACTATATGACTCCTAAGGTAAAACTCAAATAATAAAAAAAAATTATCATAGGGTTAAGGTTAAGATCAGAACTCAACAACCTTGACTTTGGGAAGCGGATGCCTCTTTAGTCTGTGGAGTGATTGGCCCTTCAAGAGATAGTTTCTGACGTTTTAGTTCTCTTAATTCACGCCCTTGCACTTCTTGTTCTCTGAGTAGTTTGCAAAGCATGCTATTTTGATTTTGCTGTTCTTCCTTCATTTGGTCCATGGTTTCTTAAAACTTAGTGACAGATGCCTCAAGATGCTCCCAGTATTCAAATTGAGGGAGTTCTGGTAGGAATTCTTGCACCCTCCTCTTGATGGGATCATCTTGCATTGTTGTTTTTCCATTGTGATTTTAGTGATTGGTTGCTCCACTTAGATATACTCTGTTATTCCTATCTTTACTCCAGCATCTTTGCAGAGCATAGAGATTAGGCTTGGATAAGCCAACCTGGCATCCTTGGAGTTCTTGTTGGCAAGTATGTAGAATTCAGATGGGATCAGTTGATGAACTTCTACTTCTTTTCCCAACATAATGCAATGGATCATCACTGCTCTTCTAATATTGACTTCAGAACGGTTGTTGGTGGGCAATATAGAACGCCCAATGAAGTCCAGCCATCCTCTGGCGACTGGTTTGAGATCTTCTCTCTTAAGTTCATTTGGGACACCCCTCGTGCTGGTGGTCCACCTGATTTCAGGGATGCATATATCCTCTAGAATCTTATCCAGGCCCTTGTTTGTTCTCATCATTCTCCTATTGAAGGAGTCTGGGTCATCTTTCAGCTGAGGTAGCTTAAAGATCTCCCTGATTTTGTCAGGGTGGATGTGAACAATCTTTCCTCTGACCACAGTCCTATAGTCATAGAGGGCAGCTCCAGATATTCTCTGCCTGTCTGTTTGCCACAGATTAGCGTAGAATTCCTGAACCATATTCCTTCCCACTTTCGTTTCAGGATTAGCTAGGACTTCCCAGTTCCTGTTTCGAATCTGCTCTTGGATCTCCGGATATTCATCTTCTTTCAGATCGAACTTGACTTCCGGGATCACAGATCTTATACCCATTATTTTGTAGTAATGGTCTGAATGTTCTTTGGTTAAGAACCTCCCTTGATTCCAAAGTGGTTTTGGAACACTCTCTTTCTTGCCTCTTGGAGTGGGTTGTTTTCCTTTAGGAGCCATGATCTTAGTGGGTATGGTTTAGTGATCACGGATAAACACACCAAACTTAGATGTCCTCAAGCAAAAGAAAAGAAAGGAGAGGGATAGAAGGAGAGCTAGTGTCGAATGGTGGATGAGAGGAAGGAGGCCGAATGTGTTTTTAAAAGGGAGGGGGGTGGGTTTTCGAAAATAGAGAGAAAGATAAGATAGAAGATATGATTTAAAAAGAAATATGTATGATAAGAAAAGATATAATTTAAAATTGAAGAGATATGAAAGATATTTGAAAAAGATAAATTTGGATTTTTGAAAAAGATAATATGGAGATTTGAAAAAAAAAAGATATTGATTAGTTGAAAAGATTTTAGAATGAAAAGAGATAGATTGAAACATGAAAATTAAGATTAAAATGAAAAATAGGAAGAAAAAACAAATTTACCTCCTCCCCACCATCCTGGCGTTTGAACGCCCAAACGCTACATGTTTTGGGCGTTCAACGCCCAACTGCTGCTTCTCCTGGGCGTTCAACGCCCAGCTGTTGCTTCTTTCTGGCGTTGAATGCCAGGAACTCCTTTGTCACTGGGCATTTTTTTGAACGCCCAGGACGCTGTAAATCTGGCGTTAAACGCCCAGAAGGAGCTTCTTTCTGGCGTTTAATGCCCAGATGGCTATCCTTACTGGCGTTCAACGCCCAGTGGATGCTTCTTTTGGGTGTTGAATGCCCAAAACAGACTTTTACTGGCATTTTCTTGCCAGTGAGCTCCTTTTCTCTGTTTTGTGTGCAGAATCCTTCTGTAACCCTATAAACTTATACAATTGACTCTTTACCTTAGTATCAATGAACTTTATATAAACAAATAAAATCAAGAATAGGGCAAAATGCTTAGAGGAAGTGATGCCCCATGGCTGGGTTGCCTCCCAGCAAGCGCTTCTTTATTGTCTTTAGCTGGACCTTGCTGAGTTTTTAATCTAGTCAGCCTTGAGCACTCTTGCTCAACATTGCCTTCAAGATAGTGCTTGATTCTCTGTCCATTAACAATGAACTTCTTATCAGAATCAATATCTTGAAGCTCCACATAACCATATGGTGATACACTTGTAATCACATATGGTCCCTTCCACCGGGACTTCAGTTTCCCGGGGAATAGCCTGAGCCTAGAGTTAAACAACAGAACCTTTTGTCCTGGTTCAAAGATTCTAGATGACAGCTTTCTGTCATGCCACCTTTTTATTTCTCTTTATAAAGCTTGGCATTTTCGAAAATAGTGAATCTGAATTCCTCTAGCTCATTCAGCTGGAGCAATCTTTTTTCTCCAGCTAATTTGGCATCAAAGTTTAGGAATCTGGTTGCCCAGTAGGCTTTATGTTCCAATTCCACTGGCAGGTGGCATGCCTTACCATACACAAGTTGGTACGGAGAGGTCCCTATAGGAGTCTTGAATGCTGTTCTGTAAGCCCACAGAGCATCATCCAAGCTTCGTGCCCAATCCTTTCTACGGGTACTTACAGTCCGTTCCAGGATTCTTTTTAGTTCTCTGTTAGAAACTTCAGCTTGTCCATTTGTCTGCGGATGATATGGAGTTGCCACCTTATGGCGAATCCCATACCGGACCATGGCAGAGTAAAGCTGTTTATTGCAGAAGTGAGTGCCCCCATCACTGATTAGTACCCTAGGGACACCAAATCTGCTGAATATATGTTTCTGGAGGAACTTTAGTACTGTTTTAGTATCATTGGTGGGTGTGGCAATGGCCTCTACCCATTTTGATACATAGTCAACTACCACCAGAATATAAGTGTTTGAGTATGATGGTGGAAAAGGGCCCATGAAATCAATACCCCATACATCAAACAACTCAATCTCCAAGATTCCTTGTTGAGGCATGGCGTAACTGTGAGGCAAGTTACCAGCTCTCTGGCAACTGTCACAGTTACATACAAACTCTTGGGAATCTCTGTAGAGTGTAGGCCAGTAGAAGCCACATTGGAGGACCTTGGTGGCTGCCCGCTCAATGTTCACATTACTCTCTTACAACTTTGCACAACTAACCAGCAAGTACACTGGGTCGTCCAAGTAATACCTTACGTGAGTAAGGGTCGATCCCACGGAGATTGTTGGCTTGAAGCAAGCTATGGTTATCTCGTAACTCTTAGTCAGGATATAATATCAATAATAATTTTTAATTTGAATTGTAAAAAGTAAAAATGGTAGAACACAAATTATACTTGTATGCAGTAATGGAGAATATGTTGGAGTTTTGGAGATGCTTTGTCTTCTGAAATTCTGCTTTTTTCTGTTTTCTGATTCATGCACGCACGTCCTCCTATGGCAAGCTGTGTGTTGGTGGATCACCATTGTCAATGGCTACCATCCATCCTTCTAGTGAAAAGGGTCCAGGTGCGCTGTCACCGCACGGCTAATCATCTGCAGGTTCTCAATCGTACCGGAATAGGATTTACTATCCTTTTGCGTCTGTCACTACGCCCAGCACTCGCAAGTTTGAAGCTCGTCACAGTCATTCAATCCCTGAATCCTACTCAGAATACCACAGACAAGGTTTAGACTTTCCGGATTCTCTTGAATGCTGCCATCAATCTAGCTTATACCACGAAGATTCTGATTAAGAGATCCAAGAGATATTCATTCATTCTACGGTGGAACGGAAGTTGTTGTCAGGCATGCGTTCGTGGGGGAATGATGATGATTGTCACATTCATCACATTCATGTTGAAGTGCGAATGGATATCTTAGATAGTAACACGCATGTTTGAATGGAAAACAGAAATACTTGCATTAATTCATCGAGACACAACAGAGCTCCTCAACCCCAACAATGGAGTTTAGAAACTCATGCTGTCAAAGAGTACAAAGTTCAGATCTAAAATGTCATGAGATACAAAATAAATCTCTAAAAGTTGTTTAAATACTAAACTAGTAACCTAGGTTTACAGAAAATGAATAAACTATGATAGATAGTGCAGAAATCCACTTCTGGGGCCCACTTGGTGTGTGCTGGGGCTGAGACTAAAGCTTCTCACGTGCCTGGGTTGTTTTGGGCATTCAACGCCAGGCTGTAACCTGTTTCTGGCATTGAACTCCAACTTGTAACGTGTTTCTGGCGCTCGACGCCAGACTGCAACATGGAACTGGCGTTGAACGCCAGTTTACGTCATCTATCCTTGAGCAAAGTATGGACTATTATATATTGCTGGAAAGCACTGGATGTCTACTTTCTAACGCAATTGGAAGCGCGTCAATTGAACTCCTGTAGCTCCAGAAATTCCATTCCGAGTGCAGAGAGGTTAGGATCCAACAGCATCAGCAGTCCTTTTTCAGCCTGAATCAGATTTTTGCTCAGCTCCCTCAATTTCAGCCAGAAAATACCTGAAATTATAGAAAAACATACAAACTCATAGTAAAGTCCAGAAATATGAATTTTGCCTAGAAACTAATGAAAATAAAGTAAAAACTAACTAAAAATACTAAAAACTATATGAAAATAACCCCAAAAAGCGTATAAAATATCCGCTCATCAGTCTAGCGTTAGTGACAAAGGTGAGTGTCACTAACGCTTGCGACTTCCTCTTTACTCCACATTAGAGTTCACGTTAATTGGATTAACGTGACTCTTAACGTGGCTTAGTGTGGCCTTTTGGAATGTTAGTGGTGTTCACTTTTACCACTTACGTTGGAGCATCCCATTTCTTCCACGTTAGTGTAACTAATGTGGCAACTAACGTGGGTTATGATGGCTTTCGAAGGCGTTATTGGTGGTAACTTTACCTCTAACGTTGCAAGTTCGCTCCCATTCCACGTTAGTGGTCACGTTAGTGAAGCTAACGTGGCTGCTAACGTGGCTCTTCTTTGCATCCTTTGTCCTGAAATCAAACAAACAAGGTGCATCAAAGCTTTATTTCAAGTCATGAGATCATGCATCATCCATTTCATCATTCAATTCATGCATAATTCTCATGAAATCATGTAAAGTTCACAATGTTTGCTTGAATCAAGATGTAAGTGTATATTCGCCCAAAACATGCTTATTTACTAAGAAAGTGCATGAAACTACCCTAAAATAGTAAAGAAAAAAGTCAGTAAAACTAGCTAAAATACCCTGGCATCACAACACGAAACTTAAAGCTTACTTGTCCCTAAGCAAGTTCTGAAACATAAGAAAGATGAATGAAACAACAAGAGAAGCAAGTTCTTATTATGGAAGTAAAGTTCTTGGTTTATGGGGTTTCATGCATAGCAAGCAACTTAGGTTCATTCCTTTATTGGTTTTCAGGTCTTTATCATGCTCTTGAATACTTGCTTGATTGCATCCTATGAGATCCTTATTCCTTGATCTCCCCCTTCTTTTCAGGGTTTATTGCATTCTTAGGCTAAGTGCTTTGTGAGGGGGCAACTCTTTAAAATAAGCTTTCATCTAACACTCCCGAACCAGTTGGTTCAAGGTGCTAGGTGTTGAAACACCCCTAAGGACTTACTCCCTCAAGTCTCTCTCCCCATACATGCACACCACATGCATATGGTTTGTTATTTTCTTTTACTTGAGGCCTTGGTATCCAGCATCTCTTTGGGTTACTAAGTCTTCTGTAGCAAGGTTGCTCTTGATAGTGGATTTTTAGTTGATAATCCTGGGTTAGTTAACCCAAGTTACCAAGTGATAAAGCACTCCAGAGAACTTATTCATCCAAGCAGATCCTTTGCACAAGAACACCACAGACACATGCTTCAAGATTCAAACCCTTGGTGCCTAGCCTTATTTCTTTTTCTTTCTTTTTCAAACTCTCACTGTTCTTTTCTCTTTTTCTTATTAGGATCTTGTTGTTTAGCTAGTCTCATAGAATGTGCTTCAAGCATAGGATTCAGAACATGTAGTTGCCTGTATACCTTATTGGTGGACCAGCTTAGCTAGCCAATTACCACCCCACAAACATTGAGAACTTACTCCACAAGATGAACCCCACTCTGGTTTTTCATAACATTTTCTTTTATTTAGCTTAAAGGACAAGCATATATTTAAGCAGGATGAAAATGAAAACAGAGAACTTAAACTAGCACACATAGACTTAAGCAATGAAATCTTAAAGACAGAATTGAAAATTCCTAAGCTACTTATGGATGCATGTTCTATTTCATACATGATCTTCCTTATTTTAGGCTTGAAAGAAAGAAAAGGAAAAGGAACTCTGCCACCTTTTATTCATGGGGATGCCCATGCTCTCTCTTGTTTGTCCTCTTTGTGTCCTTCTTGATTGCTCGAATCCCCATTTCCTTTACGCTTCCCGATCAACTTTTTTCAGAAGCCAGCATCTTCCATCTTCTTCTTTAATGCTTCCTTCTGTTGTTTCACCTTCCCCTCCTCTTGTTCTGTTAGGTCTTTGTGAACTGTATCATACCTTGGGATGGCTGAGTGCAAATTATGCATATGCCTAGCCACATAAGTCAACTTGGCCTGAGTGCTTATGTTAAATTCTTCCCTGTGGAGATGTCGTCCTTCATTAAGCACGCTGAACTCGTTGAATGCTTTCATCTGATCTAACTGACGTTGGTTGAGTTCTTGAAGGCGTTTATCTTGACGCTCTTGCCTTTCAGTTACTTGATTGATGGCTTGGGTGAGCTGGGAGTAATATTCCTGTTGCTGTTCCATTTGTTGTTTCTGCCACTCCCCTTATTGATTCATCCAATTAGAGAGGAGTTCTTCTTGACGATCCATCCTTTGGGATTGAAAGTGTAGTTGCTGTTCTTGTCCTTCCATATATCTCCTTCCTAGATCTTCAATGGCTCCTTAAATGTGAACCAGATTTATATTGGTTGGATCGTATTGCTCTTCTTGCTGGTATTCTGTTTGTTGAGGTTCCTCTTGATGAGGTTCTTCTTGATGAAGTTCTTCTCGTGACGTTCTTTTCCTTCTCTGAGGCCTTCTTTGTTGTTGAGCAGGTGCCACATATGTTATACGCTGGAGCGTAACTAACCTTCCAGGGTTTACCCAATTTGGATTGCTATCTTCGAAGACTACCTTGGCTTTCATACATAGTCTCAGGATGGTACTGGGCTAGCAAAGCCGAGCACTGGGATCACTCTTCTCGGCTGCTTCTTGAATCCCCTCAGCTATAATTTCATGTACATTGATGTCTCCACCCCTCATTATGCAATGTACCATAGTAGCTCGAGCAATATTGACCTCAGAATTGTTTGAGGCTGGGAGGATAGATCTTCTCACGAGCTCAAACCATCCCTTGGCTTTCGGGATGAGGTCTCCTCTTCTAATGAACCGTGGCCTCTTATCCGAATACCTTTTCCAATCTGATCCTATAACACACATGTCGTTCATAATTTCTTCAAGTTCATCATTGTCGGGGCCATTACTTATTCTTGCTTGATAACTGGGCTTATTAGAAGGTTGTGATCTCAGATGAAGAGTCCTCATTATGGCATTTGGATTGAAGTCCACCTCTGTTCCTCTCACGTAGCTTTGGAAGGTAGGGGCCTTCGTAGTGTCTTCTCTGGCTAATTGGCATAGAACTTCTTAATGAGATTTGCATTTATCTTTGTGTCTGGGTTCATGAGCTCTTGCCAACCCCTTTGTTCAATCTTCTCTCTAATCTGTGGGCACTCATCATCGTTGAATTGGAATGTCAATTCTGGCAATATTTTTTTGTGCTTTATCCATTCAAATTGGAGCTCATGGAAGGCGGTCTTGAACCTTCTTTCATCAAAAGGAATGCTCTCCACCGGTGCCTTTCCCTTTTGCCTCTTGGAGCTTGATGATGCCATGAATGCTCTTTGAATTCGAAATTGTAGAAGTATGGATGGTTGAAAGGGTGTAGCTAAGGGAGTGGGTGAGAGTGGTTTTGATGGTGTGTTCCGAGAGTAAGAAGTATGAAGAAAGGAGAATTGGAATACAAAGAGGTACGGAATAAGAGCCACTTATATGGATAAGTGGTGAGTAAATGGAAGGTGTGGATTGATGGTATAGGCTAATAATGGACGGTTGGGGTTTAACATGAAATGAGCACAAGGATCACCACTTTTATGATGGGGTTGGTTCGGTTTCCAAAGATATTCTCCTTCCAATGTTGCATGACAACACTTCCCAATGTATTCCTTTTAAAGACATGTGTGTAGTCCCCCTTTCTGAAGTGGCTGAACTCCCTTCTTCATTTGTCCCATCAATTCCATCCAATCTTCCTTTTATTTCTCTTACAAGATAAAAGGAATAACTACTTTTTAAAATTTTGTTTTTAAATAACTAAATGCTATTCATGAATACAACCCAACTGACCGATTAATTGTTCATGTATGCAACATTGGTGACACCAAACTTAGTTTATGACCATGTCGTGTAAAAAGAGTTGATTAAGGCTCTAAGAGTAACAAGATATGAATTGTGTTCTTGTCCTCTTAGTGTGCCTGGAACACCAAACTTGTTGTTCATTATATGTTGCATACAAGGGTTCATCTAAGTGTTTGTCAGAGTTGATTTGGAGTTCACGAACCTTGCTTTATTAACTACTTTAAACATCCTAAAAAAACTGAAAAGATATAAAACATGGGTTGCCTCCCATGAAGCGCTTTTTTAGCGTCATTAGCTTGCGTTTTGCCTTTGTCAGGGTGGTTGGTAATGCCTCAAATCTTCCCCTCTCGCAGTGAATCTATCTCCGTTGGCTTCATTAAGGATCTCCACATGTTCCAAGGATAGAATTCTGCTGATGGTGTAAACTTTAGGCAGCTGAGATGGAATGGTGGGGAGATGAGATGGAATAGCTGGGAAATAAGCAGAGATTACTTTATCCCCTGGAGAGAAATCTTCTGTAGGGATCTTCTTGTTCCTCCATCCCCTTGGCGCCTTCTTTCTTGTTTCTTTTAATGCTATCCTGCTCCTTGTGGCCTCTTTTTTCCAAGGAAATTTTGTTGCTAGTCTCATACGACTCTGGTGGGTTTAGCTCCTCTTGGGTTTCCTTCAGCTGTTGTACCTTCTGACTGTATTATTTGTCAACCAAAGGGATTTCCAGGTGTATTGTTTGTGATTTAGTGCTTGTTTCTTCCACCAGTGCCTTATTGTGATCTACCCTTGATTCTTTATTTTCTTGATCTGCTTCTTGTGAGGGTTTTAAGATATTGAAGGTAAGTTGTTCATCATGTATCCTCAATATTAGCTCCCCTCATTCTACATCTATGAGTGCCCTGGCTGTGGCTAGGAATGGTCTTTCCAATATGATTGGATGGAGATGACTCTCTTCCATCTCCAAGATAACAAAGTCTGTGGGAAGGAAGTAGTTCCCAACCTTCACCAACACATTTTCAACCACTCCTATTGCTTGTTTTTGAGTTTTGTCAGCCAACTTGATGATTACATCCGAGGGCGTTAGCTCATTGATCTGAAGCTTCTTCAAAAGGGATAAAGGCATTAAGTTGATGCTTGCTCCTAGGTCACAGAGTCCCTTATCAATCCTTGTTTCTCCTATAGCACAATGGATGTGAAAACTCCCTGGGTCCTTCCTTTTTGTAGGCAACTCTGTCTGAATGAGAGTACTGCATTCTTTATTCATCACTATTGTTTTCCCTCCCTTTAGTGAGTTTTTCTTGGTCAGCAGCTCTTTCATACATTTAATGTATGAGGGTATTTGTTGGAGAGCCTTGATGAATGATATGTTTACATGGAGAGATGCAAACATGTCGAGGAATTTTGAGTACACTTTCCTTTCTACACCACCCTTGAGTCTATGGGGAAAAGGTGCATATGGGTTCAGAATCTCCTTCTCCCTTAACCCCTTCTTCTGTGTGGAGTTGGGTTCTTAGTTACCCTCTTCTTGCTTCTCTACTGGAATATCTCGAGAGTGTTCTAAGGGTTTGTTCAGTTCTTTCTCACTCCCCTTATCACTTATAGTGACCATCTTGCATTCTTCCCATCTTACTTTCTTTGCTTCACCTCTCGGATTTTTCTCTGTGTCACTTGGGAAGCTATCAGTAGGTTTGGGAATCTGCTGAGAGAGGTATCCCACTTGAGACTCCAGCCTCTTGATAGTGTATCCTTGGTTTTTGATATTAGCTCACACCTCGTCCTTGAACACTCTGTTATCTTGGATTTCCTTGCATATGCCTTCAAGTAGAGTCTCGGATGGTGATGGTGAGTTGAGGTTGGAGGGGTGAGAAGGGCTATTTTGCTTTTGATATGGATGTTGAGAGGTATTATTGGGTGGGTGTTGATATGATCTCTGTGTGGAATATTGGTGAGTTGCATTGTTGTTGGGGTTGTGACGTCTCTGATCTTGGCCTTGATCTTGTTGATTTCCCCACCCAAAGTTTGGGTGGTTCTTCCAACCAGGACTATAAGTTTTGGAGTATGGATCATGGGTCTGCCTAGGTGAGTTCCCAATATAGTTGGCTTGTTTCCGGTCACCCTCTTCCTCTGTATTTACTCCTTCTTGAGCTGCTGATGAGGTGGTGACTGCTGCAACTTGGTTCCTTTCCATCCTCTTGGTAAGATCAGCCAGCTGCTTGGTGATCATCTTGTTTTGAGCCAGCAGAGCATCCATGTTGTTCAGCTCTATCACTCCTCAAGTGTTGCTCCTTTCAGAAGCATAGAAGTAGTCATTCTCAGCTACAGTCTCAATGACATCTATGGCTTCTTCAATGGTCTTCTTTTTGTTCAGAGATCCTTCAGATGAGTGGTCTACTGCCTTCTTTGATTCATAAGAAAGACCCTCATAGAAAATGTGTAATTGCACCCATTCATTGAACATGTCTGGCGGGCACCTTCTTGTTAAATCCTTAAACCTCTCCCATGCTTCATAGAGAGTTTCACCATCTTGTTGTCTGAAGGTTTGTACCTTAGCTCTCAACCTGTTGATTCTTTGAGGAGGGTAAAATTTCGCCAAAAATTTGTTTACCACCTCTTCCCAGGTTGTTAAACTCTCCTTCGGGAAGGATTCCAGCCATTTAGATGCTTTATCCTTGAGTGAAAAAGGGAACAAAAGTAGTCTATAGGTGTCAGGATGAACACCATTAGACTTCAAAGTATCACATATCCTTAGGAAGGTGGTTAGATGTTGATTGAGGTCTTCTTGGACACTTCCTCCAAATGCACAGTTGTTCTGAACGAGGGTGATGAGCTAGGGTTTTAGTTCAACGTTATTGGCATGTATGGTTGGCTTTTGAATGCTACTTCCATAATTTCTTGGGTTTGGATTGATGTAAGAGCCTAGAACTCTTCTCTCTTGCCCAGCATGATTTGCTGGGCCTTCTCTGGCATGGTTGTGAACTTCTTCTTCATGGTGGTTCTCCATATTCTCCTCCATGTCTGTTTCAAAATACTCTTTCTCTTCCTCAGCACCAACGACTCTCTTTCCTCTTGCTTCCCTCCTTAATCTAAGAAAGGTCCTCTTAGGTTCAGAATCAAAGGAAGTCGAAGCCCCGCTTCTTCTACCTGTCATACAACCAACAAAGCAAAAAGCAAGAAAGAAAATGAATGAAGAAATTACTCTTGTTAGAATGGCTGTTAGTGTGAGTGGTGTAATGTATCAAACAGTTAGTGAGTTAGTGAACTAAATTGTAAACAACTAAGAAAACACAACAAACGGGTAAGGGAAAAAGGGAAGAAGATAGCTAAAATTGAAAGTAAATCACTCAGATGGAATTAAACAAAAGAAAAGAAAATTGCTCAATCTAGTTATCCTCCAACTTAATCATTGTCGATACAAAATCAATCCCCAGCAACGGCTCCATAAACTTGATGCACGGAAACTTGTCTCTCAACAAATTTCCCTTCGGCAAGTATACCGAATTGTCATCAAGTAAAAACTCACAATAGAGTGAGGTCGATTCCCACAGGGATTGATTGGTCAAGCAACTTTAATTAGAGTTAAGTTCTAGTTGAGCTAAGCAGAAATTTAGTGGAGGAATTGTAGAAAATTAAATGGCGGAAAAGTAAATAGCAGAAAATGTAAGTACTGGAAATAAATGGCGGAATGTAAATGGCAAAAAATAAATTGCAGAATCTTAAATGGGGATTTGGGTATATGAGCATAAAAGTAAATGGTAAAAAATAAAGAGAATGGGTAAGATTATAAAATGGGGGATTCATTGGGCTTAGGAGATGTTATATTCTCTGGATCAAGTTCATTCTCATCTCTTCCTCAATCAATGCATTCATTAATCTCCTTGGCAATCTTAAGTGATTGGATCCGAATTCCTTGGCAACCCAATCTCTCTAAGCTTAAACAATTGCCCAATTCCTTGATTTAATTGCTCATGGGAAGAGATGAAGTATGGTCACTGATTATACCACATGTATTTCCAAATCAAAGTATTGGTAGGATTATATGTCACCATATCCATCCAAACCCCAATTCAGTCCAACATGAGAAAGCATTTCTAGCATGATCTTCTCATTCCTCTTCCAAGGTTCCGAGGAGATCCAATTATAAAGAGCTTCTCTTCCAAGCTAGCTAACCAATTGAATGAAGAACGAAAGCTTTCTAGTAAAATCAAGAGAAAAAAAGAAGGAGAAGAATGAAAACTATAATTGATCCATCAAATTACAATAGAGCTCCCTAACCCAATGAAAAAGTCGTT
Source organism: Arachis ipaensis (assembly GCF_059453495.1). Classification (NCBI taxonomy): domain Eukaryota; kingdom Viridiplantae; phylum Streptophyta; class Magnoliopsida; order Fabales; family Fabaceae; genus Arachis; species Arachis ipaensis. The sequence continues at coordinate 80,024,496 of NC_142441.1, read as the reverse complement.
TAGTTGTTCATAGCTCTGGAAATGGAAGATGGTTGAGAAGAGTGCATCCTGAAATTAAACTAGAAATTGCAGAAAAAGTAAAATATACAAAGTATAGTTCTCAAGTCCCAGATCCCTTTTTAATTCAAAACTATCCCTATATATACTACTCTTCAGATCTTCTAGTTAGCTCTTCAAGTCTTGGATATGGACCCTTGATCTTTAGTTGAAGCAGTTACAGTCTTTTGTGGGCTCAGCTTTGCTTGCAAAGAAAGTGTGATTTAGGCATGATGGTAAGTTAGTTAGGACGTTAGTGGCGTTAACGTTAAGTGTAAACTTGGGTTCGATAGCGTTAGTGACGATAACTTTGTCACTAACGTTCCAAACTAGTTGATCCACGTTAACTTCAACATTAGTGGCACTAACATAACCACTAACGTAGCCTCTTAGCCCTTCGCAAGCGCAATTGGCACTAACTTTTACAAATAACGTTGCTCTTTGTCCCTCTCTTCCACGTTAATGGTCCATGTTAGTGTAACTAACGTGGCCCTTAACGTTGGCATGCCAAGGCTCGAGAGCGTTAGTGACACTTACCTTTGTCACTAACACTTCAAAATGCCCCTTCCTTCCACGTTAGTGCTTCACGTTAATGGAATTAACGTGACTACTAACATGGGTGTGCTTGCCATCTCCAACGTTAGTGAAAAAGGTGAGTGTCACTAACGTTGGCCTATCATTCATTGCTCCACGTTACCCTTCACGTTAGTGGTGTTAACGTGACCACTAACGTAGGCAATCTAGGCTTGGTCTAGCATTAGTGACAAAGGTGAGTGTCACTAACGCTTGCGACTTCCTCTTTACTCCACGTTAGAGTTCACGTTAATTGGATTAACGTGACTCTTAACGTGGCTTAGTGTGGCCTTTTGGAACGTTAGTGGTGTTCACGTTTACCACTAACGTTGGAGCTTCCCCTTTCTTCCACGTTAGTGTAACTAACGTGGCAACTAACGTGGGTTATGATGGATTTCGAAGGCATTATTGGTGGTAACTTTACCACTAACGTTGCAAGTTCGCTCCCATTCCACGTTAGTGGTCACGTTAGTATGGAAATTCGTGCACTAACAACCGACCATTCTTATAAATATTTTCCTTCTATTAATGAATGAAAAATTGTAGAGAGGATTTGTAATTTTATTTCTATGGAACAATAAATTTTATTTTTCCATTACTTTACTACAAATATGAATGGAATTTGGTTGATGTACAAGAGAACTTAACGGACCAAATGAAATATAGAACTCACACATCAATCAGTGACACACTTTGAATTTCTATTCGCATCACCTAATTGACATAAAGTGGAGAACATGGGTGCTATAAAACTTAGGAAAGGATAGATATAACGTGAAATCAATCACATAGCAAGCATGGTTCACATAGCTTGAAAAGCGCAAAAAGATGTCACTAGGTAAGCTTAGAATCCAATTTCACAATTCCACAATCTCAATGCATCAACTACGTGATGTAAATAAAAATCAACATAAGCAAGCATCACCTAGCAACAAATGCATCAATTAGAAGCAATTGCCTAACGATAAATAAGAAAATCAAATTACATGGTGGCTAGCTACAACATGCAATTTAGAAATCCAAAAGCATTCTTAAAGGCAATGTCACAAGCACTTGGTATGAACAAATATCAAACATGCAAAAATTCAATACCAAGCAACAAATTATAACCACAATCACAATCCAACAATGAATAATTCAGCAGCAAGAAATAGCAAATTAGATTAATAATCCAACACTTTTCACCTAATCTAACCTAGACTAACAACCTAATCCACTAAAACAGAAAATTAAACTAATTAAGATGTCACACTTTCGGTTGTGAGGAAAAAGGGTTTTTTGAAATCAAAGAACAAAAAGATTAAAAGAACTAAGGAATTAAAGAACTAAGAAATAGTAATAAAAGGCAATTAATGCAATTTAAAAGAAGCAAGGTCAAAACTAGTGAAAATGCTAAGATATGCATAAAAGAGCCTTGACTTGGGAATGAGAATTAAGGAATCCTATCATTGTCATAACCACAACTATGGCAACTATGATGAGTTAGTCTGGCTTAGCCAACCCCTAACATCAAGGAGTAAGTCAAGCAAGCATAATTGACCTTAATCCATAAGTCCTAGCTAACTTACCAAATTAATTGGTAAAAAGCTAGCGTCAATGGAAACAAGAATCAACTAACTACCCAAGAATTACCACTAAATGTCGAACATTATGACTCTAGTATCCTAGGAACTCATTTCCTAACCCAAGGTGTGAAAATCTACTCAAAGTTACCAAGTGGCATTTCCACAAACACTTGGTAGGCATAAAACCAAAACATAGGAAATAGCAAAGGAAAATAAAAAAACTATAACTAAACTATTCATAATATCAACAATAAACACTCAATCAAGCATATAGGAACCATAAAACATCAAATTCATAAACAAAAGATTCATGAAATCAAAATTGTATATATTAACAAGTAACTTGAACTATGAGCAAAATGTAGTAAGAGTAGTGAATTTAAAGAGTACTTACAATAAAGAAAAAACAAAATCCAAGCTAAAAACTTAAACTATAAAATGCTACAATGAAATCTATGTCAAACCCTAAGAGAGAATTCTCTACTCTACACTACTCCTACTTCTAAATTATGTATGTAATGAGGCCTCCTAAACTAATGCCTTGATATGTGATGCTGTCCCCTTCATATAGCATCCAAAATCAGCTTTAGCACACTCAAAATTGGGCCAAGAGACCCCCAAAATCGTGAGCCACGTGCTTCATTAATGAAGTCACGCACAGGGACTTCTGCGTACGTACACATGCTAATTCTGCTCTTGTGCGTACGCACAGAGGGTTGTGCACATGCACACTTGACTGTGTGCTTCTCCTTGTTTTTCTTCATGTGTTCTCCCTTCTTGCATGCTTCCTTCCACTTTCTACCGACCCATTTGTGCCTAATTAACCTGAATTCACTCAATAAACATGTCATGGCATCAAATGGCATAAAAGTGGGATTAAATTGCTCAATTTAAGCACAAAAATGCATGTATTCATATTTAGGTTCAATTTAGGGATAAAACACAAAAGTATGCTATTTTGGTACTTAAGTACGAGTTTATATGATGAAATTCGTCTAATTTAAGCCAAAATTTACCATCAAATATGGACTCATCAATTCCCCTACACTTAAACAATAGCATGTCCTCATGCTAAACACAAACAAAGGAGAATCATTACAAAAAAAGGTCTAAAAACCGTGACCATAGCTAGTGAAAAGGATGACCATAGGTCTATGGTCACGATTTTTGACCTATGGTCATGGTTTTTCCGCCGTGACCTATTCTCTCGTGGCCATAGACCTATGGTCATGGTTTTTTCATCTATGGTCACGGTTCCTATGGTCACGGTTGTAATATTCAAAATTTTGGCAGTTTAGGCCATGTTTTTTTACCGTGTCCATAGCCTTATCTATTTCACCGTGACCATAGCCTCTATGGTCACCCCTTCCCAAAAACCGTGACCATAGCCATATCTATGGTCACGGTAGCCTCTACTGTAACAGCCTAGCCCCGAAGAAACGGCGCTTTTTCGGGATCAAACGGAATTTTTACAGAATTTTTAGGAATTTCTATGCATATAAGCACCTCCACTGCACAGGTGCTGCGTCATCAAGCTGCTGAGTCAGCAGCTTGATTGCACAGGACACCTCTCCTAATCTAAGTAGGCATGTCACAAGGAGTTGCGTTTTTAAGCCACTTTGGGCCCAAATTTTAAAATTCTGATTTCCGTGGTTAGTCTCTATGTGACGAGCCGGTCACGAATTTCGAGAGAAAAATTATATTAATATAATATTCATATATTATTATTTTATTTAGAATATTATATTATTATCTTCTCTACTGTGATTAATGTTGATCTATGTTTAGTAATATAATAACTGAGCTTGAAATCTACCGGTAACGGATAATACCGGCATTCTTAGATGAACTTAGCACTGCTAATGCTTCATCATATATCTTTTATTCTTATGATTATCCAGTTACTAGTGTCATTTACACTAAGTAACTTAATGTTTATCCATTAGTAGTGTAATTACTTAAGTTCTAATACATCTAGCTTTAGTAATTATCCTTTTCTGAGATATTTTGACAAGTAACTTTTGGATAATCATCATCCAAAAGCCACGGCCTCCCTAGGACAGCTTGGCTATCATTTTTGTTCTTGGAAAAGCTTAGAACACCATGAAAGAAAACCATGAAGCTTCCATGAACACCTGAGCTACTTTCTCCGTTCTTTCTCAAACCAAAACCCCTATCAAAAATCTAATCTTACCAAAGTGTTCACCTCTTCCTCCTCTTCATTTCTATGTTACTTTTCATGGAGTAAAACAAGGTATGAAGGCTGCTCCTCCTCCTTGAAGATTCGGCCATGGTGGTTCCTTAAGTTAATGATGTTTTCTTCATGTTCTTTCTTAGGATCTCTTATTCAATCCCTAAAAGCTCCAAGAAAACGTGATTTCTAGTTACCTTAAGGTCAGGAAAACCTTCTTTTCATCATCATGAAGCTTCAGCCTTCATGGTTCATAAGATTCTAAAGTTGTTTTTGATGTTAAAATAGGCGTAAAAGTGCTTCTGGAAGCTTGTTTTTAGTGCAATCTCGGACAGTAGCAAAGGAGGTAAGGTTTGGTAAATTAATCAATGATTGGCTGTGTTCTTGAAGTGTTAAACCAGATCTTGTTGTTTGAGATTTGATTTTGGGTGTATGTGTGAGGGTTTGATCATGGAAACTTGTTGTTTAATGCTTGAAAATCATGTTTATGATGGTTTTGAAGTGGCTGTTGGTGCTGCTGGAAAACGTGACATTCTAGCCATGAAAATCATGATTTTTGATGCTTATTTGATGTGTATTTGATGGCTGAAAAGTTTCTCTTTGGTTTGATAAAAATCGGGTTCAAATCGGTTTCCGAAAAGATTGAAAAACTAGCTGAAAATCAAGCAGAAATCTGATGAACTTTTGGAAAAAAAATGTTTTTGGTATTTGGAAGAACATGAAAACGTGTATTCAAGGAGTTTTGGGGTCAAAATGCAATTATTAAAAAGTTTGGGGTTGAAAATTAATTAATCAAAAGTTGAGGGGCTAAAGTACAAATATTAAAAGTTATAGGGGTCAAAGTGCAATTTCCAAGAAGTCCGGGGGTCAAAATGCAATTTTTGAAAGTTAAATAAAATATTATTATTTTAATAATAAAATATTAATATATTATTTTATTAATAATAATAAAATATTGATAAAAAGACAGTTTTCCCTGAAAGCCTCAGGAAGGCAGATTTGAGTCCAGAATTCTCTAATTTCCTTTACTAAACACCTAAGAAGAGGTATAAGAGTAGATATAGAGGTATAAGAAGTAAAGAAACAAGATTTTGAAACCTGTGTTTAAGTTAAAAAGAAAAGGAGTTAAAAGTGATACAGCTGTGTACCTGACCTTACAAAGTAAACAGAGAATTGTAAAATGAGCTTTCTGTGATGTTCTAATGCTTGATTTATGATGATTGCTAAGTGATGGAGAGTATGGTTATATGTGAATTATGAGCCTTCGGGCAATGCTTGTGAATGTTGTGCGGGGACGCCCGTATTGTGATGTTGCTTCCCAGACAGGCTGCGGTAGAGTAGTACCAGCCCTGCGAGCTGAATGCTTGGTAGAGGCCTGACTCGCATACCTGCGGTATATTGAGATTTGAGCAAATACCAGCCCTGCAAGTCGAGAGTACTTGGTAGAGGGTATGCGGTACTTAATCTGGGATTAAGTTCTGGGAAGGCCTTATCTGACCTGGAGGGTCGGATTGCGTCGGGTGCGGGTCGAAACCGACAAATCAGCTCATTACCTGCAGTAGGGACAGACATGCATCATACTTGTTTGTGCATTATTTATTGCTTATCTTCTTGTGTTCTTGTTCTATTCCTTGTTTGTTTGAGCATAACTGTGTGATTGCATAATAATGTGTGAATGTGCATTTATTTCCTATTTTCTCTCTTGTTCATGTGTTAGTTTATGTTGCTGTTATGTACATATTACTCTACATTTATTTATACTTCTATGACCACGGACATTATAAATGAACTTAACTGTAAACCCCGACCTTACTAAGAACTCTTCAGTTCTTACCCCTTACACCTCTACAGATGGACACAGGAGTCCTACTCTACGAGATTGATCCACCGTATATCCACGAGGACCCGGTGCGTGGCGAGTATGACATCTACTGTGCGGTACCTCGTATCCGTAATTATGTAGTTCGTGGTAGACCTTTCCAGTACCCTATTAGGACAGCATATTTTAATCCTGATGCACCCTATGACTTTTCTTTATCTTGGTTACACCCCGGCGGACCTGGGATACCTCATCCTGAGGAGCAGATGCCACCTCCACCTGACTATCCTCCTCCACCTGAACCTCCTCTACCTGATGAGCCTATACCTGCCCAGCTTATCCATGAGGCACCTCCTGCACCTTTTGTCCTTGATGAGTGGGGTGTTCCTGTGTTGCCACCCGAGCTTGATCCTTTACCTGAGCCGATCGAGCCTCCTGTCTTTGATGAGCAGCAGGGACATGAGTATGATTAGATCATGGAGGCGACACCTCCTTCTCCAGACTGTATTTTGTTTGGTAGCTATCCTTTTATGGTTTCTGTGGCCAGCAGTGGTTCCTCTGCTATCACTTCGGCAGAAGAGGACGAGGAAGAAGAAGATCCAGAGGAAGATCCTAACTTCATAGTTATCTCCTCTGACAGTGATGACGATGAGCCAGGCGAGGCGCCAGCAGGCGAGCATCACCATTCGCCCGGTGATTTTCTGTGAGGTACTCTGGACCAGGATTGAGGAGACTTTTTGAGACGCCTAGTCTAACTTCAGTACATTAGAGTGTCTCCCTCACTTTTGTTAGCATGATTAGAGGGAATAGGCATATCATAGAGTTAGGCTAGCCTGGGTGCCAACTTAGGGGCTTTTGGTCAGGCCAGGCCCTGGGGCGTCTTATGTACATATATGTATATACTATATGAGTCACTGACTTAGGGGTGCTGTACTATAGTTCTATGCTTATATAACTGAGCCACTTCTGTAACATGATGTATATTATAGTGTGTTGTTCCATATTCTGTTATCTTTTGTCTTATGTATGTGAACGTTTAATTATCCCTTGATATATGGAAGGTATGCGACTTTAAATTATTCTTGTTAAAAAAAATTACTTGTAAAATTCGCGGGGTTTTAACAACGTACAAGCTTATATTTATCAATTAATAATACAAAAAGGAAAAACAAGTTGGTAACATTCGATTTCTAGTATGATCTAGACATGCTAGAAGTTGGGTCGTTACATCTATGGTCACCCCTTCCCAAAACCGTGACCATAGCCTCGATGTCACCCCACCAAAAACCGTGACCATAGCCATATCTATGGCTACCGTTTTGACCGTGACTATAACCTCTAAGGTCACCCCTCCCAAAAACCGTGACCATATAGCCTTATCTATGGTCACAGTTTTGGCCATGACCATAGCCTCTATAGTCACCACACCTAAAACAGTGACCATAGACTTATCTATTCTCACGGTTTTGATCGTGACCATAACCTCTATGGTCACCCCTCTCAAAAATCTTGACCATAGCCTTAGCTATGGTCACGATTAAAACCGTGACCATAACCCCTATGGTCACCCCTCCTTAAACCGTGACCATAGCCTTAACTATGGTCACCCCACCATAAAACCGCGATGATAGCCTTATCTATAGTCACAGTTTTCACCGTGGTCATAGCTTATCTATGGTCACCCCTCCTTAAAACCGTGACCCTAGCCTTATATATGGTCCTGGTTTTTCGCCGTGACCATAGCTTTATCTATGGTCACGGTTTTTACCGTAGTCATAACTTTTCTATGGTCACAGTTTTTACCGTCACCATAGCCTGTTTTATTTTATGAATTTTTTAAAGCATAATCACATCCCAAAATGATGATAATCATAAAATAAATCTAAGAATGAGAAATTCAATAAATGTAGATCATAAAAGTTTCATTAAAAACTAGATATCCATTACAACACTATCAAAATAGGGTGTGATTTATCCATTACATATAATATCGGATAAAGTCTCTTATCAAAATGTAGAGTACACATCAAAATAATACATTTAGATAACGAAAATCATTATAAGACCTATCCCATCTTATATTTGTATAGAACATATTTTCTTCACATCATGTCCTCCTGCTAGCAAAAGAAATAAAGAAGTTAGAACAGAACAAAAATGTTTTTGATGATGCATGCAGTACAGTTGAGTAATGAATATGGAGCACAAGTTAAATAAGTCAATCAACATGTAAATTTCAACCACTAAATAACAAGGAGCATTTGCTAAGGTTTTAAGCCATTTGGTAATGTTTATATGTTTTTAATCTATCTTTGAGTGGAACTTTACCTCCCCTATTGAAGTCACTTAAAACTCAAAAAAATCCAGCACAAAGAAACAACCACAAATCAGCTTCCAACCCATCAAACAAATCAAGTAATTAACACCAGCGAAACAGAAAAACCATATCGGGTGTGAAATCAATAGAAACCATCCAACTTGGAAGTTAAGTTATTTTGATTTTTCTCCATAGTTGAAACCACTTCAGTATGTTGTTGTTGCATTTGTCGGATTTGCTTATCCTTTTTAAGAGAGGATTTTGTTACTGATCGACCATAGAAACGAACTCTACCATGTCTCTCTTTTCCAAAAAGTGTTTGAAGTGCTTCATCATCACTATATCCAGCTTGCTTCAAATTTTGAAGATGATCCTATTACACACAAGTAAAATTGAAATAAGTTCATGTGCGCATATGCTGAAAATAAAAAAATGATTTATACATTTCGTTTAGTGTACATTTCTACGAAACTAAACAACTCACAATCGTCTCTTGTGTTCCCGAATCAGTCTCTCCATTCTTGTTAGTACGAGTTACAATAAACATCTCAGACTGTGATGGATCTTCATTGTCCTCTTTTTTTGCACGCTACAAAGAAACCACCAAGATTTCTCGAAGTCAACACAGATGAAGTCAACACAGATGACATGAAAGATGCAAAGATACTTAAATAAGAAGCACAAATATAATACCAATTCAATGCGTACTAATTCAATACTAACTGGACCCATTCGATGATTCCATTTTTGTTTGGATCTATTTTCACGATTTTTGTCAGAAATAACCTACACATTGTTATAATGTAAAAATACATAAAGTTAGTTAAATACACGATACCATTAATAAAGCCGTGAAAGTTGTGAAAATAACTTACTTTGATGATATCAAGACTCCAAAATTGAAATAATTTTCTAAAATGCAGTTCAGGTACAGTCTCGTTGGATGATTTTTCATCATCTCTCTGAATGAGCTATACGGTGTATAGTGATATTTTTTTATTTGTTTCTTAAATTGCTTCCTTGAATCTCCAATGGTATCTATCATCCAAGGCTCAGCATCTCTTGGAATGTTATATTTAGACTACGAATAAATAGTGAATTATGTTATTTTACCATACATGCTAAGCCTAATTCTAAACAATTTAAAAAGGAGAATGGTCTACTTACCTTTGCATAATCCAACATTGAAATTTTAGTCTCACTTGACACAGCTTGCCAACTAGTATATAATAATGTGACCAAATTAGAGTTTCTTGAAAATTTACCTCATGTAGGGCTCCACGTTAACGCAATTGTTCAATACATATGCATTAGCTTCAAGGAGTGACTTCTCGTCCAAAATAATTAGTTGCCCTTTTTTTCCACCCAATAGACTTCCTTTGTTTTTTGAACAAGTTTGAATCAGGCTCTTTGGTTGAAGTGCCTTCATCATTATTCCGAGATACTCTATTGAATCTTGTTTTCACCCCCTCATGCAAATATCTTGAACAAAAAGTTAAACAATCTTCAGCCAAATAACCCTCCACAATTGATCCTTCTGGATGACTTCTATTACGTACATACCCTTTTAGTGTGCACATGTATCTCTCAATCAGATACATCCATCGAAACTGGATGGGACCACCTAACCTTAATTCATTAGCTAAATGAATAGGCAAATGAACCATTTTATCAAAAAAGGTAGGGAAAAATCGTCTCCAACTGGCACAAAGTTTCTATAATCTCTGACTCCAAACCATTAATCTCTTCTAAAGAGATTTCCTTTTGACATAGCTGACGAAAAAAGGAACACAAGCGAACTAGAGGAACAGCAACATGATCTGGAAGAATGCTCTTGATTGGTATTTGCAACAGGTAATGCAACATGAAGTGAGCATCATAAGTCTTGTAACCGTAAAGCTTTCTCTCTTCTTGTTGTACACAATGAGAAATGTTTGAAGCACTTTCCATCAAGCATGCTCTATCAAGTTTAGTTCTTTTGCAATCCTTCGAATTTATTGGGTAAAGATTCTTTTGAATGCCCATCTCCTTAAGATCATAACGAGCTTTTGCATGATCCTTTGTCTTTCCAAGAATATCCAATAAGGTACCGATTATACTGTTGAATATGTTTTTTCGATATGCATTACATCAAGATTGTGCCTGATCATACAATGCTGCCAATATGGTAACTCAAAAAATATTGATCTTTTTTTCCATTGGCCTTTACTTTTGCTTTGCGTCTTCCCAAGGGCATTATCTATTGACTTTAGCATATCTAGAACCTTTTCACCTGTTAACACTCGTGGTAGACCCTTGAATTCTAGTTTTCCATTAAAAGATCTCTTGTTAGACCTCCATGCATGATCAACTGGCAAAAATATCCTATGGTCCATGTAAACTGTCTTTTGGCTATGTTTCAAGTAACAAAAAGAAGTATCATGGTTACAACAAGGGCAAGCTAGCTTCCCTTTCGTACTCCAACCAGACAACATCGCATATGCTGGAAAATCATTGATTGTCTAAAGTAGTGCAGCATGCATTTGAAAAGTTTCTCCCTCAAAAGAATCATATGTATCTATACCTGACACCCATAGCTCCTTCAGCTCTTCGATCAATGGTTGCAAAAAAATATCAATATTATTTCCTGGTGAACAAGGTCTAGGTATGAGTAAAGAGAGCATGTAGTATTTTGACTTCATGGACATCCAAGGGGGGAAATTGTACACCATTAAGACAATTGGCCATGTGCTATGTGACACGTTCATAGTTCGAAAAGGATTAAAACCATCACTTGCCAAACCAAGCCTCAAGTTGCGAAGTTCTTTTGAAAAGTTTGGGTACCGAGTGTCCAAGTTCTTCCATGCTTGGCCATCAGTAGGGTGCCTTATGCAATCATCTTTCAAACGCTGCTCGTCATGCCACCTCAACGCCTCTGCTGTGTCTGGGCACATAAAAAGCCTTTTAAGCCTTGGTATTAAAGGAAAGTATGTTAAGGTATTCGCAGTAACCTTATGAACTTTATTCGGAAACGTAAAGTAATCTTCGTTGCCATCCATAGTAGGAGTCTGATTATATCGAGACTCTCCATAGATATGGCAAAATGAGTCATTTATGTACTCATTTCGATACAGCATGCAGTCATTAGGACATGCATCAATCTTTTCATAGTCAAGACCCAAGTCTTTAACCATATTCTTAGCTTTATTAAAAGAAGTGGGAATGTTCAAATCAGGTATAGCTTCTTTCAATAACTCTAAGAGGGAGGTAAGAGATGTGTTACTCCAACCATGCAGACACTTCAAGTGGTAAAAACGAATGATAAACGATAGTCTCGAAAATTCAGTAGTACAGTTCGGATATAATTCTATACCTACTTTGTCTACCAGCTTATAAAATCTCTTTGCATCTTCAGTCAACCCGTTGTTCGCCTCTTCAAGATTTGTCATATTTCCGAATGTATCACGCAACAACCCGTCAATATCATCAACACCCCCTCGATCATCCATGTCACTATCTACAACTGTTGGGATTACTGATTCCCCATGATTAATCCATCGTTTATAACCTTCGACAAACCCATAGCAAATAAGATGCTCATATACGTCTTCTCATTCATGCCAATAAATGTTTCCACACTTTGCACACGAACATTGGATTTATTTTCCAACCGGTTTTCCAATTACGAAGGCAAACTCTAAAAAATTATTTACACCAACTGTGTACTTGTTCTCAAATCTTGGTAAATCCATCCAATCTTTTGACAAAACATGATTAAACCTAAGAATGCAAATATTTGAAGTTACTAAACATGATCTAATAGTCAGTTATAGTGACAATCTAGATACCATATATCCGCTTACTACCCTAGTTAAATGGGCTATCAAATTGTTATATATGGGAATTACGAGATAAACTTACTGCTTAGTTCTTTCATTTTGAGATGCCATATGAAGTTGTTATAAACGGTGCCACGGCAACTACTCAACTTCTGTTCTCTTTACTAGTACGAAAAAATTATCCTGTACACAAAATAAAGTCAAAATAATCAAGTTCAGAAAGGGAAAACCGAATAATGCCCAATTTTAAGTTCCTATATTAATGTACATTTTTTTTCATTTATTAAGTTAACTTTTTTTATTAACATGGGTTCACATCTAAAATAGGTAGAATAATTCCCATTAGTGTCCCATGATCTTGATATATACATAATATAGAGTAGCAGTGCTAAGTGCTAACTAATAATGCAGTGTAATAATGGAGAATATGGTTGAGCTTTAAATTACCGAGTCAATGTTGCAAAACTGACGAGCTCAAAAAGGGATAGATTAGACTTCAGAAACCAAAAACATCGTCAATTTGTGGAGGTAAAGACTCATGAAATAGACCTGTGAACAAGAATTTTCTATACATGATTAAAAAATTTTCTATAATGCAGCATAACAAATAATCACCCCTAAATTAATTCAAACCAGCAGCATAACAAAATCACAAATCACAAATCACAAATCACTTATCACAAATTCAAAATTCAAAACACTAAGTGCCATAAGTCCATATCAAACAGCAACTTAACAAGTCACTAATCAACATTTTGTTATTACTTTATTTATTTTGTGTAAACTATCTATTAGAGTGTGCATCTGAAAATATATTTTCAACCTTACAAATAAAAGTAGATCAGAGTCAAAATTATGCCAACAAAATTCAATTTAGACACAAATTATTAAAGTTCTTTCATTGCCTTGTATAATGAGCTACTTTTCAAGCAACTTTGAAGGTAGTTAATTATTAACAACATCGATAAAGTGTCAAAGGAAGCTAATAAGGAAATGCATTATTCATGCACCACTAATAGAGTATAAAATCTTATGCACATGGGGTTTGTTCTCCTCACATATAAATAAAGATCATTATCACATTCACAGAGGCATCTGATTTCAGCAAATGTCAAGCAGGACCATAATTAATTAATAATTAATTAATTAAAATAAAATAAAATAAAATGAAACTATTAATTTAACAAGGTATGTACCTTAACAGAGTAATGGCAAAGTAGTGGAAGTTTGGCAATATCACCAGTTTGTACATATTATAACTTGCTATAAAGACAAGTGTTAACATTGCACATACATAACGTATATATAACATATAAGCAACTATTTTGACTTATACATTTGAGTTGTTAGCTTAATTAATGTAACGCCACATAGGAGGAAAAAACAAATAATTAATGGAAAAAAGAAAAACAAGTCTAAGGCAAGAAGATTATAAGTGTTTGTTTAGGAACAACAAAATAAAATATGTAAAAGGTACAAAGGTGTTAATTTCTTGAGAATAATTTAGATTATCAAATCAAAGGTTGACTATTAGCTACGGCTCAAACCAATGAACTTTTATGAAATGATGATTTGTTAATGGACCACAAAAAGGAATATATAATCTTCGACGGACCACAAAAAGAAGAAGCAGAGGCCACTAACCTTCGACGAATAAAGAAGCCAACGAAGATGAAGACGACGTGCTTAGCTTTCTGGGTTTTGCAAAATAGGGAAGAGGAAGAAGCAACGGCGTTGAGGAGCTTGGGACGGCGGCGGCACTGAGGAGCTTGGGACGGCGGCGGCAATGAGGGGCTAGGGATTTGCAGTTCCAATTTTCTTCAGAAGTCTCACTCTCACAGTATTATGAATTAGGGGAAGAAAGAAGGGGGGGGGGATTTCAATTTCCTTCAGTCCCTTCAATTTTCTTCAGTGTATTTTAATTTTTTTTCTCAAATAAATAAGAGACGGCGTCGTTTTTCTTCCCCAGTTAAAGCACAAAACTTAATAATCGATTTAATGGTTAAATTTTTAGTGTACAAAATTAATTTTTATATTATTCCAATTATCTTATACCGTACCATGGCTAAAACTTAAACTACAATTAAAACGAATTTAGCATTATATATAAGTGATCACTGGGCTAGTTTTTCATCCGTTATTAAGTTATTAAATCAGTTTTTATATTATTAAATTTTAAATCAATTTTTAATTTAAAATTATTAATAGTATTCAACCTAATTTTTTATTTATAAAATTAGATTTAAAATTTTAATATTTAAAGTAAATCATATAAAATCATTATTAGTTTTTAATTATTAAAATTTTTAAATTTTAGAAAGAAAAAATATTTAAAATATAAAACATACATAAAAATCTTAATTAATTAAAACTCAAATGATTAAAACTGTGACCATAGACCCCTTTAGGTCACCTCCTAATATTGTGACCATAGATCCTTTAGGTCATTCCCAAAAACCGTGACCAAAGACCCCTTTAGGTCACCACCCAAAGCCGTGACCATAGACCCTTTTAGGTCACCCTTTCGAAAAACTGTGACCATAGACTCTTTTTGGTTACTGTAAAAAATCGTGACCATAGACCCTTTAGGTCACCCTCTAAAACCGTGGCCATAGACCCCTTTAGGTCACCCCACAAAACCGTGATCATAAACCCTTTTAGGCCACCCTTCCGAAAAACTGTGACCATAGACCATTTTTGGTCACTATAAAACACCTTGACTATAGACACCTTTAGGTCACCCCCAAAACCGTGACCATAAACCCTTTTAAGCCACCCCCAAAACTGTGACCATAGGCCCCTTTAGGTCACCTTCCAAAACCATGACCATAGACCCTTTTAAGTCACCCTTTTTTGAAAAGCTGTGACCATAGCCCATTTTTGGTCACTGTAAAAAACCGTGACCATAGACCCTTTTAGGTCACCCCCAAAACCGTGACCGTAGACCCTTTTAGGCCACCCCTCAAAATCTTGACCATAGACCCTTTTAAGTCACCCCCTAAAACCGTGACCATAGACCCTTTTAGGTCACCTTTTTTTGAAAAATCGTGACCATATACCCTTTTTGGTCACTGTAAAAAATCGTGAGCATAGACCCCGTTAGGTCACCCATCAAAACCGTGACCATAGACCCTTTTAGGCCACCCTTTTATAAAAAACCGTGACCGTAGGTACTCTATGGTCACCCTTTCCAAAAAAACCATGACCAAGCTTTTTTTTGTCACCCTAAAAAACCGTGACCATAGAGGGGCTATAGTCAAGGTTTTTTACAGTGACCAAAAAAACCGTGGCCATAAACCCAAAATGTTGTAGTGAATGATCAAAGGGCAACAACTTATTGAATGCAACTATCTATATGCATGCAAGTATACTATATACAATCTATATCTATCTATATCATACTTTACTATTGAATTGGTGAAAACAAACCAACAAATTTTCAGGCAAGTATATGAACATATAGGGCTAAGCAAAGAAATAATTCAATGCAATCAAAATCTAAAGAATTGATTCAACTCATCAAAATGAAGAAACTTACAAGAATACATGATGAGAAGTGTGGAAACATAGAATTGAGTGATCAAACCCTCACTAGGTGTCTATACACTCTCATCACTCGGTGTTTTAGGGTTTAATCACTCAAGTCTTCTCTAATCATGCTTTCAAGGATTTGCTTTTCATCTAACAATCAACAAACGTGTGATACATGATGAATATTTTGGTGAAAAATAAATTTCCCCCAAAACACACAAATCTAACCGGCAAGTGTACCGGGTCGTATCAAGTAATAAAAACTCACGGGAGTGAGGTCGATCCCACAGGGATTGATGGATCAAGCAACTTTAGTGGGTGATTAGTTTAGTCAAGCTAATATTGAGTGAATTGTGTGAAGTTGAGCAACATAAGGTAAAAATTGCAGGGAAATTAAAGTTGCAGAATGTAAATGGGCAGAAGCTTAAAGAGCAAGAAATGTAAATTGCAGAAACTTAAATAGCAAGAAATGTAAATTGCATGAAATGTAAAGGGGAGAGGGTGCTGGAAATTAAAGAGAGCAATAGATCAAAGCTTAGATGAAATTTGACTTGCAGGAAAGAAAAGTGTAGCAGAGACTTGTAGAAAATAATAATTGCAGAAAAGTGTATCAAAGGGGACTTTCTATTCTACCCTGCTCCTCATGCTCTAGCAGAGCCAACCCCCCCCCCCCCACAAATATGAAAATGATGCCTTATATAGGCTTTACAAAATGGAAATGAAAATGAAATTAAAAACAAATTACAATTAAATGAAATTCCTATTTTATCTATTTCTTGTGCCTTTGAGTGATGATCATTTGGGCCCTTGCTCTTGATGGAATTGGGTTGATAAAGGCCTTGGTTGATTGCTCTTGGAGTTTGAAGAGGAACCGAATTGAACCGGGTTGAGTTTGCAAAAGTTGGTGCAAAAGTTAGAGCAAAAGTTAGGGGTCTAACTTTTGGTCTAACTTTTCATATCAGCCCACAAAATTTGCTGCTATCCACGTTGGGGCAAAAGTTAGGGGTCTAACTTTTGCTCCAACGTTGGCCTCCCTTATGCACATTTATGGCGCCAACTTTGTCCTCTTGTCATGTTGCCAATTTTATGCCCAATATAGACTATCATATATGGTTGGAAAGCTCTGAATGTCAGCTTTCTAACCCACTTGGAATCACTTCAATTGGACATCTACAACTCAAGTTATGATCATTTGAAGAGGGCATGGTCGCTGGCTTTGCTGTGCAGCGTTTGAGGTAACGTTTGCCTCAAACGTTGGCAAAAACGCCAGTTCTGGAGGCTCAAACGTATTGTCCACCCCATACTATTATACATTGTTGGAAAGCCCTGGATGTCTACTTTCCAATGCCGTTGGGAGAACATTATTTGGAGCTCTACAGCTCGAGTTATACTCCGTTGAAGGTGCAGAGATCAGTTGGCCTCACTGCAGGTTGCCACCATGTTCGTTTATGCACATTGCGGGGCAGTTTTCTCCCTCAATTTTAGTGTCCACCATGCAGTGCCATATATGCTTGGAAAGCTCTTGATTCCTACTTTCCAATGCTTCTTGTATCACCTCATTTGGAGCTCTGTAGCTCAAGTTATTCTTGTTGGAAGTATACCCCTTGTATGCCTTGTGGTGTGTGGCGCCAACGTTAGCCACCAAGTTAGGGGGCTAACATTGGCGCAAACTTTTGCTCTTCCTCTTGTGATTTTCATGTGCCAACGTTAGCCACCAAGTTAGGGGGCTAACGTTGGCGCAAACTTTTGGTGCCCAGGGAGGTTTTCTTCATGCCAACGTTAGCCTCAAAGTTAGGGGGCTAACGTTGGCGCAAACTTTTGGTGCCCAGGGAGGATTTTCATGTGCCAACGTTAGCCTCAAAGTTAGGGGTTAACGTTGGGGCTAACTTTTCACCCAAAAGTTTGAGGTTAACTATAGGTCTAGCTTTTTGCTTCCTGGTTCAATTTCACTTATTCCATTGTCCCCTCTTTACTCCTAGCTATTCCTTCTTGCTTCAACCTTTCTCCAAGCTTTCTTCACCTATCATTAATCAACCAAACACATCAAAGCTATGCTCATAATCATGAGATATTCATTCTATCATAATATGCAACAATTATAGCATAAAACCTCATGAAATAGCATGAATTCATACATGGTTGATTAAATCAAAGGAAGCATGAAAATCTACCTAATTGGCTTGCTTGTAGCTCAAGAAAGTGCATAAAACCTATTGAAAACAAAGGAAAAAGCATAGAAAAACATGACATGGTGACATGTCATCACAACACCAAACTTAAACCTTGCTTGTCCCCAAGCAAGAAAAGAATCATGCAATAAAGATTGACAATCCAAGGCAAGAAGGATAGCAACTCAATGTTCATGGTAAGCTAGTTTTCTAAGCATGCTACAATCACAAAAGAAATGTAAATGATTGATGCTTCTATCTAGCTCATTTTATGAAATCTTTTCCTTATATTTCTTCCTTGAAACAAGCTTTTTGCTTTTCTTATTAGCTTCTCCTTTTGGGTGCTTTGCCCCATGAGTTGATAACAAAGCTAAGACTTCTAAATGCTTTGTTTTCAAGTATTACCACTTGATACATAAGCACCACAAGCATTTGATTAGAGGACTTCATTAAGCTCATTTTTCTTTTCTTTTCGTGACTCTCTAATCATTGATGCTCAGAGCCTTGAGCTTTGAGGGAGTGCTTTTGCACTTTGAGCCTAGCCTTGACTTCTAAGTGTTTTGTTTCCAAGCATTTGGCTTGATACATAAACACCACAAGTACTTAGCAAATAAATTGCCATTGGTACTCAGAGCCTTCAGCTTTCTCATTCTTTCCCTTTTTCTTTTCTTGCTTTAATTGTATTTGCTTCTTCAAGGTTTTCATGATTTTCAAAAGATTTCACAAAATGTCCTAGATGAAAACTTCAATTAAATAAAATCCAATGCAATTAAGCAACAATCAAACATACTAGCTTACCAATACTTTTATGCACATGCTAAAATCTTCTTTAATGCCTTGTTTGTTTATGATCATGAGACTTTGTTGCTTTTGAATTCACAAAACTCAAGTTGGTAATCATAATGACATAGCACCATGTTGCAATTTAGAAATCAAACTATGCCTTTTCATACACACATGCATACAGAGAAGGTACAAACAATCATGTAGTTTATGGTGCTTGAAACAAATGAAAGGAAAAGGAACTTTACAACCTTGCAGTTCATCTTCATAATTGTTGTCCTTTTTCCTCTATTCTTCCTCCTTCCCTTGCCAAACTCAAAATACTTGCTCATCCTCAAGCAATAATTAGAACAATGGCTATGGGGCTAAGATGTATCATGAATGTCTTACATAATGAAATGTTAGTAGCACATGTGTTTTAAGCAAGCAAAATTAAAGATAATAATCAAGGCACAAGAGACAGAGACATTGTGATTGCAAGCTTAAGAAGGTGAGCATAATACTTTGCATAAAAAATAAGTGGCACACCAAACTTAGTGTGACACTTTCACTTGGAATCAATGCAAGTATCCAGTAAAGATTTGAAGCAAATTGTGTTGCATAGCAACACCAAACTTAAAATGCAATCCTATGTCCATTTATTTGAATTAAAACCAAGAAAATGAAACTGTTCTTTATTAAATACGATCACTAAGCCAAGAATCTATCATTAATAAAGCTCTCTTGGTGATGTATTAATAAACACAACAAATAAGCAGACTAAAATGAAAGCATTAAAAACAAAGAATTAACTAAAGTAAACAGAATAACAAAATATCAAACCAAAATAAAATTAACACTGCAAAGACATTATGGTTATGCAGACAAGTGGTGTTGCTGAATGATTTGCATAGAAAAATAGGTGGCACACCAAGCTTAGAATCTTGGTGTGTCACTTTCATTTTTGATTTGATGCAATCATCAAAAAGATTGAAAAACAATTTGTTGCAAGGCAACACCAAACTTAGAATGTAACCATATGCCAATTTATTGAATTTGAAACAAAACAAAGAACGAAAGCAAAGCAGAGAAGAGAATTTGTACCTACTGTTGACATGTTGTTTACTTTCTTCCTCTTCTTCCAATTTGTTAAGAGGAATGACTTCAAGAGAGGAGAAGATTCAGCTATTGCCCCCTGTCTTGGTTTCCTCTCAGCAAGCTTTTTGTTGTACATGGCTTGATTGAGCTTGCCTGCTATTGGTCTAGGGGTTGGATTGCTTGTGGTTGACCTCCTCTTGAATGTTGTCCTTGGTAGTTTGGTCACAATCCTCTTTTCGGTGCTTTTGTCAATTGCCTTCACTTCTTTGAATCCAAGTCTTGGTGGTTGTGTGATTGTTGGAGTTTTGTATTCATCCAGAGCCTTTTGTATTGGTGGTTCCATGAACTCCTCCTTTATGTACTTCTCTGCCTCACTTGAGTTTGGAATAACTTCTTCTCTTTCTTGCTCCTCCACTTCCTCTTTTACACCCAACATTTGTTTCAATCGCTCTATCATGGGGGAGGTTTGTCGATCTTCCCAACATTTCTTCATCTCCTCGTCATACCTTTCAATCATGGATTCAAATGTTGAGGCGTTTTGGTCCAGGGAGGTTTGTGACAGTTGTGAGTCTTCATGTTCTCTTGTCATCTCTGTAAATCATGTTGCTTGTATGCGAAGTTTGTATTCATCGGTTTTGATGAATGACAAACCAACAAACGACATGAAAGACAAACCAACAAACAACTTGAATGAACAAGCATGTTGAAAGATCAACCAACATTCAACGTTGAGGAATGAAGAGTTGAAAGCAACACAACAACAACAAGAAACTCAAGTCCACAACATTTGAAGACAAGTATAGTGTCTTAGGACTTAGGTAACTTCTTGTTAAGAACCAATTGCTAAATCTCTCAACACACACTCACAAAATGTTTTGATGCACATCTTGCAATTCGATGCTAGCCAAATGGTTTAAAAACTTGTTTTCAAAGGTACAAAAGCATAGAAATTGACTCCAACAAGTTTGAGATCAATCCTAAGTATTTTGAAGTGATTTTAAGCCATTCTTTAAGGTTTGCATCGATGCACACTCATCTTGCATCGATGCAAAGCATGCGACGACTTGTTGCATCGATGCAAAGTGTTATGCATCGATGCAAATGATTCAAAAACATAAAAAAACGGCTAGTTTTGACAAAAAGGCTCCATCCCATTAACTCCCCAATGTTTCTAAGGTTTGGGGAGTCTATAAATAGATGGATTGAAGCCTTATTTCAAATACTTGAGTATCTGCAAACTATCTTGTTCATATTCTTTCATTCTACACATTTTTTTTAAGGTGTTATAATACACAATTTGAGAGAGCAATATCAATTGGTTCAATAGTGCTAAACTTGTTATCATACACTCTTCTAGAGAGTACTCATTTCGTCTCAACAATTCTTTGAGAATTGTTTTCTTGTACACTTTGTAAATTGGAGTGTGATCTCCAAGGTTGAGTCAAGAGTTATAAACACTATAGTCGGTGAGGATACCAAAGAAGTATACTAAGTACTCAAGGAAAAACTTAGAGAAGGTATCTTTAAGTGGAGTGGGTTAGTATACGAGTGGTGATCATATACCGTGAGGTGTTAGAAACTAAGGACTCGGATTGTAAAAGGTTTTGCGCGAGCACCTTGAAGCTTGGCAATAGTGGAACTTCTCAATAGCGATTGAGAAAGAAAGTGGACGTAGGACAAGGATTGTGCCGAACCACTCTAAATAGCGTTTGCATCTCTCCAAACTCATCTCTTCAATATTATTGTCTTTTACCTTTGAGCAAATAAATTGTGATCGAAAAGTAGCTTCGTAAGTACTTAAGGAATAGCTTAAGTCCGATTGGTGAAAAGCTTGATCAATTTATTTGAGTTGGTGTCTGTTGGAAAGTAAAAGCTCCTTATAAATGCTTAGCAATTGAGTTAAGCTCTTGGAAAAATACTAGTACAATAACACTTTTGTATATTGTCTTTAACTTTCGCAAAAAGATTCATTGTTGTTGCAATACTCAATTCACCCCCCCCCTCTTGAGTAATTGTGCATAGGTTCTACAAGTGGTATCAGAGCTTAACCCTTTGAAAGACTTAACCGTTTAAGGGAAAAGATCATGGCAAGCACAAGCTTTAACAACAACAACACTAGTGAAGGTAACTCAACCACTAGACCTCCTCTTTTTAGCGGAACAAATTACTCTTATTGAAAAAATAAGATGAGAATTTGGATCCGTTCTCAAGATGTGAGAATTTGGAAAGTGATTGAGAATGGAAATCACATTCCAACAAAGACAACAAGCACTAAAGAAGGAGAAGTCGCCGTCTCAAAGCAAGTACCGAAAGGAGAAGATGAATATAGTGACGATGATTGGAAGAAAGTGGCAATGAATGATAAAGCCATCAACTTCATTCATTGTGCACTTAACGAGCATGATTATATGAAGATCTCTACATGTGAAACCGCTAAAGAGATTTGGGATAAACTCCAAATCACTTACGAAGGAACCGACCACGTTAAAGAATCAAAGGTATTTATGTTGGTTCATGAATGGGAAAATTTTAAAATGAAAGATGAAGAGAGCATTGAAGAAGCTCTTGAAAGACTCTCCAAGATCTTCAACAACCTAAGCATGCTTGGCACAAAATACAATGATAAACAAATTGTGACCAAGGTGCTTACAAGCCTTACACCAAAATGGAACTCCAAAGTGAACGCCATTGTGGAAGGAAGGCTCTATGATCAACTTACATTTGATCAACTACGAGGTAATCTTCTCACCTATGAAATGACTATGCTAAATAGACAAAAAGGTGAAGAAAGCAAGAAGAAAAGTCTCGCCCTTAAAACAACATCACTACAAGAAGAGAGTGATGATAATGAAGAAGAAGGAGATGAAGAATTTGCACTCTTATTAAAAAGATTCAATAAGTTTGCAATGAAGAAAAACTTCAAGAGCAAAACAAAGGTACCAAAATGCTATGAGTGTGGAGAAGTTGGACACATTAAACCCAATTGTCCAAAACTTCAAAAGGAGGACAAAAACAAGAAATTTAAGAAGAAGGAGAAAGCATACATATCATGGGAGAACGAGGATGAATCCGACTCCGATGACGACGAGGTTGCAATTCTTTGCTTAATGGCAAGCGAAGAAAATGTTAGTGATGACAACTCCACTTCTTTTAATTTACAAGATGAATATGATGCCTTACTTGAGGTGTACACAAAACTTACCCAAGATTATTCTCTCCTAAAGAAAAAGAATATGGATCTTTTAAAACAAAATGAGATGTTGAAAAACGAGAATATCAATCTTGGAAAAGATAAGTGTAGCACAAGTAGTGATCCATACAAATCTTGTAAAATGCATGAAAATTAAATTACAAATCTTAAGAACACTTTAGCTAAGTTCAATGAATCTTCAAAGAACTTAGATAAAATGTTGAAAAACCAAAAGCATGTTCATAATAAGGAAGGTTTAGGTTTTGAAAAAGGAAAATTTAAAAATACTAAAACTCCTATTAGGCAACCGCAAGCCCAAAAGGCAAGCATGCCTAAAAGGAATGAAGCCTTTAAACATCCTCCTCAACATGCTTCATTTAGAAATTATAATCACAATGCATATAGATCAAAAGATGTTGCATTTAGGAAACAACCTAGGCAACCATTTAGAAACATGCATAGGATGCATAATCCAAATGTCATATGTCATTATTGTAATAAAGTAGGTCATATAGCACCCGTATGCTTTACTAGAATTAAACATATAAACTTTAGTAGTCAAGATACGAGATGGGCACCTTATGGGCATTATGCTCATACTAACCATCAAGGACCCAAATTCACTTGGGTACCTAAATCCCAATTTTAATTGTTTTGTAGGTACGTGTTGGAGCTAAGGATACAAATTGGTATGTTGATAGTGGATGCTCCAAACACATGACCGGCGATGAATCAAAGTTCACCGCAATAGAGCCTACAAACAGAGGAAACGTGATCTATGGAGACAACAACACCGGCAAAGTAATCGGCGTTGGAAAAGTTGGTAAAAATTCTTCTACCTCCATAGATAATGTTATACTTGTCAAAGGTCTCAAACATAATCTCATTAGTGTTAGCCAACTTTGTGACAAAGGAAACTTAGTCACCTTTGATTCAAAATGTTGTTTGATAAAAAGGCAAGACACTAATGAAATTGTGCTAATTGGGCACCGTGTTGACAATGTATACATGATTAATCTAGATGAAGTTTCCTCAAATAATGTGAAATGCCTTGTTAGTAAAAATGATGAAACTTGGTTATGGCATCGTAGAGTAGCTCATGCTAACATAGACCATCTTAGCAAGTTGGTCTCTAAAGAGTTAGTAATTGGCTTACCAAAGCTACGTTTTGAAAAAGACGTCCTTTGCGACGCATGTCAAAAGGGAAAACAAGTAAAGGCCTCTTTTAAATCCAAAAACATTGTTTCAACAACAAGGCCATTACAACTTTTGCACATGGATTTATTTGGTCCTTCTAGGACTATGAGCTTTGGTGGCAATTACTATGCTCTAGTTATTGTTGATGATTACTCTCGATTTACATGGACCTTGTTCCTAGCAAACAAGAGTGATGCATTTCGAGCATTCAAAAGATTAGCCAAAGTTATTCAAAATGAAAAGAATTTGCATATATCATCTATTAGAAGTGATCATGGTGGAGAATTTTAAAACAATCTTTTTGAAACTTTTTGTGAAGAAAATGGCATTGAGCATAATTTTTCCTCTCCTAGAACACCACAACAAAATGGTGTGGTTGAAAGGAAAAATCGTCATTTAGAAGAAATGGCGAGAACTATGCTCAATGAGGCTAATATTCCTAAGTACTTTTGGGCGGATGCGGTTAGTACCGCGTGTTATGTTATGAATAGGATTATCATTCGACCTATCTTAAGAAAACACCGTACGAATTGTACAAAGGAAGAAAGCCAAATATTTCCCACCTTCACGTCTTTGGCTGTAAATGCTTTATTCTAAATAATGGAAAAGATAACTTAGGCGAATTTGATGCTAAGGCTGATGAAGGAATCTTCTTAGGCTACTCTTTAACTAGCAAAGCTTTTAGAGTATATAATAAACGCATCATGACTATGGAAGAAAGTATTCATGTCGCTTTTGATGAAACTAACCGTTGTTGTGCTAGAAAAGATTTTGATGAAAATGTAGAAAACTTTGATTCACTAAATTTGAATGGTGAAGACAAAGAAAAAGATTTAAATGAAGCCTCTACAAGCTCAACAAAGGATAGTGTTCAAGTTGAAGAAATTGAACCATCACAAGCACAAATAAATGTACTTCCAAAGGACTGGCGTACTTCAAAGGATCATCCTCTAGACAACGTCATTGGTGATGTTTCGAAAGGGGTAACAACTCGATCCACTTTTAGAAATTTATTTGCATATAGTGCTTTTGTTTCTCAAATTGAACCATCTACCATTGAGTCCGCAATTGATGATGAACATTGGGCTATGGCAATGCAAGAGGAGCTTAACCAATTCAAATGAAATGACGTTTGGGAATTGGTGCCTAAACCAAGTAATCAAACAATTGTAGGAACAAAATGGGTTTTTAGAAATAAACTCGATGAAAATGGTACAATTGTTAGAAACAAAGCTAGATTGGTAGCTAAAGGTTATAATCAAGAGGAAGGCATTGATTATGACGAAACTTATGCTCCCGTAGCTAGATTAGAAGCTATTAGGATGTTACTTGCTTTTGCATCCTCTTATAACTTCAAACTTTATCAAATGGATGTTAAGAGTGCCTTTCTTAATGGTTTCATTCAAGAAGAAGTATATGTTGAACAACCTCCCGGTTTTGAGGATTATGAAAATCCTAATCATGTTTTTAAACTCAAGAAAGCTCTTTATGGTCTTAAACAAGCTCCAAGAGCTTGGTATGAACGTTTGAGCAAGTTTTTAATAGAAAAGGGTTTTAGAAGAGGGAAGGTTGATACAACTTTATTTATCATGATTGAAAACAAAAATATCCTTTTGGTACAAGTTTACGTCGATGACATAATATTTGGTTCAACTAACGAATCACTTTGCAAGTTTTTCTCAAACCTCATGCAAAGTGAATTTGAAATGTCCATGATGGGCGAACTCAACTTCTTCCTTGGTCTTCAAATCAAACAAGGAAAAGAAGGAACTTTCGTTAGCCAAACCAAATATTGCAAGGAATTGCTCAAAAGATTTGGAATGGACAATGCTAAGGCAATGGACACACCAATGAGCACTACTTGCTACCTTGACAAAGATGAACAAGGTAAAAACATAGATGTAAAGAAGTATAGAGGCATGATAGGATCATTACTTTATCTAACGGCAAGTAGGCCAGATATCATGTTTAGTGTATGCATGTGTGCGAGATACCAAGCTAATCCTAAGGAATCTCACTTAAGTGCGGTGAAAAGGATTATGAAGTATCTCATAGGAACATTAAATGTTGGATTGTGGTATCCGAAAGGATCCACTTGTGATTTGATTGGTTATTCCGATTCCGATTTTGCCGGTTGCAAATTGGATAGGAAAAGCACTAGCGGCACTTGTCACTTGCTAGGAAACTCTCTTGTTTCATGGCATAGTAAGAAACAAGTAAGTGTAGCCTTGTCTACCGCCGAAGCCGAGTATGTAGCCGCCGGTAGTTGTTGCGCCCAAATTTTATGGATAAAACAACAACTTGTGGACTATGGACTCATGCTTGATCACATTCCTATCAAATGTGATAATACTAGTGCAATAAATTTAACCAAGAATCCGGTTCAACATTCAAGAACCAAGCATATTGAGATTAGACATCACTTCATAAGAGACCATGTTCAAAAGGGTGATGTGGTTATTGAATTTGTCGAAACTAGTAAACAACTAGCGGACATCTTCACTAAACCTTTATGTAAAGAAAGTTTTTTTAACATCCGAAATGAACTTGGTATCTTGGATTCTAATCTAATATGATTTGTTTGAATTCATTGTATTTATATTGCTATTTTTGTATCTCTTACTAACTTAAGCATTGGAGATATCCAATTAGCCATTGTTTTGTAGGTTTATGAGTTGATGAATGAGTGATTAATCTTGAGGTAGATTGAAGAATTTGAAGATTATAAATAATAGAGGATCAACAAATTGAAGTTTATAATAGTTTAAGTGAGTATATACATGATGGAACTCAAAGGATTGAAGAAAGAACCACCAAAGGATAAAAATTTGGTGATTTTGGGCAAAATGATGCATGTTGCATCGATGCAACCAAGCTTTGCATCGATGCAAAGCACACAACGTGCTATGTGCATCGATGCAAAGCCTATTGCATTGATGCAAACACGACCAAATTGCACAAAAACACGTGAATTTGGCATTTTTGAGCAACAAAACCCCACTTTTTCATCATCTTCAACCTCACAACTCATATCCCCACATTCAAACCTCCATAACCTCCAAAACAAGCTCACATATAGCTTCATACAACTCACAAAACTTAGATACCCACTACAAACAAATTACATATTTGAAGTCCCCACATTCTCCTCTACAAAACCCATAAAACAAAATCATCCACAATGCCTAGAATCAAGAGAACCATCAAGAAGTCAAAAGGCTCTTCAAGTGTGGTTCCACCTCCAAATGATCATCCTTTGGCAAGGTACTTTGCTTCTAATGAAGATCTTCAATTCTATGAGGCAAGGCTCGCTGGAAGAAAGGAAATTCCTCCGAGGTATTTGGATCCGACCCTTCTTGTCATTCATAAGTTTGATACTCTTAAGGCTATTCTAGTTCATCAAGGCCTCATGGATTTTGTTCAAATTAAGAGTAAATATTATCCGGATTTAGTTGCCATAGCCTATAGTACACTCATGCTTGAGATTAATGAGGAAGATGAATCAAATTTCACATTATTCTTCAAGATAGGAAGAAAGGATTATAGGCTAGATGGTGATGAGTTAGCCACCATTTGGGAGTTGCCAAATCAAGGTGACTTGTTTCAAGGTGGTAAAACCCCAATTGATGAATGGGGTTATTCAAAGGACAATGCCATGCATTTGTTCAACCTTGTACAAGGAGCTCACTCCAAAATTAGTTGCAATTCAATGAGTGCGGAACATAGAACTTTGTTATATCTAGTCACCTATGTATTGCAACCTAGAATATCCGGGCATGCGAATGTAAATGATGAAGATTTGATTGTCATGTGGGCTATGATGAATGGGATTAAGATTAATTGGCCATACTTTATAGTACAACATATGATTAGGCTCAAGATGAAGGATAGGAATGGTGGATTAGGATTCCTTTGCCTATGGTCTAAAGTCTTTGATTATGTTGGTATTGATATATCAAATGAGATTGCCAAGGAAGTACCACCTCAATCTTGTATCAACACTCATATTCTCAATAAAATGGGAAGAAGAAATGTTGATGAACAAGGTCCTCAAGAGCAAGCTCCTCCACAAGCACCTCAAGCTCAAGAACCACCCTCCTTGGTTGATGTAATGAGAGAATTACAATCCATCAACCAAAACATCCAAAGGATTGAAGTAGAGCATGGTAGGCAACTTGAAGCACTTAATCGTCGTGTGTCTCGTGTAGATCATCGCACGGGTCGCTTGGATCATCGTATTGATGACTTATATGAGCATTTCGGCATCCACCTACCGTATGAAGAGGATAATGATGATGATGAAAACCAAGATTGATTGTCTCCTCTTCATCAAATCACTTTTTATTGCTTTATGTTTATTTGATTATATGAATTGTTAAACTAACTCCTAGTAAGCTAAGGATTTCTATTATGGTTTAAATACTTTGATATTTCCTTCATAATTTTGTTTAATGATTAATGCTTGTATGCTTATTTGGTGAATAACTCAAAATAGGCTTGGTACCCCTATTTTAAGTTAATGTGCATGCCTTGATATATTTCACTTCTTTAGGGGGAATTATGCATGCTTGTTATATATAAAAAGAGGAAATCAAATTCTTTTTGAAAGGGGGAATATCTCATCCTTGAGATTAATAGAGATATTGAACTTAAAAAAAATTCATTGTTTTATGCATGCTTCTATGACACATTTCAAACTCCTTTCTTTTTGATAATGTCAAAAGGGGGAAGAAAAGTTTGAGGATATTTGAAGTTTTGAACTTTTGAAAAAGAAGAAGTTTGAGGATTTGAAAAGAAGAAATAAGTTTGCGAAACAATGATTTCAAAAAGACTTCCGCTAAGCAAAAACTTTTTGATATCTAAATCGTTTTCTTTGATAAACGCCCTTTAAGGGAACAAATGCACATATTTAGGGGGAACTCCTGCAAAATTTTTTTGTGAAGTCTTCTCCAAAGCTTTCTATAAAACAAAGTGCATTATTGTTGCTTTCAAAATCATTTATAAATGCAGATCCTCAAAATTGGTTTGTCATTATCAAAAAGGGGGAAATTGTAAATCATGTTGCTTGTATGCGAAGTTTGTATTCGTAGGTTTTGATGAATGACAAACCAACAAATGACATGAAAGACAAACCAACAAACAACTTGAATGAACAAGCATGTTGAAAGATCAACCAACATTCAACGTTGAGGAATGAAGAGTTGAAAGCAACACAACAACAACAACAAACTCAAGTCCACAACATTTGAAGACAAGTATAGTGTCTTAGGACTTAGGTAACTTCTTGTTAAGAACCAATTGCTAAATCTCTCAACACACACTCACAAAATGTTTTGATGCACATCTTGCAATTCGATGCTAGCCAAATGGTTTAAAAACTTGTTTTCAAAGGTACAAAAGCATAGAAATTGACTCCAACAAGTTTGAGATCAATCCTAAGTATTTTGAAGTGATTTTAAGCCATTCTTTAAGGTTTGCATCGATGCACACTCATCTTGCATCGATGCAAAGCATGTGACGACTTGTTGCATCGATGCAAAGATGTTTGCATCGATGCAACCTAGCTGAAAATTCAAATTTCAGCTTCAAAGACACATTTGCATCGATGCAAAGTGTTATGCATCGATGCAAATGATTCAAAAACATAAAAAAACGGCTAGTTTTGACAAAAAGGCTCCATCCCATTAACTCCCCAACGTTTCTAAGGTTTGGGGAGTCTATAAATAGATGGATTGAAGCCTTATTTCAAATACTTGAGTATCTGCAAACTATCTTGTTCATATTCTTTCATTCTACACATTTTTTTAAGGTGTTATAATACACAATTTGAGAGAGCAATATCAATTGGTTCAATAGTGCTAAACTTGTAATCATACACTCTTCTAGAGAGTACTCATTTCGTCTCAACAATTCTTTGAGAATTGTTTTCTTGTACACTTTGTAAATTGGAGTGTGATCTCCAAGGTTGAGTCAAGAGTTATAAACACTATAGTCAGTGAGGATACCAAAGAAGTATACTAAGTACTCAAGGCAAAACTTAGAGAAGGTATCTTTAAGTGGAGTGGGTTAGTATACGAGTGGTGATCATATACCGTGAGGTGTTAGAAACTAAGGACTCGGATTGTAAAAGGTTTTGCGCGAGCACCTTGAAGCTTGGCAATAGTGGAACTTCTCAATAGCGATTGAGAAAGAAAGTGGACGTAGGAAAAGGATTGTGCCGAACCACTCTAAATAGCGTTTGCATCTCTCCAAACTCATCTCTTCAATATTATTGTCTTTTACCTTTGAGCAAATAAATTGTGATCGAAAAGTAGCTTCGTAAGTACTTAAGGAATAGCTTAAGTCCGATTGGTGAAAAGCTTGATCAATTTATTTGAGTTGGTGTCTGTTGGAAAGTAAAAGCTCCTTATAAATGCTTAGCAATTGAGTTAAGCTCTTGGAAAAATACTAGTACAATAACACTTTTGTATATTGTCTTTAACTTTCGCAAAAAGATTCATTGTTGTTGCAATACTCAAGTCACCCCCCCTCTTGAGTAATTGTGCATAGGTTCTACAATCTCAAGTGCAGTTTCAGGTTCAACCACCTCATTCTTCATTGAAAGTTCACTTGATGCAGTGGCCTCCTTATCTTGCTCTTCCACTTTCTCCATCATATCCATCAATTGGCCTTCATTTTTCTTGCTCAGTGGTTCAAAGCTCCTCCTTATTTTCTCTATTTCTCCATTCATATTTTTGAATAAAGCTTCTTGCCTTTTCTCGAATATTTGTGCTTCTTTCGCATATTTTTCAATCTTGGACTCAAGCTCTGAAAGCTTTGAGTGGTTCATGGAAGTTTGTGTGGGTGATGAGTTTTGAAAGGGGCTTTCGGTTGAAGTATGATCAAGTGATGATATCTTTGGATGATTATCATATGGAGCACTAGAATTCCCTTCCCAGCCACCATTAGAATCATGACTTGCATCATTTTGTGGTGGAGGGAAATATCCCATATGATTTTCTTTCTCATCTTGTGGTTCTGAAGCAAATCTCCATGAATTGGAGTGCTCAGAATGTGTATTCTCTTGGTGATATTCCCAGCCACCATTAGAGATTGGTGATGATGGGTAATATCCCATAAAATTTGTTTGATCATAAGATGAGTTGAACTCCATCTGAATTTTGTAAAACACACAACCAATGAAAATTGAAATTACTCATATCAGAGATGAGAATTTCTTAGTGAGGCAAAAACTCAAACACCTTGGTTTCACTTTGAAACAGAAAACAAAAATAAAGAAAATGCTTAATCTAGACTTCTCACCCACTTAATCATTGTTGATCTAATCAATCCCCGGCAACGGCGCCAAAAACTTGATGAATATTTTGGTGAAAAATAAATTTCCCCCAAAACACACAAATCTAACCGGCAAGTGTACCGGGTCGTATCAAGTAATAAAAACTCACGGGAGTGAGGTCGATCCCACAGGGATTGATGGATCAAGCAACTTTAGTGGGTGATTAGTTTAGTCAAGCTAATATTGAGTGAATTGTGTGAAGTTGAGCAACAGAAGGTAAAAATTGCAGGGAAATTAAAGTTGCAGAATGTAAATGGGCAGAAGCTTAAAGAGCAAGAAATGTAAATTGCAGAAACTTAAATAGCAAGAAATGTAAATTGCATGAAATGTAAAGGGGAGAGGGTGCTGGAAATTAAAGAGAGCAATAGATCAAAGCTTAGATGAAATTTGACTTGCAGGAAAGAAAAGTGTAGCAGAGACTTGTAGAAACTGAGATTTCAGAAAACTGAATTCAAAATTAGAAAATAATAATTGCAGAAAAGTGTATCAAAGGGGACTTTCTATTCTACCCTGCTCCTCATGCTCTAGCAGAGCCAGCCCCCCCCCCCCCCACAAATATGAAAATGATGCCTTATATAGGCTTTACAAAATGGAAATGAAAATGAAATTAAAAACAAATTACAATTAAATGAAATTCCTATTTTATCTATTTCTTGTGCCTTTGAGTGATGATCATTTGGGCCCTTGCTCATGATGGAATTGGGTTGATAAAGGCCTTGGTTGATTGCTCTTGGAGTTTGAAGAGGAACCGAATTGAACCGGGTTGAGTTTGCAAAAGTTGGTGCAAAAGTTAGAGCAAAAGTTAGGGGTCTAACTTTTGGTCTAACTTTTCATATCAGCCCACAAAATTTGCTGCTATCCACGTTGGGGCAAAAGTTAGGGGTCTAACTTTTGCTCCAACGTTGGCCTCCCTTATGCACATTTATGGCGCCAACTTTGTCCTCTTGTCATGTTGCCAATTTTATGCCCAATATAGACTATCATATATGGTTGGAAAGCTCTGAATGTCAGCTTTCTAACCCACTTGGAATCACTTCAATTGGACATCTACAACTCAAGTTATGATCATTTGAAGAGGGCATGGTCGCTGGCTTTGCTGTGCAGCGTTTGAGGTAACGTTTGCCTCAAACGTTGGCGAAAACGCCAGTTCTGGAGGCTCAAACGTATTGTCCACCCCATACTATTATACATTGTTGGAAAGCCCTGGATGTCTACTTTCCAATGCCGTTGGGAGAACATTATTTGGAGCTCTACAGCTCGAGTTATACTCCGTTGAAGGTGCAGAGATCAGTTGGCCTCACTGCAGGTTGCCACCATGTTCATTTATGCACATTGCGGGGCAGTTTTCTCCCTCAATTTTAGTGTCCACCATGCAGTGCCATATATGCTTGGAAAGCTCTTGATTCCTACTTTCCAATGCTTCTTGAATCACCTCATTTGTAGCTCTGTAGCTCAAGTTATTCTTGTTGAAAGTATACCCCTTGTATGCTTTGTGGTGTGTGGCGCCAACGTTAGCCACCAAGTTAGGGGACTAACGTTGGCGCAAACTTTTGCTCCTCCTCTTGTGATTTTCATGTGCCAACGTTAGCCACCAAGTTAGGGGGCTAACGTTGGCACAAACTTTTGGTGCCCAGGGAGGTTTTCTTCATGCCAACGTTAGCCTCAAAGTTAGGGGGCTAACGTTGACGCAAACTTTTGGTGCCCAGGGAGGATTTTCATGTGCCAACGTTAGCCTCAAAGTTAGGGGTTAACGTTGGGGCTAACTTTTCACCCAAAAGTTTGTGCAAAAGTTTGAGGTTAACTATAGGTCCAGCTTTTTGCTTCCTGGTTCAATTTCACTTATTCCATTGTCCCCTCTTTACTCCTAGCTATTCCTTCTTGCTTCAACCTTTCTCCAAGCTTTCTTCACCTATCATTAATCAACCAAACACATCAAAGCTATGCTCATAATCATGAGATATTCATTCTATCATAATATGCAACAATTATAGCATAAAACCTCATGAAATAGCATGAATTCATACATGGTTGATTAAATCAAAGGAAGCATGAAAATCTACCTAATTGGCTTGCTTGTAGCTCAAGAAAGTGCATAAAACCTATTGAAAACAAAGGAAAAAGCATAGAAATACATGACATGGTGACATGTCATCATTACATGAATGCAATTATCATGAGGACTTCATATGGTTGTAATGGGGTTAGGGTTAAGGTAGGATAGATATGGCTAAGTGGACTAAAAGATTGAATCCTTGATTAGTTTAAGTATCTCACTCAACCTATATCAACCAAAATATGTAACCTAACTTTCCATTCTCTTTTTATACACATTCACGCATTTTTTTCATCCAAATCCACATATACATTTCTTATTATATATATATATTTTTTTTTCTCTTTTTCTTTGGGGTAACTTTTGTCCCATCTTATTTTTTTTTCATTTCTTTTTTTTCTTTTCTATTTATTTTTTTTTCTTTTTCTATGACAAATGCACATGGTTAAAGTAAATTGATACATGAATGTGCACCCATTTTTCAAAATTTTCAATGAATATGCAAAATAAATTTTTTCTCAACTAATGCTTCGCAAAAATTTCCCCCACACTTAAATGACACACACAAACCTCAACCTAAGCTAATCAAAGATGCAATTCAAGGTAACTCTTGATTTTTTGCTTAAGGGTTTGATGTGGTTACAATTAGAAAAAAGGGGATTAAAAAGCTCAAAATTGGCTTACAAAGTAGATATAAGGGTTAGGCTATATGGATGAGTGAGTTTAATTAAAAAATGGCCTCAATCATGCTCAATGCATTCAAACATCAACTATTAGAAATAAAGAAGAATCAAGCAAAACCAAAATCACAATCATAGAAGGAGCATAGCACACAATGAACAAAAATTGTGGTTAGAATGTGTAACCACTCAATATAAGCTCAAAAATTTACAAGGTATTTTGTTCTATCTCTCTTCTATGTTCCATAAAAATCATTCTAAGTAAGTTTAAAAAACAATTTTCCAAATCAATTCAATAGAACGCCCTAAAAAAAAAAACAAAATTCTTGGAAATTTTTCTTTTTTTTCACCAAAATTATTTCCTATATATATGTATGTATGTTGTGATGAATGCAATTTTCAAAATTTCCTAGTTCTCTTCCTAATTTTCAACATGCAAAAAAAACCATTATGAGCAATTAGGACCAAAATTGAACTAGGTGCTATACTATTCACAACATCCAATCACAACTTCTATCTATAAAATATATAGCATGAAAAAAATGCAAATGCAATATATATATTAACTAAAGTAAAGATGGAGTAGTAGAAAAAAAAATACTAACAAATATCTACAAGAAACATAATAAAAGAAAGCAAAAATAAAGTGCAAAGTATTCGGAAAAGAGAATTTACGTCCCAAAAATGACGAATCCTCTCCCACACATAAGCATTGCACGTTCCTCCGTGCACTGATGAGCGGATAATTTATACACTTTTTGGCATCGTTTTCATATAGTTTCAAAGAAATATCCCATAAATTCATCATATAGTTTATATAATTGCATCACTTGAATGTGATTTTACCAATTCTATGATCCTTTTAGATAAGAGAAAGATGTAGATGATGTAAGTCATCACAACAACAAATTTAAATTTTGCTTGTTCCCAAGCAAATCAATGTGAATTGTTCTAATTTGATTAAGACTTGACCCTTAAAAGAATGTATTCACAATTAAAGATAGAGGCTAAGTATCAAATCATGCATGAACTTTGTTATTGCTTTCATATCACAATGAATTCTCAAACCTTTGAGGACCCTTTTAAGTGCTTTCTTTTAGAGCCTTTTCTATTGATTGTCACCTTGAAGTAGTAAGATTTGTTATTTTCCTTTTGATTGCTCTCTTTCTTTTCATTCTTCTTTTGTTTCTTTGATTGACCACGACTCTAAGTGTTTTGTCTCAAGACGACCCTTTAGGTTAAGCTTTCAATTAGCACTCCCAAACTAGTTGGTTTTAGGGTACTAGGTGTTGAAACACCCCTAAGAATCTAGTTGCTCAGGTCTCTCTTCTTAACACATCTTCACCACAAGCATCTACTAGGATCTTGGCTCTTTGAGCTATTTGTTTCTTTCTTTTATCCTAGTAGTTGATGCTCAGAGCCTTGGGTCTTGCTTACTACTTCTTGGTTCTATTGATGTTCAAGGGTCATCCTCAGCATCTACTTGTTATGTCCTCTAGGTCTACTTGTTTCATTATGAATTACTCACTTCCAAACTTCAATTCATGGTTTTATACTTGTTTCTCATATCTTATTTTGAA
The DNA here is from genome assembly GCF_059453495.1 of Arachis ipaensis. Taxonomy (NCBI): domain Eukaryota; kingdom Viridiplantae; phylum Streptophyta; class Magnoliopsida; order Fabales; family Fabaceae; genus Arachis; species Arachis ipaensis. The sequence goes on along the minus strand of NC_142441.1, from coordinate 79,988,582 downwards.
TCCATCTCACTTGGGTCTTAGTCTCTTATTCTTATTTTGCAACAACTCATCATGAACTCTTTGTGGGAACAAATTAATTTTATTGATGCAGTGAAAACTTAACAAAAGACATTTTCTTTCTTAAAATAAAAACTAGAAATCAAAGGACTCATAGAAGGACTTTGAGACTTATAAAGAAAACAACAGCTAGCATATCAAAATAAACTACTTAAGCAGCAAATTAGAAAATAGATTTCAACCATAGGACTCAACAACCTTTGCTCATTATGGTGCAGCTCCAATGCATAGGCTCCTTACCCTTCTTCTTGGATGACTCATCACCATCCTCCTTTTTGGAGGCTCCTTCTTATGCTGGGGTGTCCAAATTAGTGGGTTTAATGTGGACGCACAACTGAGTTGCTCATGATGGTAGCCACACCAAACTTAGATTTTTGGCTTACTCTTGAAATTAAACAAATTGTTGTAAGTCCAAAAATTAAGTGGGTTGGTGGCCACACCAAACTTAGTTCTTTAGCCAACTTCTCAACCCAATTAACATCATCACATAATGTAGCATGCAAGGTTGCAGTTCCAGCAACTAGAAAAAATTTTAAAGTTTAAAAAACTATCAACTAAATAACTAACAACTGAAACTAAAAAACAATCAACCAAAGTGACTAAACATAAGCTACTCTAGAAAGCTTGAAATTGAAAGGATATGAGTGTTGGGGTGCCTCCCAACTACCGCTTTTTTAACGTCACTAGCTTGATGATTCTTCCTTCTTCAGCTGAGATTATAGTTCACTCTTTGCTCCTCTAGTGAGTCTCCCAAGTAGTGCTTAAGTCTGTGGCCATTGACAGTGAAAGTCCTCTGAGTTTTCTCATCCATGAGCTCCACCTGACCATAAGGGGAGGCCTTGATAATTGTGAAGGGTCTAGACCATCTTGATTTCAGCTTCCCTGGGAAAAACTTGAGCCTTGAGTTGTACAATAGCACCTTCTAATCTTCTACAAACTATCTTTTGCCAGCTTTTGATCATGCCATTTCTTTGTTTTCTCCTTGTAAATCTTGGCATTTTCATAGGCTTGAGATCTGAATTCTTCTAGCTCATTGAGCTGCAGCAATCTTCTTTCCCCAGCAGTTTGATTGTCAAAGTTCAACATCTTTAGAGCCCAAAATGCTATATGCTCAAGCTCTACTGTTAGATGACAAGCCTTTCCAAACACCAATTGGTATGGAGACGTGCCAATAGGTGTCTTAAAGGCTATTCTATAAGCCCACAATGCATCATCTAGCTTCTTGGACTAATCTTTTCTTGAGTTCCCAACAGTCTTCTCAAGGATTCTCTTGGGTTCTCTATTTGAAATTTCAGCTTGACCATTAGTCTGTGGATTATATGGGGTTGCTACCTTGTGCTTAACACCATATTTGACAAGGAGTGTCTCAAGCTGCTTGTTGCAAAAGTGAGTTCCCCCATCACTTATAAGAGCTCTTAGAACCCCAAACCGGATAAATATGTTCTTCCTCAAGAAATTAATCACCACTTTATTCTCATTTGTTGATGTAGCTATTGCCTCTACCTATTTTGATACATAGTCCACAGCCACCAATATGTAATTGTTTGAGTATGAAGATGGGAATAGTCCCATTAAATCAATCCCCCAAACATCAAATAACTCTAACTCCATAATGAATCTTTGTGGCATTTCATTCTTTTTGGGTAGGTTGCCAGCTCTTTGACACTTATTTCACCTTGTCACAAACTCCTTTGCATCCTTGAATATAGTAGGCCAAAAGAATCCACACTGCAATACTTTGGCTGCAGTCCTTTCTCCACTAAAATGTCCTCCAAAGATAGATCCATGACAATGCCAAAGGACCTCTTTTCCTTCCTCATGAGAGATGCATCTTCTTAGAATCCCATTAGCAAACTTCTTGAAGAGGTAAAGCTCATCCCAAATGTAATACTTGGCATCATTGATGAGCTTCCTTCTCAAGTGCTTGTTGATGTTGGATGGTAGCTCTGCAATGGCCTTGAAGTTGCCTATGTCTACGAACCATAGAGCCTCTTGAATCATCATCAATTGCTCATCCAGGAAGCTTTCATTTACTCCTGAGCTATGTACTTTATCATCTTCATGTGGTATCCTTGATAGGTGGTCAGCCACTTTGTTCTCTGCTCCACTTCTATCCTTGATTTCAATGTTGAATTCTTGGAGTAACAAGATCCATCTTATCAATCTGGGTTTGGATTCTTGTTTGGTTAACAAGTATTTGAGTGTTGCATGGTCAGTAAATACAATGACTTTAGAACCAATGAGGTAAGATCTAAATTTATCAAATGCATAAACTATAGCAAGGAGTTCTTTTTCTATGGTGGTGTAGTTCCTTTGGGCTTCATTAAGAACCTTGCTAGCAGAATAGATGACATGCACTAGCTTATCTCTCCTTTGTCCTAAAACAGCACCAATAGCAAAATCGGATGCATCACACATCAATTCAAAAGGTAAGTCCCAACTAGGTGGTGCTATAATAGGTGCAGAGGAGAGCTTGCTTTTATGCTCATTAAAAGCTTGCATACATTCTCTATCAAATATGAATGGCACATTAGAGACAAGCAAGTTACTTAAAGGTTTGGCAATTTTTTTAAAGTCTCTAATGAACCTTCTATAGAACTCAGCATGTCCTAAGAAACTCCTAATTGTTTTGACATTGCAAGGTGGGGGTAATTTTTCAATCACTTCCACCTTGGCTCTATCTACCTCTATGCCTTTCTTAGAGATTTTGTGGCCAAGGACTACCCCTTCGATGACCATAAAATGGCATTTTCCTAGTTCAAAACTAGGTTAGTCTCTTGGCATCTCTTGAGCACCAAGGCAAGATGGTGTAAGCAATTAGGAAAAGAGTCACCAAACACTGAAAAATCATCCATGAATACCTCAATAAACCTCTCAATCATAACAGAAAAAATGGACAGCATGCACTTTTGGAATGTGGTAGGTGCATTGCACAAACCAAAGGGCTTGCGTCTATATGCAAAAACACCATAAGGGCAAGTGAAAGAAGTCTTCTCTTGGTCTTTAGGATCCACTACAATCTGGTTGTAGCCTGAGTATCCATCCAAGAAACAGTAGTACTCATGTCCAGCAAGCCTTTCCAACATTTGATGCATGAATGGTAAAGGAAAATGGTCCTTCCTTGTGGCTTCATTGAGCTTTCTGTAGTCTATACACATGCGCCATCTAGTCACTGTTCTTGTTGGTATCAACTTATTTCTTTCACTTGGCACAACTGTGATTCTTCCTTTCTTGGGAACTACCTGAACAGGGCTCACCCAAGGGCTATCTTAGATGGGATAAATCACTCTTGCTTGCCATAACTTCAGCACTTCTTTTTGTACCACCTCCTTCATTGATGGATTCAACCTTCTTTGTGGCTGTCTTGAGGGCCTGGAATCCTCCTCAAGAAGGATTTTATGAATGCACATAGAAGGGCTAATCCCCTATAAGTCTGAAAGTGTCCACCCTATGGAATCCTTGTATTGCCTCAACACATTGATGAGCTCCTCTTCTTGTTCTTCACTCAAGCTTGAGTTGATGATTACTGGATATATGTCATTGCTCCCCAAGTAAGCATACTTCAAGCTTTGGGGCAGGGTCTTCAATTCCAACTTTGGTGCTTCCACTTCCTTCTTGCTTACCTTGTCTAGCATGATTGAGAGCCTTCCATGTTTTCTTGTGGTAGCTCACCACATGATGTTTGTTGCTCTTGTTCCATTGCCTCTTCAAGTTTGTCTTCTTCTAGGACTCCTTGAACCATCTTCTCCATTGTGTCCACCATCATACATTCTCTAATAGACTCCTTTGGGTAACTCATTACAGTGAAAATATTGAACACCATCTTTTCTTCATGCAGCCTTAGGACTAACTCTCCCTTTTGCACATCAATTATTGCCCCAGCTATTGCTAAGAATGGCCTCCCTAGTATGATTGATGCATTAGCCTCTTCTTCCATATCAAGTACTACAAAATCAGCTGGGAAGATGAACTCTCCAACCTTAAGCAATAAATCCTCTACCACTCTATGGGGAAACTTGAATGTCCTATCAGCTAGTTGATGTGCCATTCTTGTTGGTTTGGCCTCTTCAATTTTCATTCTTTTCATCATGGCTAAGGACATAAGGTTGATGCTAGCTCTCAGATCATACAATGCTTTCTCAATGCTAATATCAGGGGATTTGAAAGCTCCCAAGGTCTTTCATCTTTTGGGGAAGCTTCTTTTGTATGATGGCACTACATTCCTCCATAAGCACCAAAGTTTCCTTTTCTCCCCAGTTTCTTTTCTTGGTCATAAGCTCCTTTAGGAACTTGGCATAGAGGGGCATTTGCTATAATGCCTCAGCAAAATGTATGTTAATTTGGAGCCTCTTAAAGATATCCATGAACTTAGAAAACTGGCTGTCCTTCAAATCTTTTCTCAGCCTTTGTGGGTAGGGTGCTTTTGGTATATAAGGCTTTAAGACTTGCTTTGGTGGAGCTAGATCAGGTGTCTCTTCTTTCTTCTTGGTTTCTGAGTCATTTACAGCCTCTTCTTCTTGCAAGTTGTGACTTGAGGATGCCTCATTCACCACCTTCCCACTTCTTAGTGTGATGCCCTTGCAATCTCCTCTTGGGTTGGCCATGGTATCATTGGGAAACGTATTTGTAGGCATTGGTATCTATTTGGACAAGTTCCCTAGTCGTGATTCCAGTTTTGAAATTGCTACCCCTTGGTTCCTTACGTTGGATCTGGCCTCCTCTTGAATTGAATCTATCTTTTTTTAACTTGCAATTGTCTCTCTGCAATAGTAGCAATATTCCCTGCTAACTGTGCCATCATGGCTTCCAATCTTGTAAAATTGCCACTATTGTCACTTGGTTGTGGGGTTGGGATGATGCATTTTGAGAATGGTTGTTCTATGGTTGTTGGTTGGAGTGGTAGGGTACATTATGTTAATTGTGGTAAGGTATATTATTGCTTGATTGATGGTTGGGGTTGTAGTTGTTGTATTGGTTAGAGTGGTATGGTTTGTGGTCTTGGGTATGGTTTTGTTGGTTTTCCCACCCAAAATTTGTGTGGTTCTTCCAACCTGAGTTGTAGGTTTTAGCATTAGGGTCATATGGTTGCCTAGATGAATTATTCACATAATTGGCTTGCTCCTATTCACATTCAACTTCTGGGTTATCTTCTTCTTGCATAGGTGCTTGAGCATGGATAGCTGAGACTTGATTCTTCTCCATTTACTTAGTTAGAGCTGCTAGTTAGGCTGTGATCACCTTGTTTTGGGCTAGCAGAGTGATGAGCAGATAATTTATACGCTTTTTGACATTATTTTTAGTATGTTTTTAGTATATTTTAATTAGTTTTTATTATACTTTTATTAGATTTTATTTAAAATTCACTTTTTTGGACTTTACTATGAGTTTGTGTGTTTTTTTGTGATTTCAGGTATTTTTTGGCTGAAATTAGGGACCTGAGCAAAAATCTGATTCAGAGGCTGAAAAAGGACTGCAGATGTTGTTGGATTCTGACCTCCCTGCACTCAAAGTGGATTTTCTGGAGCTACAGATATCCAATTGGCGCACTCTCAATTGCGTTGGAAAGTCGACATCCTGGGCTTTCCAGCAATATATAATAGTTCATACTTTGCCTGAGATTTGATGGTCCAAAAAGGCGTTCCAAGTCAGCTCAAGAATTCTGGTGTTTAACGCCGGAACTGGCATAAAAACTGGAGTTAAACGCCCAAACTGGCACAAAAGCTGGCATTTAACTCCAAGAAAAGTCTCTACACATGAAAGCTTCAATGCTCAGCCCAAGCACACACCAAGTGGGCCCCGTAAGTGGCTTTTTACATTAAACACCTTAGCTTACTCATTTTCTGTAACCCTAGGTCACCAGTTTACTATAAAAACTACTTTTAGTGATTCATCTTGTACCTCATGACACTTTACACGTTTCATATTGTATCTTCTACGGCATTAGTCTCTAAACTCCATTGTTGGGGGTGAGGAGCTCTGCTGTTCTTCATGAATTAATGCAATTACTACTGTTTTCCATTCTATCACGCTTGCTTCTATTCTAAGATATTCATTCGCACTTCAACCTGATGAATGTGATGATCCATGACACTCATCATCATTCTCACCTATGAACGCGTGCCTGACAACCACCTCCATTCTACCTTAGATTGAATGCATATCTCTTAGCCTCATCATTCAGATCAGAGTCTTCGTGGTATAAGCGAGAATTATTGGCAGCCATTCCTGAGATCCGGAATGTCTAAACCTTGTCTGTGGTATTCTTAGTAGGATCTGGGAAGGGATGGCTGTGACGAGCTTCAAACTCGCGATTGTTGGGCGTGTGACAGACGCAAAAGGATCAATGGATCCTATTCCAGCATGATCGAGAACCGACAGATGATTAGCCGTGCGGTGACAGCGCATTTGGAATGTTTTCACTGAGAGGACGAGAAGTAGCCATTGACAACGGTGATGCCCAACCTAAAGCTTGTCATGGAAGGAGCCTTGCGTGCATAAAGAAGAAGATAGTAGGAAAGCAGAGATTCAGAAGACAAAGCATCTCCAAAGCCTCAGCCTGTTCTTCATTACTGCATAACAAGTATTTATTTCATGTTCTTTTACTTTTTGCAATTAAATCTGAGAATTATTGATATCCTGACTAAGAGTTACAAGATAACCATAGCTTGCTTCAAGCCGACAATCTCCGTGGGATCGACCCTTACTCACGTAAGGTATTACTTGGACGACCCAGTGCACCTGCTGGTTAGTTGTGCGGAGTTGCAAAAGTGTGATTGTAATTTCATGCACCAAGTTTTTGGCGCCGTTGCCGGAGATTGTTCAAGTTTGGACAACTGACGGTTTATCTTGTTGCTTAGATTAGGAATAAATTATTTTTGTTGGTTTAGAGTCTTTTATTTGAGTTTAGTTTTATATTTTAAGTTTGGTGTCAATTGCATGATTTTATTTTCTTTTAATTTTTCGAAATTACATGTCTTTAGTTCTTTCTTGATCTTCAAAATTCTAGGTTTGGTGTCTTCTTTGTGTTTTTCCTTTAAATTTTCGAAAAGTTGTGTTTGATTTTCTAAAAATTTTAAGTTTGGTGTTTTTGTGCTTTTATTTACTTAAAAATTTTTCAGAAATTTGTTCTTGGTGTTCATCTTGATCTTCAAAGTGTTCTTGGTGTTCATCTTGACATTCAAAGCTTTCTTGTTTGTTCTCTGTGTTTTGATCTAAAATTTCTAAGTTTAGTGTCATTTTGTTGTTTTTCTCTTTCCGCATTAAAATTCAAAAATCAAAAAAATATCCTTTCCTTATTTTACTTATAAATTTCGAAATTTTGCATTAATTTAGTCAAAGATTTTCAAAATCATATCTTTTTCTTTAGTCAAGTCAATATTCTAATTTCAAAAATTGATCTTTTCAAATCTTTTTCAAAAATCAAATCGCTTTAATTTCTTCAATCATATCTTCTCAATCATATCTTTTTCAAAATAATTTTCAATCATATCTTTTCTTTTTAAATTGCAATCATATCTTCTCAATCATATCTTTTTCAAAATAATTTTCAATCATATCTTTTTTTAATAAATTGCAATCATATCTTCTCAATCATATCTTTTTCAAAATAATTTTCAATCATATCTTTTTAATTGCTAATTTCAAAATCTTTTTAATTAATTAATCAATTTAGTTTTTAATTTGCTTTTATTTTATTTTATTCCCTTTTTGTTTTCGAAACATTATTTTATTTTGCATTTATTTTACTTTATTTTATTCGGTTAATTTTAATTAAAATAAAATAAAAGCAAAAATATATTTTATTTGTAATCCACATCATCTCCCTTTCTCCATCATGGACCTAAGTGGAAGTGAACAGTCCAGAAGGACTCTGGGGTCATATGCTAACCCCATTACAGCTGCATATGGGAGTAGCATCTATATACCTCCCATCAAAGCTAGTAGCTTTGAGCTAAATCCTCAGCTCATTATCATGGTGCAGCAAAATTGCCAGTATTCCGGTCTTCTACAGGAAGAACCTACTGAGTTTCTGGCACAGTTCTTACAAATTGCTGACACAGTACGTGATAAAGAAGTGGATCAGGATGTCTACAGATTATTATTGTTTCCATTTGCTGTAAAAGATCAAGCTAAGAGGGGGTTAAATAACCAACCCACATCAAGCATAAAAACATGGAGACAATTAACAGTCAAATTCCTGAATCAATTTTACCCTCCAAGAAGGATGACACAGCTAAGGATGGACATCCAAGGCTTTAAACAAGAGGATCATGAATCCCTTTATAATGCCTGGGAGAGGTACAGAGGGATGCTGAGAAAATGCCCCTGTGAAATGTTTTCAGAGTAGGTACAGTTAGACATCTTCTACTATGGGCTTACAGAAAAAGCTCAGATGTCCCTAGACCACTCAGCTGGTGGATCTATACACATGAGAAAAACAATTGAAGAAGCTCAAGAGCTCATAGATATAGTTGCTAGAAATCAACATCTGTACTCAAACAGTGAGTCCTCCATAAAAGAAGAGGCTATGGCAATAACTACTTATCCCAATCCTCAAGAACAGATTATTGAACTTAATCAACAATTACTCCTTATGACAAAACAATTAGCAGAATTCAAAGAGATGCTCCAAGACACTAAAAATGCTAACAAGAATATAGAAGAACAATTGAATCAGACAAGACAGCAGCTATCTAAACAGATAACAGAAGAATGCCAAGCTGTCCAACTAAGGAGCGGGAAGACATTGAATAACTCAGCTCAAAGTAGCAAAAAGTCAAGAAAGGAACAAATGACAGAGGATGACCAACCATTGCCCAAAATCCCTCTGAGGACATCAAGAGCCCAGAGAGGAATAACTCTGGCATTCAAATGCCAGAAAAGAGGAATAACTCTGGCGTTCAAACGCCAGAAAAGGGTGGGAACCTGGCGTTAAACGCCCATCCAGCACCCAATCCTGGCGTTCAAACGCCTATGAGGAATCAGACACCTGCAAGTTCTGATAGTAACCCCTCTAAGAAAGCTTCTCCAACCACTTCTATAGGGAATAAACCTGCAGCAACTAAGGTTGAAGAATATAAAGCCAAGATGCCTTATCCTCAGAAGCTTCGCCAAGCGGAACAGGATAAACAATTTGCCCACTTTGCAGACTATCTCAGGACTCTTGAAATAAAGATCCCGTTTGTAGAGGCACTTGAGCAAATACCCTCTTATGCTAAGTTCATGAAAGAGATCTTAAGTCATAAGAAGGATTGGAGAGAAACTGAAAGAGTGTTTCTCACTGAAGAATGCAGTGCAGTCATTCTAAAAAGCTTACCAGAGAAGCTTCAAGATCCAGGGAGCTTTATGATACCATGCACAATAGAGGTTACTTGTACTAAGACAGCTCTATGTGACCTTGGAGCAAGTATCAATCTAATACCTGCATCCACCATCAGAAAGCTTGGCTTGACTGAAGAGGTCAAACCAACCCGGATATGTCTTCAACTTGCTGATGGCTCCATTAAATACCCATCAGGCATAATTGAGGACATGATTGTCAAGGTTTGGCCATTTGCCTTTCCCACTGACTTTGTAGTGCTGGAAATGGAGGAGCACAAGAGTGCAACTCTGATTCTAGGAAGACCTTTGCTAGCAACTGGACGAACTCTCATTGATGTCCAGAAAGGGGAAGTGACCCTGAGATTCAATGAGGATGAGTTCAAGTTAAATGTTGTCAAAGCTATGCAGCATCCAGACACGTCAAATGACTGCATGAGCGTTGATATTATTGACTCCCTGGTGGAAGAGGTCAATATGACTGAAAGTCTTGAATCAGAGATAGAGGACATCTTTAAAGATGTTCAGCCTAATCTGGAGGAATCAGAGGAAATAAAAGAACCTCTGAAAATCCCTTAGGAAAAGGAGAAACCTCCTAAACCCGAACTCAAACCACTACCACCATCCTTGAAATATGCATTTCTGGGAGAGGGTGACACTTTTCCAGTGATCATAAGCTCTACTTTAAATCCACAGGAAGAGAAAGCACTAATTCAGGTACTAAGGACACACAAGACAGCTCTTGGGTGGTCCATAAGTGACCTTAAGGGCATTAGCCCAGCAAGATGCATGCACAAAATCCTATTGGAGGATGATGCCAAGCCAGTGGTTCAACCACAGAGGCGGCTAAATCCAGCCATGAAGGAAGTGGTGCAGAAAGAGGTCACTAAGTTACTAGAGGCTGGGATTATTTATCCTATTTCTGATAGCCCCTGGGTAAGCCCCGTCCAAGTTGTCCCCAAGAAGGGAGGCATGACAGTGGTTCATAATGAAAAGAATGAACTGGTTCCTACAAGAACAGTTACAGGGTGGCATATGTGTATTGACTATAGAAGGCTCAATACAGTCACCCGAAAGGATCACTTTCCTTTACCATTCATAGACCAGATGCTAGAGAGACTAGCAGGTCATGAATATTACTGCTTTTTGGATGGTTATTCAGGTTACGGGTGGTAAAAAGTGAATTTAAAAGGTTAAAAGTAAAAGTAAGTTAATTTTCGAAAATTTAATGATAAAATAATAAAAAATAATAAAATATTAAATAATAATATTTAATTAAAAATAATATTTTAATAAAAATAATAAAATAATGCGGAAAAGGCAGTTTTCTGTAAAAGCTTTAGAAAGACAACTTTAAGCGTAGAATCTCATAATTACCTTCATAAAAGACTTAGAAAGTGGTAAAAACATATTAGTAAGGCAAAGATAAAGGAAAGATAAAAAGTTAAAGAAGAGATAAAAACCAAAGAAAAAGTCTGTAAAATTTTAATGACAAAAAAATAGACAGAGACTAGTGAACGAACTAGGGCAACTTAGTTAGTACTTGAGTTGCGACTGGGTTAGGTATTATATGAAAAGTTAAACTGTTTCAGTATAGACTTAATGAACCTATACTTGGGACAGACTAACTATTCATACCGAAATTTACATAAGCTTTAAATACATACTTTAAACAGAGAAATTAGAGCAGAGTAGAGAAACACAGAAAATAGAGTAACCAGAGTAAAGTAAAGAGATAAAGAGAAAAAGAATAATATAGATACAGATGAAAAGAGTAATCAGAGAAGAGAAAAGGGATACAGATAACAGAGTAATTAAAACAGAGTAAAGAGATACAGAAGAAAGAGAAACCAGAACAGAGTAAAGAGATATAAAGAGAAGAGTATAAGAATAAAGAGTTAAGCCTTGTAGCATAATGTTCTGTTGGATGTTCATCTGCTGCTTTTCCATTGGCCCTAGAGGACCTGTAGGCCCAAGTTCAACTACAGTGAGTTGTTATTCCTGTAGGCCGAAGTTCACCTGCAGTGAATATCAATTGTGTATCTCAGGGTGTTGCTCCCGTAGGCCGAAGTTCACCTACAGAGAGTTGTGATACCTGTAAGCCAAAGTTCACTTACAGGGGCACCATTTCTGTAAGCTGAAGTTCACTTACAGAGGTGTTATTTCTGTAGGCCGAAGTTCACCTACAGAAAGTTGTTGTGTTGTGTTTAGACTATCCCTGTAAGCCAAAGTTCACTTACGGGAGTGCTATTTCTGTAGGCCCAAGAGATGTGTTTATTCATTTGTTGCGCTAAGGCAACGCCGGATAAACTTGTATGATGATCTACTGCGTGAAGGCAATCAGATAGATAGTGGTGCAACCACTGAGAACGCTTTCCTACGGTACAGATCCATATTTTATTTCTGTAAGGCAGAGGGGTTATTTCCTGCTATAGAAGTACCGTGACCACCTGTTCCATTTCTGTAGTGGCAGAGGGGTTATTTCCTGTATACAGAAGGTGTGTCGGCATACATCCCTGCAGTGGCAGATGTGTTATTTCCTGCGTGCAGTGGACCCTGTGGTGGCAGAGGGGTTATTTCCTGTACACAGGGGTATAGCCAATAGGAAAGCCTTATCCAGATAGAGGTTGCTGGATAACGTCGGGAGCGGGTTAGTAACCGACAGATGAGCTCATTACCTGCACTAGGACTAGACATGCATCATTCTTGTCTGCACATCATTCTCTGTTGCATTCCTTTCTGAGTGTGGTCTATTTCTTTATGTTTGTCTGCTTGCATGCTATTTCTGTGTTTTATTTTCTTGTACTCTTTTGTTTGTGTTCTGCTTTCTGTTGTCTCTACTTTATCTTTCTATCTTTATTTTCTATTTACTGCTTCGCTATATTATGTTATTTGTCTGCTAATCGACCCCAAATTAATGAACTTAACTAATAACCCCGACCCTACTAAGAACTCCCCAGTTCTTACCCCTTCTCTCTCCCTTCCCCCTTCAGATGGAAGCATGAGTACCCTTCCGTAGTTCATTGACGACCGTTCGCAAAAAGGATTCCGCTCTAGGTAGTCTGCTGAGTCTAGAGTGAACTCCGTTTCTGTTTATATGTATATACTGTGAGACCAGCCAACGTCTGCACCTTGCTTATCTACAAACTTTAACCTAAGTCCTCCGTACGATGTTTCTGTTATGTGGCCACTCGATGAAGTACTTGAGAGACGCTCTTTGATGACATATGATCGTGCAGAGGATTAGTAGACGACCTTCCACCTTTTGATGACGATCCACCTGACTTGAGTTTTGAAGACCTAGAACGTACTTTCCCTCGCTTTAGTAGTTTAGAGGGACTAGGTGAGTATAGAGTCTAGGCTAGCCTGGGTGCCAGCTTAGGGACTTCTTGAACAGGTCAGGACCTGGGATGTTGTATGTATATCTGTATATAGTTATTATCTAGCTATGTCTAGGGGTGTTCTAACTAAAAGTCTATACTCTAATAAAGGCTGGATCACCGAATATTGTCAACTGCTTGTGATGTATTTATGTGTGGTTGTTTATAATTGTTTTATATATTATCTGTTGTGAATTGATTATGAATGATACTGTTTGCTAATCCAAACATTTTTTTTAAAAAAAATACCTCATAAAATAACTACGCTTTTAACAACGAATAAGGCTCATATAATAAATAATAGATAATAATTAGGTAGACAAGTTGGTAGCGCTCAGTTTCTAGTATGATCATGACGTACCAGAAATTGGGTCGTTATAATTTGGTATCAGAGTAGTTCGTTCCCAGTAGAGCCTGGGGAGTGGACTGACTATGCTTCATTGCATACTCTGCTTGTGTGTCCTATGCTATTAGGGTATCTTCAAGATACATTTGGCATGAATGTCTATGAGTGCTCATTTTGGGAATGTTCGTGTCTAGCTTGAGATATTAAGACTGATCACCTTAATATTGATTGTTTGGTGCGGATAAGACCTCAATGACTATGATAGGCATGGTTTAATCGAGTTCCGAACGACAAATTCATGAGAGGCACAACTATTCTTATAGTTGTTATGATCTCCATGGCCATGGCTATGTGATATTTAGATGCTGTAAGGTACGATCCAATCTCTTCGTCAGGATGGCTTGAAGGAAATAGACTTCTTGAAGATGGATTCTTGCATGCGGCTGAAATTTTGAGGGCAAAATTTTCTTTTAGGATGGTAGAATGTAACAACCCTGATTTTCGAGTATGCGAGATCTTTTCCGAAGGCACGGATTTCGCCAGAAGATCAGTAAAGGGAATACCTCTTTTTTATCAACAAGTATCTCAATCCTCATTGTCATTATGTCATCCTTAAGCTAGAACCTCTTCCGAGGCAAGCTCGATAACGCGGTCACGAAGAACCTAGTTTTTGAACCGTATCGGTTGGCAGTTTTGATTCTGATTTTCGTAAATAGTCTCTGTTTGATGAACCGGACTCGATTCATGATTATATTAGTATTAGAAAATGCTTGAATGATATTATAAGGTTACCTGGTCTGTTTTAGTTAAAAACAGAAAATCGGTTTAACCGGGTTTACGGTTTACTGGTGCAGCTTAGCACCAGCACTCTCTGATGACTTTAGCAATGCTAAGGCCTCATCATACATGTTTTATTCCCATAATAAATATGTTACTAGTGTCATTTATGCTAGTAGCTCAGAAAATAATTTTTAGAGATGTTTTTATAAGTGTTCCGATACACCTAGTTTTAGTAGTTATACACCTGAGATATTTTAATATTATTTTAACCCACCTCCAAGCCAACCAATCACAACTCACCTTACACCCCCAAGACCTCCAAGGCTGTCTCATTTCATCATTTTGGCCGAAAATAACAAGAGAGAAAAGAGAGAAACTTTCATGAACACTTAATCTTCAAAGCTTGATTTCTTCTGAACTAACTCAAATCAAAACTCCGATTTCACCAAAATGATCCTCTCTTCTTCCTCTACATAACCATGTAACTTATCAAGGATGGAAATAAGGTGAGATGGCTGTCTCTCTCCCATTTCAATTCGGTTTTCAAGGAAAACCATGCAAAACATGTGTTTTCTTGATATTCTTCCTTAGGAATCATGCTTAACTTGACTTGAGGGCCAAGAAATGTGAATTTCCAGCAAGTCTAAGGTGAGATATCTCTTCCTAACATACTGAGTGAGATTTGGTCAGTTGAGAGTTTTTGGATTTAAAGTTGTTCTTGATGTGATTTAGGAGGAAAAAGTGCTAAAGGACCACCTGAAAGTCTAACTGAATTAGGAGCAGCAAAACCAGGTAGGGTGTCATGAAATTAATCTTGATTATTTGTGTTTGAGTTGTGTGAATGTTGTATAAATTGGCTGTGCTAAAAATTGGTTGCATATATGATTGATTCTTGGTGAAAATTTGGTGAAATTTTGATGAAATTTGATAAAATTCAAGCTTTAAAGTTCATGTTCTTGGGCAGCTGGAAAAACGAAACCCTAAGCTTAAATTGAGGTTCAATTTGTGTTGAAATTGTAATGACCCAACTTTCAATACGTCATGATCGTACCAAAAGTAAGGCCTTACTGACCTGTTTTCCTTATTAACTATTTACTATTAAGCCTTTAGTTCGATATCGTGATTCAATTTTAGTAAAAATATCAGAAATTTTTGTTTTTATTAATTAAAATCATATAGCAAACATCACCAAGTAATAATAATCACATAATTATTAATAATAGTAATATTATACAAAAGAATTTAAATAAAATTCAGGTACAACTCCTATCCCTCTGCATAAAATAAAACCTTAAGCAGTAAGGGCGAGGAAATTCTATGAAAGAAACTCAAGTCATAAACTTAACTTGTAAGTAAATTCTAGAATCGCCCGCAGCTTCAAACTGAATCTTCAAACCTGTGTCACTGAAAGGGTGGAAGATTTTGGGGTGAGAACAAACCACACGTTCTCAGTAGGGAATGGGAATGCCGTAAAAGTAATGATTAACATGCAAATAATTAACTTTGCTTAATAAACCATCTTAGTCAAACCTTTTGAAATACTTTTTAATCTTACTTTAGATAAATAGTTACTTTCTTTAGATCCCTAAACCCAAAACAGATCTCAATCACAAAAATTGACATATTAAATATCTTTCAGCCACATAATTGATTCTCAGTCACAACAAACAGTTATCAATCATCTCTATACATTCACAGACTACTAGCACAAGCAAGAAACTCAATTAAACACGTAAACAAATCACAATAAAACAAACAACACAATCACAGAGAAGTAATATAAGCAAGCACAATCAAATGCAAATGCACAACCAATATGATGCATGTCTGCCCTAAGCAGGCCATGAGCTCACGTGTCGGTTTACACCCTACAGCCCGACATTACCTAGGAACAAGTCCTAGATATGGCTTCCCTTTGTGTCCTTAGTGCATATGTGTCGGTGGTAAGAATACCGCTCCTTCGTGACTACCGGCAGTCGGCGCAAAGCCCGACCCCATAATATACGCACAAGGGGAAACAGTGATCCTCAGTTCGTGGGCGTCCCCGAGATCATTTCACAAACAAAACAGAGATCTTCAGTTCGTGGGTTATACCCGAGATCAATACACAATAACATAGCGATCTTCAGTTCGTGGGTTATACCCGAGATCAATACACAGCAAACAATGATCTTCAGTTCATGGGCTATACCCGAGATCAACATACAACAATTCATGGGTTATTCCCGTAATCAATGATTATCAGTCCGTGGGTTTTTCCTGCATATAAACCAAATAACAATCTATAGGTTTTCCCCTAGATCAATGATCATTCAATTCGTGGGTACTTCCCGAATTTTACTAATTATCAATTCATGGATTTTCCCCGTAGTTAAACAACTAACAGTTCGTGGAGTTTTCCCGTATTTTATCACTTTTCATTTTCCTTTCTAAAACTAAACAATCCATATATCAGTTCCCCATTCTGTTTTCCCTTTGAATCCTTAACATATTTTCTTAAACCTTTCTTAACTTTCTCAAGCATTCGTTCGCAAAAATCTCAATCATCAATTCAGTTCATAATCTCTGCTTTAGCAACCTTGAGTCAAGCCAACTTTAAAACTATTTTTCAGTTTAGTCCTCTAGCGAAAGACTGAAGAAAATCATTTATTTTAATTTCATTAAACACCTTTCAAAACATAACCTCTCATTAGAAGTAATCAAATAAAACTTAAATAATCATTTTTCAAGTCCAAATCTTCTAAAATAACTTCTCAAATAAAACCTCAAATTTTATAAAATTTCGGCAGCACCTCCCCTAAAACTCGGACTTAGCCACCCTTACGGGTTCCCTCTTTCTCAACAAGTCTCCCCCTTTCCTCAACAACTACCAAATAAGAGGTTCTCAAATCAGTCATAAAATTCACAATTTACAATAGCCAACAGTTCGGTCATAGCCCACAATTCCCACATAACCCATCAATTCAACTTTCACCTCATCAATTCGTAACTAACTTTCACTTATCATAGGATTCTTTCGAAATTAAACTCAATAAACTAGTATTCCAAGAAACTTGGTGTTGAGGTAATTTGGTCACAATAAAAACTTGTACCATCTCTCTTAAAATTCTGTTATTGTTTCCTAAGAAAATGCAGAAAAACAGCAGCAAGTAGTAAGTTTGACAAATTCCTTAAAAATCCAGTTTTCACCCAATGCCCTTCAAAATTCACGACCTCAAAAAAGACTCTTTTAGCTTTTTATTGAATCAAATTTCAGATTAATACCATCTCATATGAAAAAGTTATGAAGTGAGAAACACAGCCAGGCCTTTTAGAATTCGGTTTCCAAAATCCAGTGAGTTATCCATACTCTTTTCAACATATCTACTTGGTTAAATAGGATATTGACATGAAATTTAAAATGAAGATTGTGGACACAGGAAGCTTCAAAATGCCGTTGGTTTCAGCTCAAATACTTACCAGAATTGAAAGTTAAGTGAGTTGAAAGTTGGTGCTTCTGCAGTAAAGAAACAGAATTTTCTGCAGAAACCATCAATCTTCAAAAATTCATTTCTCCCAAAATACTCATCAGTAAATTCTGAATTTTTTATGAGATGCTCAAAACACAGTATAGTTTCATGAAAAAATAGTTTCATTCAATTATATGACCTGGGATGCTCCCGGAAATTGATTCTTTCTACTGTCATGTATGCAGAAATTCTGCCTCAAGCATTTTCAACAACCTTACTTATCAAAAACCACATTTGAACTGATAACCCTTCCAAAATCACATGTTTAACCTCTTTCCAATTATTCAAAATTGTCTTCATTGCCAACACAGTCCAAGAACCCAGAATCAATAATTCACACGATGTCAAGTACTTAAGCATCATCAAACCTTTTCTTTTCTACACTATGCCAAGCATAATTTTCCATATACACTCATCATCATTCAAACACACAATAACTCATCAATTCACACCAGCAAGCTCAGCAAAAAAAGTAACACCATTTATTCTATCCCTTACAACATTCAGTACGCACAATCATCAAATCAATCACCAACTACAGTTATAATTCAACTCAATTCCATCCATATCAGAGAAAACAATGTCAATTACAACTTCAAACACTCACAACAAAGCCCAAAGACATTTGCAGCCTTAACCTGAATTCAATAATCCAATTGAAGCACTAACACATCATCAAACTTACTCCAAATTTCACAACCTCAACCATCATCACAATAACCCCAAACCAAACACAAATCTAACTCAGTTCATCAATTATCATTACGACAACTTTTCAATAGTTAACTCATCAAATTTCAATTTAACAAGTATTATCAAATGAATCACCATTCACAGCCACATTCAATTCCAGTCACAGCTCAAAATATTCACAACAACTAACAAATTTCAAATGCATTTCAGGTCATTCATGACAATTAAGAAATTCTAAACCATTGTTAACCATTTGCACTTATTCAAATAACTTGGTGGGCATTCTAAATTAAAAACGTTAAATCCCCTACCTTAGAGTGTAGAAATCCATAGAAATTGAGAATGCTGCACTCATGAACAACAACCTTAATAGAAGCCATATCATCTCAAAGTAGTAGTAGCAACAATTTGGCATCTCCGATCAACGGCAGCAGCATTATTTCCAATTCATTCTTCACTCTCGCAGCAGTAACCACGGTGGCAACAAAATAGAGAGTTCAAATTCAATGGAGTCGGAAATGGAAATGAGTTCAATAGAATTGGAACTACAGATAGCTTACAATAAAATAACGGATCAGCAACAACAGGGTTTCCGGGCAGCTCCAGTGGCGGTAATGGCTGAGCCAACATAAACAATAGCAGAAACAGGGGCTGAGCAAAGGACAATGGTTCCAACCTTCGTGAACTCTCTCTCTCACCGCAGATGAGCTTTCTGACGGCAACAGCTTCTGATCACAGCACGACAACCTGGCGCGGTGAAGATCTTTTCTTCCTTTACTCTACGTATATTTCGTGATGTTGGTGATGGTAGCATCCAGCTAACCCTCCTCTTCCAGCGGCGGCTCCTTCGACGACACCAAGGCACGACGGCGACGGAAGGCATGGCAGCACAACTTCACGCAGTGGGTCGCACTCCTCCTTGCGTCACTGACTCACGTCCTCCTTCCTAAACGTCGCGCGTTCTCTCTCTCTGCTGGTACTCGACGGCGATGGCTCCAAGGGAGATGACGAGCAAGGACGGCGGTGGCTCCTCGTGGTGGTCGCCCTCCTCTGTTCGGCGACGTCAGTGGCGGGACGGGCTTGGTGGGAGGCAGAACGACGACTGGGCAGCGACGATCGGCGTGGCTTCGACGGCGAGCAAGACGCGGCTGGGTGTGACGGAGTGCGGTAGCGGCGCTGCTCCTCCCTCTTCTTCGCTGGCGCTCTCTCTTCCTGTCTTCTCCATATGTGTGCGCGCGTGTGTATAGTGAGGAAATGAGTGTGAGTTCGTTGGTGAGGCTGAGAGTGAGAGAGGTAAGTCTCTGTGTGTGTCATGTGGTAAGGGTAACAGCGCTGACTTGGGGATTAAGGGTGAGTGTGTTAGCTGAAGAGGGTGAAGGAGGGGTGGGGTGCGGCTGAGGCAAAGGGAAGCTAGGGTTAGGGTTCCTCAATTTGGGAATTAGGGTTTCTGATTCAATTTGGGAATTAGGGTTAGAAATTAAGGATTTTATAAAGTAATATAGATAGATATGAATAGATATTTTGATAAAATTGAATAGTAGAGTAATTTTAGAATCAAATATACTCTATTAAAAATATTTAGGAACATTATTTATCATCACATTGCTAAGTTCAATCAATTATTTCTAATTTAAAATATAAAATGAATATATTAATCATATAATTATAAAATATAGTTCAAACTCAATATTAATCATTCAAATTAATGATATAACTTCTCATTATTTTTCTATCACTAGACTTTAATTTCAATTTATAAAATAACTAATAATAACAATTGTACAAAAATAATAATTGACTTAAGGTATTTATAAATATCAATCTAATCACTTCTAATAAAATAATTTCTAGGAGTTCAAATTAATAACATAATTCATTCAAAATAGAATTTATTTAAATTAAATGATACAATTCTTCTTATTTTTCAATTATCAAAATTATAATTTCAATTATACCAAATATCTAATAAAGATTATATAAAAATTCTAATTAATTTAAACTCCAATTATTATGAAATTCTATTTAATTACCTTTAGCAAAATAATTTTCTTAAAATAAATCACAAATAACTAATTATTTGATTTTCAAAAACTAGGGTTGTTACAGAAATCATGTAGAAAAGATGGGGTTTTAGTGGCTGCTAATTTATTATGAATTATAGTAAAAATCGGTTGCTAAAAAGACTGAAAAACGGGTAAAAACAGAGAAGGAATCTGAAGAATTTATGAAGAACACTTTGAGTGTGATGAAGAACAATGAAGAACACCTTTTTGATTCATAAAAGGGCAAAGAAGTAATTAATTTGGTGTTTGGGGGTTATTTGGTAATTTCTGAAACTTAGGGTGGTAAAAGTAGAAATATTAAAAGTTACGGGTGGTAAAAAGTGAATTTAAAAGGTTAAAAGTAAAAGTAAGTTAATTTTCGAAAATTTAATGATAAAATAATAAAAAATAATAAAATATTAAATAATAATATTTAATTAAAAATAATATTTTAATAAAAATAATAAAATAATGCGGAAAAGGCAGTTTTTTGTAAAAACTTTAGAAAGACAACTTTAAGCGCAGAATCTCATAATTACCTTCATAAAACACTTAGGAAGTGGTAAAAATATATTAGTGAGGCAAAGATAAAGGAAAGATAAAAAGTTAAAGAAGAGATAAAAACCAAAGAAAAAGTCTGTAAAATTTTAATGACGGAAAAACAGACAGAGACTAGTGAACGAACTAGGGCAACTTAGTCAGTACTTGAGTTGCGACTAGGGTTAGGTATTATATGAAAAGTTAAAATGTTTAAGTATAGACTTAATGAACCTATACTTGGGATAGACTAACTATTCATACCGAAATTTACATAAGCTTTAAATACATACTTTAAACAGAGAAATCAGAGCAGAGTAGAGAAACATAGAAAACAGAGTAACCAGAGTAAAGTAAAGAGATAAAGAGAAAAAGAATAATATAGATACAGATGAAAAGAGTAATCAGAGAAGAGAAAAGGGATACAGATAACAAAGTAATTAAAACAGAGTAAAGAGATACAGAAGAAAGAGAAACCAGAACAGAGTAAAGAGATATAAAGAGAAGAGTATAAGAATAAAGAGTTAAGCCTTGTAGCATGATGTTCTGTTGGATGTTCATCTGCTGCTTTTCCATTGGCCCTAGAGGTCCTGTAGGCCCAAGTTCACCTACAGTGAGTTGTTATTCGTGTAGGTCGAAGTTCACCTGCAGTGAATATCAATTGTGTATCTTAGGGTGTTGCTCCTGTAGGCCGAAGTTCACCTACAGAGAGTTGTGATACCTGTAAGCCGAAGTTCACTTACAGGGGGGCCATTTCTGTAAGCCGAAGTTCACCTACAGAGGTGTTATTTCTGTAGGCCGAAGTTCACCTACAGAAAGTTGTTGTGTTGTGTTTAGACTATCCCTGTAAACCGAAGTTCACTTACGGAAGTGCTATGTCTGTAGGCCCAAGAGATGTGTTTATTCATTTATTGCGCTAAGGCAATGCCGGATATACTTGTATGATGATCTACTACGTGAAGGCAGTCAGATAGATAGTGGTACGACCACTGAGAATGCTTTCCTGCGGTACAGATCCATATTTTATTTCTGTAAGGCAGAGGGGTTATTTCCTGCTACAGACCACCTGTTCCATTTCTGTAGTGGCAGAGGGGTTATTTCCTGTATACAGAAGGTGTGT
This sequence comes from Arachis ipaensis, assembly GCF_059453495.1. Lineage (NCBI taxonomy): Eukaryota > Viridiplantae > Streptophyta > Magnoliopsida > Fabales > Fabaceae > Arachis > Arachis ipaensis. Next base: position 79,966,800 of record NC_142441.1, on the reverse strand, counting down.
CGGCATACATCCCTGCAGTGGCAGATGTGTTATTTCCTGCGTGCAGTGGACCCTGTGGTGGCAGAGGGGTTATTTCCTGTACACAGGGGTATAGCCAATAGGAAAGCCTTATCCAGACAGAGGTTGCTGGATAACGTCGGGAGCGGGTTAGTAACCGACAGATGAGCTCATTACCTGCACTAGGACTAGACATGCATCATTCTTGTCTGCACATCATTCTCTGTAGCATTCCTTTCTGAGTGTGGTCTATTTCTTTATGTTTGTCTGCTTGCATGCTATTTCTGTGTTTTATTTTCTTGTATTCTTTTGTTTGTGTTCTGCTTTCTGTTGTCTCTACTTTCTCTTTCTATCTTTATTTTCTATTTACTGCTTCACTATATTATGTTATTTGTCTGCTAATCGACCCCAAATTAATGAACTTAACTAATAACCCCGACCCTACTAAGAACTCCCCAGTTCTTACCCCTTCTCTCTCCCTTCCCCCTTCAGATGGAAGCATGAGTACCCTTCCATAGTTCATTGACGACTGTTCGCAAAAAGGATTCTGCTCTAGGTAGTCTGTTGAGTCTAGAGTGAACTCTGTTTCTGTTTATATGTATATACTGTGAGACCAGCCAACGTCTGCACCTTGCTTATCTACAAACTTTAACCTAAGTCCTCCGTACGATGTTTCTATTATGTGGCCACTCGATGAAGTACTTGAGAGACGCTCTTTGATGACATATGATCGTGCAGAGGATTAGTAGACGACCTTTCACCTTTTGATGATGATCTACCTGACTTGAGTTTTGAAGACCTAGAACGTACTTTCCCTCGCTTTAGTAGTTTAGAGGGACTAGGTGAGTATAGAGTCTAGGCTAGCCTGGGTGCCAGCTTAGGGACTTCTTGAACAGGTCAGGACCTGGGATGTTGTATGTATATATGTATATAGTTATTATCTAGCTATGTCTAGGGGTGTTCTAACTAAAAGTCTATACTCTAATAAAGACTGGATCACTGAATATTGTCAACTGCTTGTGATGTATTTATGTGTGGTTGTTTATAATTGTTTTATATATTATCTGTTGTGAATTGATTATGAATGATACTGTTTGCTAATCCAAACGTTTTTTTAAAAAAAAGTACCTCGTAAAATAACTACGCTTTTAACAACGAATAAGGCTTATATAATAAATAATAGATAATAATTAGGTAGACCAGTTGGTAGCGCTCAGTTTCTAGTATGATCATGGCGTTCCAGAAATTGGGTCGTTACAAAACCCACCCATACATGGTCGAACCCCAACCCTCCCTCCACTCCTATATAAACCCATCTTCACTCCTTCATTTTCACACATCTTAAACACTACCCCCTCCATCTCCTCTATTTCTTCTCCCTCTACTCTCTTCATTCTTTTTTGCTCGAGGACGAGCAAACCTTCTAAGTTTGGTGTGGTAAAGGCGTTGCTTTTTGTTTTTCCATAACCATTTATGGAACCTAAGGCCGGAGAAACCTCTAGAAAGAGGAAAGGGAAGGCAAAAGCTTCCACCTCCGAGTCATGGAAGATGGAGAGATTCATCTCAGGGGTGCATCAAGACCACTTCTATGAAGTTGTGGCCAAGACTCCTCATTAAAGAAGACAAGCCCATCACTAAGAAAAGGATGGAGCAAACAAGAGAGCCCACTCATGGACCTCAACAAGAGCATGAGGAAATTCCTCATCATGAAATCCCTGAGATGCCTCAAGGGATGCATTTTCCTCCACAAAACTATCGGAAGCAAATTAACACCTCCTTAGGAGAATTAAGTTCCAATATGGGACAACTAAGGGTGGAGCACCAAGAGCATTCCATCCTCCTCCATGAAATTAGAGAAGACCAAAGAACCATGAGAGAGGAGCAACAAAGGCAAGGAAGAGACATTGAGGAGCTCAAGCACTCCATAAAATCTTCAAGAGGAAGAACTAGCCGCCATCACTAAGGTGGAACCGTTCTTTAATTTCCTTGTTCTTTATTTTCTGTTTTTCGAATTTTTATGCTTCATGTTTATTTATGTTTGTGTCTTCATTACACGATCTCTAGTGTCTAAGTGTCTATGCCTTAAAGCTATGAAAATGAGTCCATCACCTTTCTTAAATGAAAAATGTTTTTAATAGAAAAAGAAAAAGAAGTACATGAATTTCAGATTTTAAAACAGTTTAATTATTTTGATGTGGTGGCAATACTATTGTTTTTCTGAATGAATGCTTGAACAGTGCATATTTTTTAATTTGATTGTTTATGAATGTTAAAATTGTTGGCTCTTGAAAGAATGATGGAAAAGGAGAAATGTTATTTGATAATCTGAAAAATCATAAAATTGATTCTTGAAGCAAGAAAAAGCAGTGAAAAGCTTGCAAAAAAAAAAAGAAAAGAAAAAAGTGAAAAAAGAAAGAAAGAAAGAAAAAGAAAAGCAAGCAGAAAAAGCCAATACCCCTTTAAACCAAAAGGCAAGGGTGATAAAAAGGATCCAAGGCTTCGAGCATTAGTGGATAGGAGGGCCCACAGGAATAAAATCCTGGCCTAAGCGGCTAAACCAAGCTGTCCCTAACCATGTGCTTGTGGCGTGAAGGTGTCAAGTGAAAACTTGAGACTGAGCGGTTAAAGTCGAGGTCCAAAGCAAAAAGAAGAGTGTGCTTAAGAACTCTGGACACCTCTAATTGGGGACTCTAGCAAAGCTGAGTCACAATCTGAAAAGGTTCACCCAGTTATGTGTCTGTGGCATTTATGTATCCGGTGGTAATACTGGAAAGCAATAGTAGCAATATTCCCTGCTAACTGTGCATCATGGCTTCCAATCTTGCAAAATTGCCACTGTTGTCACTTGGTTGTGGGGTCGGGATGATGCATTTTGAGAATGGTTGTTCTATGGTTGTTGGTTGGAGTGGTAGGGTACATTATATTAATTGTGGTAAGGTATATTATTGCTTGATTGATGGTTGGGGTTGTAGTTGTTGTATTGGTTAGAGTGGTATGGTTTGTGGTCTTGGGTATGATTTTGTTGGTTTCCCCACCCAAAATTTGGATGGTTCTTCCAACCTGAGTTGTAGGTTTTAGCATTAGGGTCATATGGTTGTCTGGATGAATTATTCACATAATTGGCTTGCTCCCATTCACATTCAACTTCTGGGTTATCTTCTTCTGGCATAGGTTCTTAAGCATGGATAGCTGAGACTTGATTCTTCTCCATTTACTTAGTTAGAGCTGCTAGTTAAGCTGTGATCACCTTGTTTTGAGCTAGCAGAGTGATGAGCAGATAATTTATACACTTTTTGGCATTGTTTTTAGTATGTTTTTAGTATATTTTAATTAGTTTTATTATATTTTTATTAGTTTTTATTTAAAATTCACTTTTCTTGACTTTACTATGAGTTTGTGTGTTTTTCTGTGATTTCAGGTATTTTCTGGCTGAAATTGAGGGACCTAAGCAAAAATCTGATTCAGAGGCTGAAAAAGGACTGCAGATGCTGTTGGATTCTGACCTCCCTGCACTCAAAGTGGATTTTCTGGAGTTACAGAAACTCAATTGGCGTGCTCTCAATTGCGTTGGAAAGTCGACATCCTGGGCTTTCCAGCAATATATAATAGTCCATACTTTGCCCGAGATTTGATGGCCCAAAAAGGCGTTCCAAGTCAGCTCAAGAATTCTGGCGTTTAACGCCGGAATTGGCATAACAACTAGAGTTAAACGCCCAAACTGGCACAAAAGCTGGCGTTTGACTCCAAGAAAAGTCTCTACACATGAAAGCTTCAATGCTCAGCCCAAGCACACACCATGTAGGCCCCGGAAGTGGATTTTTACATTAAACACCCTAGCTTACTCATTTTCTGTAACCCTAGGTCACCAGTTTACTATAAAAACTACTTTTAGTGATTCATCTTGTACCTCATGACACTTTACACGTTTCATATTGTATCTTCTACGGCATGAGTCTCTAAACTCCATTGTTGGGGTGAGGAGCTCTGCTATTGATAGCACGGAAACTTGTCTCTCAACAATTTTCCTTCGGCAAGTATACCAAATTGTCGTCAAGTAAAAACTCACAATAGAGTGAGGTCGAATCCCACAGGGATTGATTGGTCAAGCAACTTTAATTAGAGGAATGTTCTAGTTGAGCGAAGCAGAATTTGGTTTGAGAGTTGCAGGAAATTAAATGGCAGGAAAGTAAATAGCAGAAAATGTAAATGCTGGAAGTAAAGAGCTGAAAGTAAATGACGAAAAGTAAATTGCAGAATTGTAAATGGGAATGGGGAAGATGCTCATGAAAGTAAATTATTGAAATTAAAGAGAATGGATAGATCAGAAATGGGAATTCATTGGGCTTAGGAGATGTTGCATTCTCTGGATCAAGTTCATTTTCATCTCTTCCTCAATCAATGCATTCATTGATCTCCTTGGCAATCTTAAGTGATCAAATTCCAATTCCTTGGTAATTCAATCTCTCAAATCTTGATCAATATCCAATTCCTTGGTCAATTGCTCATGAGAAGAGATGAAGTATGGTCACTGATTATACCACATGCATTCCCAAATCAAGTGTTGGTAGGATTATAGTCACCATACCCAACCAAACCCAATTTGGTCCAACATGAGAAAGCATTTCTAGCATGATCTCTTCATTCCTCTTCCAAGGTTCAGAAGAGATCCAAGTATGAATAGCTTCTTTTCCAAGATAACTACCCAATTGGATGATGATTGAAAGCTTTCTAGTAAAATCAAGAGAAAAGATAGAAGAAGAGTAATGAAAATTAGTATTGATCTATCAAATTACAACAGAGCTCCCTAACCCAATGAAAGGGGTTTAGTTGTTCATAGCTCTGGAAATGGAAAACAAAGATGGAGAATATATCATGAAAACTAGAACTAAAAGTACAGAGAAAGTAAATTATACAGAGAGTAATTTTCAATTTCCCCTCACTCCTCAAAAGTTATTTCCTGATTCAAAACTACCCCTATATATACTACTCTTCTGATCTTCTAGTTAATTCTTCAAGTCTTGGATATGGGCCTTTGGATCTTGAGTTTGAAGCAGTTATCTTCTGCAGTGGGCTTAGCTTTACTTGCAGAGAGAAAGTGTGAAGTAGGAAGGGTCTTTAGCTCAGGACGTTAGTGAGGTTAACGTTAAGTGAGAGTGTGGGTTCGAGAACGTTAGTGACAATCACCTTTTTCACTAATGTTCCTCACCCAGGGATGATCCAAGTTAACTTCAATGTTAGTGGCACCAACATGACCACTAACGTTGCCTCTTGGTCCTTCGCACACGTTATTGGGACTCACCTTTTCCAATAACGTTGAGAGTCCTCCCTCCCTACGTTAGAGTTCACGTTAACTTAGTTAACGTGGCTCTTAACGTAGGCTTGCCAATTCTTCGAGAACGTTAGTGACACTTACCTTTGTCACTAACGTTCCAAGCTGCCCCTACTTCCCACGTTAGAGTCCACGTTAACTAAGTTAACGTGCCTTCTAACGTGGTAATGATGGCCATCTCCAACGTTAGTGAGAAAGGTGAGTGTCACTAACGTTGGCTCATCATCCTATCCTCAACGTTAGCTTCCACGTTAACTTAAGCTAACTAAGTTAACGTGGAAGTTAACGTGGCTCATAGTGGCTCATTGTGGCTCATTCCAACGTTAGTGACAAAGGTGAGTGTCACTAACGTTGGTGATTGTTTGCTTTCTCCACGTTAGCTTCCACGTTAACTAAGTTAACATGGCAATTAATGTGGCTCATTGTAGCTTGGCCAACATTAGTGACAAAGGTGAGTGTCACTAACGTTGGCTTCTCTTTTGCTTCCCAACGATAGAGTCCACGTTAACTGAGTTAACATGGCTCTTAACGTGGCAACTTATGAGCTTAGTCCAACGTTAGTGACAAAGGTGAGTGTCACTAACGTTGGCCTTATTTCTTTCTTCCACGTTAGAGTTCACGTTAACTTAGTTAACGCGACTCTTAACGTGGGCTATGATGGCTTTCGAGGACGTTATTGGCGATTACTTTTCTCATTAACATTGCAAGCTAGCTCCTATTCCACGTTGGTGGTCACGTTAGTTAGACTAACGTGGCTGCTAACGTGGCTCTTTCTTGCTTCCTTTATCCTGAAATCAAGCAATAAAGTGCATCAAAGTTCTAATCCACATTATGAGACATGCATCATCCAATTTGTCATCTAATTCATGCAAAATTCTCATGAAATCATATAAAGTGCACAATGTATGCTTAAATCAAGATGTAAGTGAAATTCTGCCCAAAACTTGCTTATTTCCTAAGAAAATGCATGAAACTACCCTAAAACAGTAAAGAAAAGGTCAGTGAAACTGGCCAAAATGCCCTGGCATCACAACACCAAACTTAAAGCTTGCTTGTCCCTAAGCAAGTACTGGAACAAGAGAATGATGAATGGAATGCCAAGAGGAATGAGTCATTATTGTGGAGGTCATATCCTTGGTTTTATGGTGGTTTCATGCATAGCAACTTAGGTTCATTCCTTCACTGGCTTTCAGACCTTTATCATGTTTTGGAATACTCACTTGATTGCACCCTATGAGACTCTTATTCATTGATCCTTTTATTATTTTTAGGGCTTATTTGTGTTCTTAGGCTAAGTGCTCTGTGAGGGGGCGACTCTTTAAGATAAGCTTTCAGCCAGCACTCCCGAACCAGTTGGTTCAAGGTGCTAGGTGTTAAGACACCCCTAAGGACTTACTCCCTCAAGTCTCATTCCCCCATACATACACACCACAGGCACATGGTTTGTTATTTTCTTTCTTGAGACCTTGGTGTCCAGCACCTCTTTGGGTTACTAAATGTTCTGTAGTAAGGTTGCTCTTGATAATGGATTTTCAGTTGATAATCCTGGGTTAGTTAACCCAAGTTACCAAGTGATGAAGCACTCCTACGAACTTATTCATCCAAGCAGATCCTTGGTACAGGAGCACCACAGACACATCTCTCAAGTTTCAAACCCTTGGTACCTAGCCTTATTCTTTTTTAACTTTTCTTTCTTTTTCAACTCTTATTGTTCTTTTCCCCTTTTTCTTATTAGGATCTTGTTATTTAGCTAGTCTCATGGGGTGTGTTTCAAGCATATGATTCAGGACAGATAGTTGTCTTCCCACCCTTGTTGGTGAATCAACTTAGCTAACTTATGACCACATCACACACTAAGGAACTTAGTCCACAATATGAACTCCACTCTGCTCTTTGATAACACACATTCTCTTTTTATTAAAAAGGAGACAAGCATACAAGTAAGCAAGGTGAAAATCCAGTAAGTATCGTGGATAGCACACATATGACAAAAGCAATAGAGCATTAAACTCTAATCATCTAAACTAATGAGCAACTATAAATCAAGTTCCTTCGGGCTTCCAATTTTTTTAGCATTTTAAGTATATGGAATTAAGTAACAACACAACCTTCGGGTGATGGTTTCTTGCTATCCCCTTGTTGTCCTTATCCATAGTTTTTGCTCCTTCACTTCCTTGGATGATGGTGCACTATTTCCTCAGAAGGTTCCTGCAAAGTTATTGGAAGTTGCTTGTTTCTAAAGCACTTGAGACATAGTTAGTTTGCATGTCTGCTTGCGAATTTCTGAACTTAATTTGGTGTGTTAGTTCTTTTGCCTAGTACAACAGATTGCATACTTGCAGAGAGCCTCATATGTTGTTATTAACAAAACAACCATTAACTTCAGACTAAGCTACTGCTAAGTGGTTCCCCTGATTGGTTGGAGCTAGCAATCTGTCATTGGAGTGTAGTGTGATTATAACGAATATCTTTGGTGGAACACCAAACTTAAAACTGCACTTTCACTCTTGGATTTGTTTTGGTGTGGAACACCAAACTTAGCTCCTCGCAATACAGGGAAAAACAACTTGTGATTTTTATTGAAATGACGATGAAAAAGAAACTACTTCAGGTTGGGTTGCCTCCCAACAAAGCACTCTTTTAGCGTCGCTAGCTCGACGATTCCTCCATTACTTGAGATGATACTTCACATTGAGGTTTTCCCCTATGTTGCCCATATAGTGTTTGAGCCTTTGTCCGTTCACAGTGAAAGTCCTCTCCGAACTTTCATCCATGATTTCTATGTGCCCATATGGTGAGACTTTTGTGACAAGAAAGGGTCCTGACCACCTTGATTTCAGTTTGCCAGGGAACAGTCTCAATTTGGAGTTGTAGATGAGTACTTGCTGCCCCTTTTCGAAACTCCTTGGTGCCAGATGCAGGTCATGTCTTCTCTTCGCCTTTTCTTTATAAATCTTGGCATTTTCATAGGCTTGAGATCCAAACTCTTCCATCTCTTGCAGCTGCAAGATACTCTTTGCACCAGCAGCGATGCTGTCAAAATTTAATAACTTGAGAGCCCAGAGAGCTTTGTGTTCCAGCTCCAGTGGTAGATGACAAGCTTTCCCATACACCAGTTGGTATGGGGACATCCCTAGTGGCGTTTTGAATGCTGTTCTGCATGCCCAAAGAGCATCATCCAGCTTCTTCGACCAATCCTTTCTTGATGTACCCACAGTCTTTTCCGAAATCCTTTTTAGCTCTCTGTTAGATATCTTAGTTTGCCCACTTGTTTGGGGATGGTAAGGTGTGGCAACCTTGTGTTTTACCCCGTATCGTAGGAGAAGAGCTTCTAGTGGTCTGTTACAAAAATGGCTCCCTCCATCACTGATGAGTGCTCGTGGGACTCCAAACCGGCTAAAAATATTCTTCCTGAGGAAGTTCATGACCACCTTGTTATCATTTGTTGGGGTTGCAATAGCCTCCACCCACTTGGAAACGTAGTCCACTGCCACCAAAATGTACTTGTTTGAATATGAGGTTGGGAATGGTCCCATGAAATCGATTCCCCATACATCAAACAATTCCAGTTCTAAGATGAAATTTTGTGGAATCTCGTTTCTTTTGGGCAAGTTCCCAGATCTTTGGCACTCATTGCAGCTCTTTACTAGTTCTTTAGCATCCTTGAAAAGGGTGGGCCAAAAGAATCCGCTTTGTAACACCTTTGCTGCAGTTCTGTCCCCTCTAAAATGGCCTCCATAGTATGAGCCGTGGCAATTCCACAGGACCTCCCGTCCCTCTTCTTATGAAACACATCTTCTCAGGATTCCATCTGAACATTTCTTGAAGAGATAAGGCTCATCCCAGAAAAAATATTTTGCATCATTTATGAGCTTTCTTTTTTGATGTTTATTGATTTCTGGAGGTAAAGCCCCAGTTGCCTTGAAGTTGGCAATGTCTGCGAACCATGGTGCTTTGTGAACTGTCATCAACTGCTCATCAGGGAAGAGCTCATTTACACTTGTATCATGTGTTCCACCTTCATCATGAGGGATTCTGGATAGGTGATCCGCTACCTTGTTCTCCACTCCTTTCTTGTCTCGAATTTCAATATTGAATTCCTGCAACAATAAGATCCATCTTATTAGTCTTGGTTTTGATTCTTGCTTGGCAAACAAATATTTAAGTGCCGTGTGATCTGTGAAAACAATCACTTTAGCACCAATGAGGTATGATCTAAACTTGTCAAATGCAAAAGCTATTGCTAGCAATTCCTTTTCAGTAGTGGTATAATTTATTTGAGTTTCATTGAGGACTTTGCTAGCATAGTATATCACATGGACTAAGTTATCTTTCCTCTGTCCTAACATGGCCCCAACTGTAAAATCAGATGTAACACACATCAATTCAAATGGTAAGTTCCAATTGGGTGGGGAAATGATAGGGGCAGAGGACAATCTCTTTTTCAAATTTTCAAACGCTAGCATGCATGTTTCATTGAAGATAAATGGTGTATCAGATACAAGGAGATTGCTTAAGGGCTTGGCTATCTTTGAAAAATCTTTAATAAACCTTTTGTAAAAGCCAGCATGCCCTAAAAAACTCCTAATTGCCTTGACATCACTGGGTGGAGGAAGTTTTTCAATAAGTTCCACTTTAGCTCTGTCCACCTCAATGCCTTGGTTAGAAACCTTATGCCAAGGACTATTCCTTCTGTCACCATAAAGTGACATTTCTCCCAGTTCAAAACCAGATTGGTCTCTTGGCACTTTTTCAATACTAAGGCTAGGTGATTTAGGCAGCTAGGAAAGGAATCTCCGAATACCGAGAAATCATCCATAAAAACTTCAATGAATTTCTCTATCATATCTGAGAAGATAGAAAGCATGCAGCATTGGAAAGTCGCAGGTGCATTACATAGCCCAAATGGCATGTGCCTGTAAGCAAACACTCCATATGGGCAAGTAAATGAGGTTTTCTCTTGGTCTCTAAGATCAACCACTATTTGGTTATATCCTGAATAACCGTCGAGAAAACAATAGTATGAGTGTCCTGCGAGTCTTTCCAACATCTGATCCATGAATGGAAGGGGGAAATGATCTTTTCGTGTAGCTTCATTTAGTTTCTTGTAGTCTATACACATCCGCTATCCTGTGACTGTCCTGGTGGGGATTAGTTCGTTCCTCTCATTGGGAACTACAGTGATTCCTCCCTTTTTCGGAACAACATGCACGGGACTGACCCAGGGGCTGTCTGAGATCGGGTAGATTACCCCTCCCTACCACAACTTCATAACTTCCTTCTGTACCACTTCCTTCATGATTGGGTTCAGCCTCCTTTGGGATTGAATGGATGGTTTGGCATCATCTTCCAACAGTATTTTATGCATGCATATGGCCGAACTGATCCCTTTTAGGTCAGCGAGGGTCCATCCAATGGCATCTTTATGCCTTCGCAACACTTGGAGCAGTTCATTCTCTTGATCTTGGCTGAGGGATGAGTTTATGATCAATGGATAGCTTTCATTCTCGCCTAAGTATGCATATTTGAGAGTGGGTGGCAGTGCTTTGAGTTTAAGTTTGAGTGCTTCTAACTTTTCATTCTCTTCCTTTGGTGCACCTTGTATATGAATCTCTGCTGTTGCAACCTCTTCATTAGACGTTGACTCCTCCTCTGTTAACCTTTCAGGTTCTTCTTCGTCAAAGCTCTCCTGCACTGCATCTTCCAGTGAGTCTAACCTCATACATTCTCCCAATTGTTCTGGTAGGTAACTCGTGGCCTTGAACACATTGAATGTCATCTTTTCATTATGTAATCTTAAGGTGAGGTCACCTTTTTGGACATCAATGACAGCTCCAGCAATAGCTAAGAACGGTCTTCCCAAGATGATAGAGGCCTTGGCTTCCTCCTGCATGTCCAACACCACAAAGTCTGCTGGGAAGATGAAATCCCCCACCTTCACCAGCAAATCTTCCACTACACCATGAGGGAACTTGAACGATCGGTCTGCCAGTTGTAAGGCCATTTTTGTTGGCTTAGCCTCCTCGATTTTCATTTTTTTCATCATAGCTACTGACATCAGATTTATGTTGGCTCCTAAGTCACATAGAGCCTTCTCCACTATGATTTCCCTTATAATACAAGGGATCTGGAAACTGCCAGGATCCTTCAATTTCTGGGGTAGTTTATGCTGAATGATAGCACTACATTCTTCGGTTAGTATCACAATCTCGTTGCATTTCCAACTTCTCTTCTTAGTCATCAATTCCTTCAAGAACTTAGCATAGAGCGGCATTTGCTCTATTGCTTCAGCAAAGGGTATGTTAATCTGTAATTTCTTGAAGATTTCTAAAAATCTAGAGAACTGGCTGTCATCCCCCTTCTTCTTCAGTTGTTGAGGATATGGTACTTTCGGAACATATGGCTTCAGCTCTCCTTCCTTTTGACGTGAGTTGGAGGTGGGGATTTGAACTTCATCTTGTTCCTCCTTCTTTCCAACTAAATCTTTCTCTTGGGGTTGCTTGGGAGTCTCCTTCAATTTTTTTCCACTTCTGAGGGTTATAGCCTGACACTCCTCCCTTTGGTTTGAGTCTGTATCGCTGCGAGGGTTGTGGCTGGAAATTCTCTTGAATAGGTAGCCAATTTGTGTCTCAAGTTTCTTGATGGCAGCATCTTGATTCTGCATATTGGACTGCACTTCTTCTCGGAATGTCTTACTGTCTTGAATCTCTTTGCATATGCCCTCAAGCAGAGTCTCAATTTTGGAGAGTCTATCTTCAGATGATGGTGAGTTGAGAGTGGATGGGTGAGTTGGGTCATTTTGGTTTTGGTATGGATATGGAGAGGTGTTGTTAGGGTGGTGCTGATATGATCTCTGTGTGGAATGTTGGTGAGCTGCATGGTTGTTGGGGTTGTGACGTCTCTGATCTTGGCTTTGATCTTGTTGATTTACCCACCCAAAGTTTGGGTGATTCCTCCATCCAGGGTTGTATGTTTTGGAGAAAGGATCATGGGTCTGCCTGGGTGAGTTTCCAATGTAGTTGGCTTGTTCTTGCTCCTCTTCTGCCTCAGCATTCACTCCCTCTTGGGTTGCTGATGAGGTGGTGATTGCTGCCACTTGGTTCCTCTCCATCTTTTTGGTGAGGTCAGCCAGCTGCTTGGTAATAAGCTTGTTTTGGGCCAGCAGTACATCCACATATTTTAGCTCCATTACTCCTCTAGTGTTGCCTCTTTCAGAAGCATAGAAGTAGTCATTCTCCGCTACAGTCTCAATGACATCTATGGCTTCTTCAATGGTCTTTTTCTTTTTCAGAGATCCCCCGGATGAATGGTCTACTACCTTCTTTGATTCATAAGAGAGGCCTTCATAGAAAATGTGTAGTTGCACCCATTCATTGAACATATCTGGTGGACACCTTCTTGTCAGGTCCTTAAACCTCTCCCATGCTTCATATAGAGTCTCACCATCCTGCTGCCTGAATGTTTGCACCTCAGCTCTCAGCCTGTTGATCCGTTGAGGAGGATAGAATCTTGCCAAAAATTTGTTCACCACATCTTCCCAGGTTGCTAAACTCTCCTTTGGGAAGGATTCCAGCCATTTAGATGCCTTGTCCTTAAGTGAGAAAGGGAACAGAAGTAGTCTATAGGTGTCAAGATGAACACCATTAGACTTCACAGTATCACATATCCTCAGGAAGGTGGTTAGATGTTGATTGGGGTCTTCTTGGACACTTCCTCCGAATGAACAATTGTTCTGAACAAGGGTGATAAGTTGTGGCTTTAGTTCAAAGTTGTTGGCATGTATGGTTGGCCTTTGGATGCTGCTTCCACAGTTTCCTGGGTTTGGGTTGATGTAAGAACCCAGAACTCTTCTCTCTTGTCCAGCTTGATGTGCTGGACCTTCTCTGCCATGGTTGTGAGCCTCTTCTTCATAATGGTTCTCCATGTTTTCATCCATGTCCAGTTCAAAGTACTCCTCCTCTTCCTCAGCACCAACTACTCTCTTTCCTCTTGCTTCCCTCCTTAATCTAAGGAAGGTCCTCTCAGGTTCAGAATCAAAGGAAGTTGAAGCCCCGCTTCTTCTCCCTATCATACAACCAACAAGGCACAAGCAAGGAAATAGATGCAGAAAGTACTCTTGTTAAAATTGCTGTTAGTGTGAGTGATGCAATATATCAAACAGTTAGTGAGTTAGTGAACTGAATGGTAAATAACTAAGAAAAAGGAGTAGGGGGGAAGGGAGGAAAATAACTAAAACTGAAAGTAATTAACTCAAACAGAAATTTAAATCAAACAAAAGAAAAATGCTCAATCTAGTTATCCTCCAATTTAGTCATTGTTAATACAAAATCAATCCCCGGCAACGGCGCCATAAACTTGATAGCACGGAAACTTGTCTCTCAAAAATTTTCCTTCGGCAAGTATACCGAATTGTCGTCAAGTAAAAACTCACAATAGAGTGAGGTCGAATCCCACAGGGATTGATTGGTCAAGCAACTTTAATTAGAGGAATGTTCTAGTTGAGCGAAGCAGAATTTGGTTTGAGAGTTACAGGAAATTAAATGGCGAGAAAGTAAATAGCAGAAAATGTAAATGCTGGAAGTAAAGAGCTGAAAGTAAATGATGGAAAGTAAATTGCAGAATTGTAAATGGGAATGGGGAAGATGCTCATGAAAGTAAATTGCAGAAATTAAAGAGAATGGGTAGATCAGAAATGGGGATTCATTGGGTTTAGGAGATGTTGCATTCTCCGGATCAAGTTCATTTTCATCTCTTCCTCAATCAATGCATTCATTGATCTCCTTGGCAATCTTAAGTGATCAAATTCTAATTCCTTGGTAATTCAATCTCTCAAATCTTGATTAATAGCCAATTCCTTGGTCAATTGCTCATGAGAAGAGATGAAGTATGGTCACTGATTATACCACATGCATTCCCAAATCAAGTGTTGGTAGGATTATAGTCACCATACCCAACCAAATCCAATTTGGTCCAACATGAGAAAGCATTTCTAGCATGATCTCTTCATTCTTCTTCCAAGGTTTAGAAGAGATCCAAGTATGAATAGCTTCTTTTCCAATATAACTACCCAATTGGATGAAGATTGAAAGCTTTCTAGTAAAATCAAGAGAAAAGATAGAAGAAGAGTAATGAAAATTAGTATTGATCCATCAAATTACAATAGAGCTCCCTAACCCAATAAAAAGGGTTTAGTTGTTCATAGCTCTGGAAATGGAAAACAAAGATGGAGAATACATCATGAAAACTAGAACTAGAAGTGCAGAGAAAGTAAATTATATAGAGAGTAATTCTCAAATTCCCCTCACTCCTCAAAAGTTATTTCCTGATTCAAAACTACCCCTATTTATACTACTCTTCTGATATTATAGTTGATTCTTCAAGTCTTGGATATGGGCCTTTGGATCTTGAGTTTGAAGCAGTTATCTTCTGCAGTGGGCTTAGCTTTACTTACAGAGAGAAAGTGTGAAGTAGGAAGGGTCTTTAGCTCAGGACGTTAGTGACGTTAACGTTAAGTGAGAGTGTGGGTTCGAGAACGTTAGTGACAATCACCTTTTTCACTAACGTTCCTCACCCAGGGATGATCAAAGTTAACTTCAACGTTAGTGGCACCAACATGACCACTAACGTTGCCTCTTGGTCCTTCGCACACGTTATTGGGACTCACCTTTTCCAATAATGTTGAGAGTCCTCCCTCCCTACGTTAGAGTTCACGTTAACTTAGTTAACGTGGCTCTTAACGTAGGCTTGCCAATTCTTCGAGAACGTTAGTGACACTTACCTTTGTCACTAACGTTCCAAGGTGCCCCTACTTCCCACGTTAGAGTCCACGTTAACTAAGTTAACGTGGCTTCTAATGTGGTAATGATAGCCATCTCCAACGTTAGTGAGAAAGGTGAGTGTCACTAACGTTGGCTCATCATCCTATCCTCAACGTTAGCTTCCACGTTAACTAAGTTAACGTGGAAGTTAACGTGGCTCATAGTGGCTCATTGTGGCTCATTCCAACGTTAGTGACAAAGGTGAGTGTCACTAACGTTGGCGATTGTTTGTTTTCTCCACATTAGCTTCCACGTTAACTAAGTTAACGTGGCAACTAACGTAGCTCATTATAGCTTGGCCAACGTTAGTGACAAAGGTGAGTGTCACTAACGTTGGCCTCTCTTTTGCTTTCCAACGTTAGAGTCCACGTTAACTGAGTTAACGTGGCTCATAACGTGGCCACTTATGAGCTTGGTCCAATGTTAGTGACAAAGATGAGTGTCACTAACATTGGCCTTATTTCTTTCTTCCACGTTAGAGTTCACGTTAACTTAGTTAACGTGACTCTTAACGTGGGCTATGATGGCTTTTCGAGGACGTTATTGGCGATTACTTTTCTCATTAACGTTGTAAGCTAGCTCCCATTCCACATTGGTGGTCACGTTAGTTAGACTAACGTGGCTGCTAACGTGGCTCTTTCTTGCTTCCTTTGTCCTTAAATCAAGCAATAAAGTGCATCAAAGTTCTAATACACATCATGAGACATGCATCATCCAATTTGTCATCTAATTCATGCAAAATTTTCATGAAATCATATAAAGTGCACAATGTATGCTTAAATCAAGATGTAAGTGAAATTCTACCCAAAACTTGCTTATTTCCTAAGAAAATGCATGAAACTACCCTAAAATAGTAAAGAAAAGGTCAGTGAAACTGGCCAAAATGCCCTGGCATCAGCTGTTCTTCATGAATTAATGCAATTACTACTGTTTTCCATTCTATCACGCTTGCTTTTATTCTAAGATATTCATTCGCACTTCAACCTGATGAATGTGATGATCCGTTACACTCATCATCATTCTCACCTTTGAACGTGTGCCTGACAACCACCTCCGTTCTACCTTAGATTGAATGCATATCTCTTAGCCTCATGATTCAGATTAGAGTCTTCGTGGTATAAGCTAGAATTATTGGCGCCCATTCCTGAGATCCGGAACGTCTAAACCTTGTCTGTGGTATTCTGAGTAGGATCTGGGAAGGGATGGCTGTGACGAGCTTCAAACTCGCGATTGTTGGGCGTGTGACAGATGCAAAAGGATCAATGGATCCTATTCCAGCATGATCGAGAACCGACTGATGATTAGCCATGCGGTGACAGCGCATTTGGAACGTTTTCACTGAGAGGACGGGAAGTAGCCATTGACAACAGTGATGCCCAACAAAAAGCTTGCCATGGAAGGAGCCTTGCGTGCATGAAGAAGAAGATAGTAGGAAAGCAGAGATTCAGAAGACAAAGCATCTCCAAAGCCTCAACATGTTCTTCATTACTGCATAACAAGTATTTATTTCATGTTCTTTTACTTTTTACAATTAAATATGAGAATTATTGATATCCTGACTAAGAGTTACAAGATAACCATAGCTTGCTTCAAGCCGACAATCTCCGTGGGATCGACCCTTACTCACGTAAGGTATTACTTGGACGACCCAGTGCACTTGCTGGTTAGTTGTGCGGAGTTGCAAAAGTGTGATTGTAATTTCGTGCACCACAGAGCATCCATAGAGTTCAGCTCCATTACTCCCCTTCTTGGGTTTCTATCGGAGGCATAGAAATACTCATTGTTGGCCACAGTTTCTATGATGTCTATGGCTTCTCCGATTGTCTTCTTCTTGTTAACAGAGCCTCCTGAAGAGTGATCTAAAGCCTTCTTTGATTCCTGTGTCAATCCTTCATAGAAAATGTGCATTTGTACCCATTCATTGAACATGTCCGGGGACATTTTCTTGTCAACTCCTTGTATCTCTCCCATGCCTCACAGAGAGTTTTCTCATCTTGTTGTCTAAATGTTTGCACCTCAGCCCCCAACCTGTTAACTCTTTGGGGAGGGTAAAATCTTGCCAAGAACTTATTCACCACCTCTTCCCAAGTTATCAAACTCTCCTTTGGAAATGATTCTAACTACTTTGATGCTTTATCCCTGAGAGAAAAAGGAAATAAAAGCAGTTTGTAGGTGTTCAGGTGAACAGCATTAGCCTTTATAGTGTCACAAATTCTCAAGAATGTCGTTAGATGTTGGTTTAGATCTTCTTGAGCATTTTCTCCAAATGAACAGTTGTTCTGAACATGAGTGATTAGCTGTGGTTTGAGCTCAAAATTGTTGGCATGTATTTGGGTCTCAAGATGCTACTTGGTGTGGGAAATCGTGATTCGCACTTTTCACAACTCCGCACAACTAACCAGCAAGTGCACTGGGTCGTCCAAGTAATAAACCTTACATTAGTAAGGGTCGATCCCACGGAGATTGTCAGCTTGAAGCAAGCTATGGTCATCTTGTAAATCTCAGTCAAGCGGATTCATATGGTTATAAGGTTTTGATAATTAAAAGATAAATAAAACATAAAATAAGATAAAGTTACTTATGTAATTCATTGGTGGGAATTTCAGATAAGCGTTTGGAGATGCTTTGTTGCTTCTGAACCTTTGCTTTCCTATTGCCTTCTTCCAATCATGCGTGCTCCCTTCCATGGTAAGCTGTAAGATCCTCTCAGTGAAAATGGTCCTCTACGATTTCTGCACGGCTAATCAACTGTCAGATTTCTCGTCTCGGATGAAAAATACCAGGTACAGCTACCGCATGGCTAATCATTTGTCGGTTCCCACTAGCGTCGAAATAGAATCTATTGATCCTTTTGCACACTGTCACTGCACCCAACATTTGTAGGTTTAAAGCTCGTCACAGTCATCCCTTCCCGGATCCTACTCGGAATACCACAGACAAGGTTTAGACTTTCCGGATCCCAGGAATGCTGCCAATAATTCTAGCCTATACCACGAAGATACTAATCTCACAGACTCGGTCCGTGTATTAGATATCCAAGAGAATATACTCCAGCTATCGTCCATTGACTACGTTGAACATCATGTAGACCGCTTTGTGGTTGTCAGGCACGCGGATCTTGGCTAAGCGAGTAAAGTAACGACCCAATTTTCAGTATGTCTAGATCATACTGGAAACCGAGTGCTACCAATTTGTCTTCCTAATTATTATCTATTATTTATCATATAAGCCTGATTCGTTGTTAAAAGCGTAGTTAATTTGCAAGGTATATATTTTTTTAAAACGTTTGGATTAATAGACGGAATCATTCATAATCAACTCACAACTGATAACAGATAAAACAATTATAAGCAACCACACATAAATACATCACAAGTAGCTAGCAACATTTAGTGACCAGTTAGAACACCCCTAGATATAGCTAGATAATAACTTTATACATATACATACATACAACATCCCAGGTCCTGACCAGTTCAAGAGGTCCCTAAGCTGGCACCTAGGCTAGCCTAGACTCTATACTCACCTAGTCCCTCTAAACTTCTAAAGCGAGGGAAAGTACATTCTAGGTTTTCCAAAACTCAAGTCAGGTGGAACATCATCAAAAGGTAGAACATCATCTGCTACTCCTCTGCACGATCAGACATTGCCATAGGATGTCTCTCTGGTACCTCATGAAGTAGCCACACAACAAGAGTCTCGTACACAGGATTTAGGTTAAAGTTCACGTACAAACGGGGTGTAGACATTGGCTGGTCTCACAATATATACATATAAATAGAGAACGATATTCACCCTAGACTCAGAAGACTATCTAGAGCGGAATCCTCTTTGCAGAAGCATCATCAATGAACTACGGTAAGGTACTCTCACTTCCATCTGAAGGGGGAAAGGAGAGAAAAGGGGTAAGAACTGGGGAGTTCTTAGTAGGGCCGGGGTTATTAGTTATGTTCATTAATTCTATGTTGTTTAGCAGACTAATAACAGAATACAGAGAAGTAGTAAATAGAAAATACAGATAAATAGAGAAGATAGAGAAAACAGATAGCAGAACACAAATAGAAGAATACAAGGAAATAACACGAACACAAACATAGAGAATAGAATACAAACAAGGAACACATACATTCATGCAACAATCATAATAGAGAAAATACACAACCAAGTATGATGCATGTCTAGCGCTAGTGCAGGTAATGAGCTCATTTGTCGGTTTCTACCCGCTCCCGACGTAACGCAAAGCAGCTGAAATGGGTATGGCTTTCCTGTTGGCTATACCCCTGTGTACAGGAAATTACCCCTCTGCCACCACAGGGTCCACTGCACGTAGGAAATAACACATCTACCATTGCAGGAATGTATGCCGACACACCTTCTGTATACAGGAAATAACCCCTCTGCCACTACAGAAATGGAACAAGTGGTCGTGGTACTTCTGTAGCAGGAAATAACCACTCTGCCTTACAAAAATAAAGTGTGGATCTGTACCGTAGGAAAGCATTCTCAGTGGTCGCACCACCATCTATCTGACTGCCTCATTGCAGCAGATGAACAAACAAATAACTCTGGAGTTGCCTTAATGCAATAAATAAACAAACAAGCATCTCTTGGGTTGCTTTAAGCAACAAATGACCCTTCAACAGGTCCTCTGCTTTTTATCATACTACTCTTTTCTCTTTGTTTCTTTACTCTGCTCTGATTACTCTCTTCTCTGTATCTCTTTACTTTTATCAGATTATTCTACTTAACGTATGTATTTAAAGCTTATGTAAATTTCGGTATGAATAGTTAGCCTGTCCCAAGTATAGGTTCATTAAGTCTATACTGAAACAGTTTAACTTTTCATATAATACCTAACCCTAGTCGCAACTCAAGGACTAACTATGTTACCCTAGTTCGTTCACTAATCTCTGTCTGTTTTTCTGTCATTAAAATTTTACAGACTTTTTCTTTGGCTTTTATCTTTTCTTTAACTTTTTATCTTTTCTTTATCTTTGCCTCACTAATATATTCTTACCTTTCCCTAAGTGTTTTATGAAGGTAATTATGAGATTCTGCACTTAAAGTTGTCTTTCTAAAGCTTTTATAAAAAACTGCCTTTTTCACATTATTTTATTATTATTTATTATTATATTATTAAATTTTCAAAAATTACCTTGCCTTTACCTTTTAACCTTTAAAATTAACTTTTTACCCCGGTAACTTTTAATATTTCTACTTTAACCACCCTAACTTTCAGAAATTACAAAATAACCCCTCAAACACCAAAATATTTACTTCCTTGCCCTTTCTAAGATCTAAAAGGTGTTCTTCATTGTTCTTCACCACACTCAAAGTGTTCTTCATGTTCTTCATATATTCTTCAAATTCTTTCTCTGTTTTTACCCGTTTTTCAGTCTTTTCAACAACCGATTTTTACCAAAATTCAAAATAAATTCCCAGCCACTAAAACCCCATATTTTCTACATGATTTTAGCACAAATTGAACCCCAATTTAGGGCCTAGAGTTTCGTTTTCCAGAAGCCACAAGAACACACATTCATAGCTTGAATTTCATCAAATTTCATCAAAATTTCACCAAATTTTCACCAAGAATCAATCATATATGCAACCAATTTTTAGCACAGCCAAATCATACAACATTCACACAACTCAAACATAAATATTCAAGATTAATTTCGTGACACCCTACCTTGATTTGCTGCTCCAAATCCGGTTACTCTTTGAAGTGTTCTTAAAGCACTTTTTCCTCCTAAAACACATCAAGAACAACTTTAAAACTCTAAACCATCAACTAAGCAAACTTCAGCATCATCTTAGGAAGGTTACCCTCACCTTAAACGTGCAGGAAATCAAAGATCTTTGGCCCACAAGTCAAGCTAAGCAAGAGATCTAAGGAAGAACATCAAGAAAACACTTGTTTAAGCATGTTTCCTTGAAAACCGAATTGAAAGGGGAAAGGAACAACCATCTCACCTTATTTCCAGCCTTGATAAGTTACATGGTTATGTAGAGAAATAAGAGAGGATCATTTTGGTGAAATTGGAGTTTTGATTTGAGTTTTAGTTCAGAAGAAATCAAGCTTTGAAGATTAAGTGTTCATGAAGGTTTCTCTATTTTCTCTCTTGTTATTTTCGGCCAAAATGATGAAATGAGACAGCCTTGGAGGTCTTGGGGGTGTAAGGTGAGTTGTGATTGGTTGGCTTGGAGGTGGGTTAAAATAATATTAAAATATCTCAGGTGTATAACTACTAAAACTAGATGTATCAGAACACTCGTAAAAACATCTCTAAAAATTATTTTCTGATCTACTAGCATAAATGACACTAGTAACGTATTTATTATGATAATAGAACATGTATGATGAGGCCTTAGCATGACTAAAGTCATGAGAGAGTGCTGGTGCTAAACTGCACCAGTAAACTGTGAACCCGGTTAAACCGATTTTCTACTTTTAACTAAAATAGACCAGGTAACCTTATAATATCATTCAAGCATTTTCTAATACTAATATAATGATAATATTATACTATTATCTCTCTTCTATCATGAATCGAGTTCGGTTCGTCAAACAGAGACTATTTACGAAAGTTAGAATCAAAACTGCCAACCGATACGGTTCAAAAACTAGGTTCTTCACGATTGCATTATCGAGCTTGCCTCTGAAGATGTTCTAGCTTAAGGATGACATAATGACAATGAGGATTGAGATGCTTGATGATATATCAGAGGTGTTCCCTTTACTGATCTTCCGGAGAAATCCGTA
This sequence comes from Arachis ipaensis, assembly GCF_059453495.1. Taxonomy (NCBI): domain Eukaryota; kingdom Viridiplantae; phylum Streptophyta; class Magnoliopsida; order Fabales; family Fabaceae; genus Arachis; species Arachis ipaensis. Next base: position 79,944,890 of record NC_142441.1, on the reverse strand, counting down.
CTTTCAGAAAAGATCTCACCTACTCGAAAATCAGGGTTATTACAAGTAACGAAGATTGGGTGATTGTCATGGGTCACCCCTTCATTCTGACTTAACTGAATTAACTCCAATTATGATGCCAGTTTAGGCGTTTTACGCCAAGATGTTTTAGGCTGGCTTTGGATGCCAGTTTGGGCCATCAAATCTAGAGAAAAGTATGGACTATTATATATTTCTGGAAAGCCCAGGATGTCTACTTTCAAACGCAATTAAGAGTGTGCCAATTGGGCTTCTGTAGCTCCAAAAAATTCACTTCGAGTGCAGGAGGGTCAGAATCCAACAGCATCTACAGTCCTTTTTCAGCCTCTGAATCAGATTTTTGCTGAGGTCCCTCAATTTCAGCCAGAAAATACCTGAAATCATAGAAAAACACACAAACTCATAGTAAAGTCCAGAAATGTGATTTTTGAATAAAAATAATAAAAATATAATAAAAAGTAACTAAACATACTAAAAACTATGTAAAAACAATGCCAAAAAGGGTATAAATTATCCGCTCATCACTACTCCCACAATTCCCAGGATTCGGATTGATATAAGAGCCTAGCACTCTCCTTTCTTGTGGGGGAGCATGGTTTCCCACTAGTTCATCCGGATGATTGTGTGCTTCACCTTCCATATTTTGAGTTGGATTCTCTTCTTCTTCTTCTTCTTCACCAACCCCCATTTTACCTCTTGCTACTGCCTCTCTTTTCAATCTCCAAAATGTCCTCTCAAGTTCAGAATTGTAGGAGGTTAAAGCCCCTCTCCTCCTTATCATACACAACACAAAACATAATCTAAAACAAGGATGAACACCCTCTTGGGAGAAGGGTGGGTGAGTCAAGTTAGTTGATGCAGAGCATCAAACAGTTAATGTGCTTTTTGTTAGAATGGATATATATACAATGAACAATTGAGAATTCAAGTGCTAAAAGAAATAAAGAAATTAAGGAACTGAAATTAAAGTAATTAACAAAGTAAAGAAAAATTCTTAATCTAAATACCCATCAACTTAATCATTGTCAATTCAAAATCAATCCCCGACAACGGCACCAAAAACTTGATGACCAAAATTCACTATATCACTATAATGAACTTGTCTTTGGCAAGTATACCAAATTATCATCAAGTAATAACTCACAAGAGTGCGGTCGAATCCCACAGAGATTGATTGATTGAACAACTTTAGTTACTGGGGGAATTAGGCAAGCTATTTGATAAACCCCAATTTTGTGGTTTATCTTGTGCTTAATTTGGGGGATTTTATCACATTTTCCCACATTTATTCAATGAAATAGCATGGTTTTGCAATTCTCCCTTGATTTGTGCTTAAATGTGAAAACATACTTTTTAGGCCTTAAAATAGCTAAATTCAATTCACTTTAATTACATTCGATACCTTGATATGTTTGTTGAGTGATTTCAGGTTCATAAGGCAAGTATTGGATGGAAGAAGTGAGGAGAAAAGCATGCAAAGTGGGAGAACTCATGAAGAAATGAAGGAATCGCAAAGCTGTCAAGCCTGACCTCTTCGCACTCAATCAATCATAACTTGAGCTACAGAGGTCCGAATGAGGAAGTTTCAGTTGCGTTCAAAAGCTAACATCGGAGGCTTCAAAATGATATAAAATTTGCCATAGTTGCCTAAGGTCTAGGGATGCGCACACACACTGTACACGTGCGCACCGATGGAGCATATGGTTCACTAAAGTGAAATCATAGCCAGCGATTTGTAGCTCATTTTGGGCCCAATCCACTTTATTTCTGATGCTATTTCATGCTGAATTCAAGCTTGGGCAAAGGGGGACCAATTGTTTGTAGCTTAGCATCACGTAGTGTAGTTTCTAGAGAGAGAAGCTCCCTCTTCTCGCTAGAATTAGGTTAGGTTAGGTTAATCCATCTTAGATCTAGGCATGATTTCTTGAATTCATCTTGTTTCCTTTACAATTTCTTATTTCTACTACTCTATTCTTCTTAGTTTTCTTGTTAATTTCCCTTTTATGCTCTCTTTTATGTTTATGGATGCTCATGTTGGATTTAGATCTCTATTAATGCAATTTGATGTTGATGTTTCTTTTATTGATGATTTAAGTTGTGAATCTACTTTTCTTGCAATTGGTAGGTGGTAGATTTATTATTCTCGCACTTTTACCATGCTTTCTATTTGTACCCACCAAGTGTTTGACAAAATGCTTGGTTGGGCTTTAGAGTAGATTTTGAGCATTCTTGGCTTGGGAAGAGTAATTGGGTAATCTTGAGTGATTAATACCCAATTTAGATTGGTAATCTAGAGTTGTTAGTTAATATCATTTTCAATGACTCTAATCTCTTGCTAATTCAATTAGTGAGTTGATTAGGAATTTTGATTTGAGATTAACTAGTCTTGTTCGACTTTCTCTAATGGAAGATAACTTATACCTTCTTCCAACATTGGGGATGACAAAATAAGATAAATTCTTGTTAAGTATTGTTATGATTAATGACTAGGATAGAAAGCCTATGATCTCAAACCTTGCCACGAATGTCTCTCTTTATTAATTGCTTTCTTTAGTTACTTGCTTGATTTATTCTTCTTGTCATTTAATTCTTGCCAATTAATTTCTTTCCTTCTTATCAATCAAACCCCCCTTTGTTCTTCATAGCCAATAATTGACCACTTAATTGCAATTCCTTGGGAGACGACCCAGAGTCTAAATACTTCGGTTAATTTTCATTGGGGTTTGCACTTATGACAAAACCAAATTTAATTTGATTGGGAGGATTGTTTGTTGGTTTGGACTATACTAACAACGGAATTATTTTGTGTGAAATTCTATACCGACACGACATTTTTCTTAAATCACTAATCAAGAGAATTGTTGAGTGTAGAATTCTAAATAGCAGAATTATAAATGACTTAAAGATAAAGAAAAACAATAAAATGCAGAAATGTAAAGAGCATGAAAGTAAATTGCAGAAATATAAATGACTGAATTGTAAATGGGGAATGGGATGATAACAGAAATTAAAGAAAGCTATAAAGAATAGGGAAGATAAAAATAGGGACGATTCATTGGGATTGGGAGATATTTCTCTCTTTGGATTAAATTCAGATCATCTCATCTTCAATCATATAACTCATTGACCTCTTGGCAATCATGATTGATTGAACCCCAATTCCTTGGTGATTCAATCTCTCAAATCTTGATAATCAGCCAATTCCTTGGTCTAATTGCTCATGAAGAAAGATAAGCTTGGTCCCTGATTTTACCACACATCCTCATAGATCCAAATATTTGGGTAGATTTCATGTCACCGTATCCAATCCCAAAACCCAGATCTACTCAATGTGAGAAGGGATTTCAAGCATGGTTTCATGTTTCCTTTTCCAAGGGTCCCATGAAACCCAATTTGTATTAAACCTCTTTTCCAAGATGATTGAACACTAAGCATGAAGAACGAAGAAGAAAAAGAAGAAATTCACTATCAATTAATACATCAAGTACAATAGAGCTTCCTCCCCCAATGAGAGGGAAGTTAGCTACTCATAGCTTCCAGTACAAACAGAATTTCCCAACTGAAAATCAAACAAAGTGCAAAATAAAGAAAGGTAAATGTTCCAATTAGATTCAGGGTACCTGATGTGTGGAAATCGATCCAACACAAAACTCACCGACAAGTGTACCGGGTCGCATCAAGTAATAATAACTCACATGAGTGAGGTCGATCCCACAGGGATTGAAGGATTGAGCAATTTTTGTTTAGTGGTTGATTTAGTCAAGCGAATCAAGTATTGGTTGAGTGGTTTATAATTGACAGAAGCTAAATTGCATGAATTGTAAAGGGAGAGGGAAGAATTACAGTAAATTAAAGAGAACAAGAAGTAAGAGTGCTGAATCTTAAAGAATAAGTAAATTAAATTGCAGAAGCTTAGATTGCAAGAAATGTAAATAACTAAATCTTAAAGTGCAAGAAATGTAAATTGCTTGAATTATAAAAGGGTTCAGGGAGCTGGGATTGCAGAAATTAAACAAGCAGAAGTAAATTTCAACAAAACAGAAGAGTAGAAGGTGAATTGAAGTGAAGTAGATTTAAACAGAAAAGTATAAATGCTTGAGAAATTAAAATAGGAAGTGATGCTTAATTTGCAGCAATTAAAAGGATGTTGAAGATCTCAGGAGTGGAAGAGACTAGAAAACAAGTCTAGATCTCAAATCCTTCCTTGATCCAACAAGAACAATTGCAAAATGAAAATATAAAAGTAAATTGCAGAAGAAAAGAAAGTTGGAAGCAGTAAACAGAATTTGAATTATGCAGAAAAGTAAACAAGAGATCTCAAGGTGAGATTGAAGCAGAAGTTCTTCAATTCTCCACCCAAGATCAAAAGCAAGAAAACTAAAGAGTGCTCAAGCAAGAACAAGGAAGAAGAGAGATCAATTCCCCTTCCCAATTCTCTAAGATCTAAATTCAAAAATAAAAGCTAAAAATTACAAAAATGGAAATTCAAAGAAGCAAAAGAGAATTTTAAAGTAAGTCAAAAGGTTCTCCTTAAATCAAACTAACACCTATTTATACACTTCCTAAATTGGATCTAAGAATTTGGATGGGCTCTAAAATTTGGTGAAGAAATGAATTAATTTGAATTTTTGATGAATTTTTGGCCCATGGTGCACCTCCCAGGGGAAGGTTTGGCTCTTGGCAAGAGCTTTGGCCAAGAGCTTTGGTCCCCTTTCTTGCCAAAGTGTTGCGCACGATCCTTCCCTTGTGACAATAGAACAAAGCTCTTTGTAAGAGCTTTTGAGTTCTTGGCAAGAGCTTTACTTGTCCTTGAGGTCCCTGGTTCAAATATTGGGTGGAGCACATGTGGACCTAATTTCCTTGGCACAAGAGTAGCGCCCAAAGTCTTGCTTCCTTGAGGTGCCCAGTTCAATCCTTGGTGAAGGAAGTTGCTGGCGATTTTCCTTGGCAAATGAGTGGCGCACAAGGCCTTGCTTCCTTGATGCTCCCTGTTCGAACCTTGCTGAATGAAAACAAGCCAATTTTGGCTTGTTTTTCCTTGTGGAATAGCGCTGACCTCCTCCCCTTGGTCATGGGTTCAAGTCTTGGTGAGTGCATAGTTGAGCTTTTCTTCCTTGATTTCCTTCAAAGCATGCCTGAAAAAGCTCTTAGCAAGAGCTTTTGAGCTCTTGGCAAGAGCTTTTGAGCTCTTAGTAAGAGCTTGGCTCTTGCTTCCTTCTTCCATATGCTTTTGATAAAGCTCTTGGCAAGAGCTTCTAAGCTCTTGGCAAGAGCTTGGCTTCTGATTATTTGAAGGAAAGCTCTCCACAAGAGCTTTAAAGCTCTTGGCAAGAGCTTTAAAGCTCTTGGCAAGAGCTTTATGCTCTTGTTTCTTGACTCCACCCACGCTTCTCCTTGTTTGAGCCACGCTTCTCTTCCTTGTGCCACGCTTTCTTTCTTTGCTTAGATCATGCTCCTTAGGCTACGCTTTTCTTATTTTTTTTCTTTTCTTTACCTACAAGTAATCAAAACAACCAATCAAAGTATCACAAAATTCACAAAGCTTAAAATTCATTTAAAACTAATTAATTTTAGTTTAAACTTCATGATTTTTTATCAATTAAAGGGTGGTTGATTGATTCAAAGAAACCATGCAATTCCACTCCAAATTGCTAACTTACAATGCAAGAAAGTGCATAAAACCTAATAAAAACAAAGAAAAAGACTAGTAAAATTGAGCTAAGATGACTTGTCATCACAACACTAAACTCAAAACTTGCTTGTCGCCAAGCAAGAAAAGAGTTATGCTCAAAAGTTCTTTTCAATTAGAATGGGTTGAAGAATAACTTGTAATGTTCTGTGAGTGAAGTGATTAAGTGACAATGGGGTGAACTCTAAATTATATGCTCATGCAAGGGCTTCAGTGCTTACTAGTCCCTATATCTTGGGAGTCTTAGGTCCTAGGACTTTCATCCAAATGATATCATGGAGATCTCTCTATAGGTAATCACCTTGAAGCAGCTTATGATTTTTTTGTGTTTTGGCTTTGACTCTAAGTATCATGTCTCAAAGCGGCTCTTTAAATAAGCTTTCAATCAATACTCCTAAACCAGTTGGTTTTAAGGTATTAGGTATTAAAGCACCCCTAAGGATTTACTTATTCAAGCCTCTTTCTTTGACACAATTCGACCACAAGCATTTACTAGGATAACAACTCTTTGAGTTCTTGTTTCTTTCTTCTTTTCTCCCTAGTAATTGATGCTCAGAGCCTTGGGCCATGCTCTGTTGTTTTTTTATATTCTCTTTATTTTCTTTTGTTTGCTGCTTCTTGGATCAATAAATGTTTGAGAATCTCCACAATACTTCTTTGAACTCTATGTCCTGCCTATGAGCTCCCATGCAAGTTTCACAAGCATGCAACCTCAATGCATAATCATACAACTAGAACCACCACTTCTCCTAATCTTTTGCTTGCCTCAAAACTGTTTAATTCTTTAATCCTTCTTTTCAAAGAACTGTCATGTGATTCCTTTTTGAGATATTGAGTGCAAACAAGTTTGGAGAGTATAGGGTTGTGAATGATCAAGCATCTTAATTATTGAATTACAGAGAGATTATACTAGACAGAAAGACAGATAGGGGTATAATATCACTTTCAATCATAGCAGTGATGCAAAATAATCACTTAACAATACAACCTTTTGGAGTTTGCTTGCTTTACTCCTCATCATCATCATTGCTGGTCCTTACATTCCTTTTTCCTCCTTTTGGTTGATGATGCTTAATCCTTCCAAAAATTTGTATGATACTGTGCAATGATATTGAAAGTTGCTTGTTTCCAAGCACTTAAAAGATGGTTAGCATGCATTAATTTATTTGTGGGCTTTTGAACTTACTTTAGTGTGGAAACACCAAACTTAGTACCTTGCCAATGGTTCTCATGCATCAAATTAACCATGTGTGAAACTTTCCATACCACTCCTTGATGCTATTCAACAAATTCTAAAGTATGCAAAATTTTTGAAAGACTTGTGTACACAAGGATATGATAGGAGAATTGGAGACATTATCCTTTGGTAGTTTAATTTCTTCCTTGATGGAACCTATTCCAAGAAAATGTGGTGACCCTGGACTGTGCTTAGTGTCTTGTTGTATTGTTGGATACACTTTTCATGATTGTATGTGTGACTTGGGAGCTTGTGTAGGCATCATGCCACTTTCTATCTATGTGCGGTTGAATTTAGCTCCATTAAAGAAGTCGGCGGCGAGATTTGCCTTAGCCGATAAGAGTGTGATCACAGTGATGAGGATAGCGGAAGATGTACTCGTGGCAATTAAGGATTTGGTTTTTCCGGTTGACTTTTACATCCTTGAAATGCCTCCAACAGAAAATAGAAGCTCCTCCTCTGTTTTACTTGGTAGACCCTTCCTCAAAACCTCCAAATTCAAGTTAGATGCCTTCACCGGTATATATTTCTTTGGGGTTGGAGACAAGACTATCAAGTTCAATTTAGAGGAAGCTATGAACACTACAAGAAAAATACCCATTCTGCCACACTTTTTTTAAGCTACATTTGAAAAGCGTAGCCTATTCATAGAATAGGCTACGCTTTTCTCCGTGTTGCCTTTTTATAAGAGAAAAGGATACACAATTGTGGCATCATTTAAAAAGTGTAGCCTTAGGTATTATAGAAATCACTTATAAAGCATAGCCGTAGATTGATACCTATGGATTCACTTTTCGTATCAAAGGGAACGCTTTTAGAAAGTAGCCTATTTATTAAGTTTTGGGTGCATTTTAAAAGTGATGCCTAATGTATCTAGAACTAAAAACTTAATACTTGTCAAATTTTTTCCTCTTTAACACTTGTAAATTTTTTCCCTCTTAACTTTTTATCCAGTTCACACTTAATGAAAAATTTCCCTCTAAGAGAAGAAAACCATTTCACCTTTCACAAAAAAAAAAAAAAATCTGCTCACACTCAGCTCACAAAGAAAACCATTTCACACTCAGCTCACAAAGAGAAGAAAACCCTCATCGTCATCACCCTCAGCTCACTCATCATCACCCTCGCTCAGATCGCTCATCATCACCCTCAGAAAACCCTCACTCACCACTCACCACTGACTCATCATCGCGAATCGAAGCTAACCACTGACCCCCACTCACCACTCACCCTCAGCTCACTCATCATCACCCTCAGCTCACTCATCATCACCCTCAGAAAACCCTCACTCACCACTCACCACTGACACATCATCGTGAATCGAAGCTAACCACTGACCCCCACTCACCACTCACCGCCACACACCACCCCCACTAACCACTAACCACTGACTGTCAATCGAAGCTAAGTCGCCCTCTTGCACAGATCGTAGCGCGCCACCCAGACCGTTCATCTACCTTCGTAGTCTCTGCTCTCACCATCACTGGTCACCATCGTCGTATCTGCACTCACTGTCGCCGCTCAACCAAGTTGTCTCTGCTCTCACCGTTGCATCTCACTCTTGTTGTCTCTGTGCCGACCGTCGCCGCGCACCTAGCATCATCGTTCTCTCTGCTCACCATCATCGAGAAGGTGTGTATAGATTTTCATTTGGTTCTGAAATTGGAGGTTTAGGGTTCCGATTTAGGGTTTTTAATTTGGGGGGTTTTGTACACTAATTGCCTGTTATCCGTGAAATCTGAAGTTTGGTTTAGTTCAAGTGATTCAGTTGTTGTTTACTGAAATCTGAATTGAGTAGAGGTTGCTTGTTGTTCTAAACCATACTTGTTTGGGTAATAGAAAAATGAAATGCAGTCACTGCCATCACATGGAACTAATTGGTTATGATTCTTTATTGCTTCCTTAATTGCCTCCGGTAAGACAAGAAAATCGAGATTTCTTAATATATTTCTGTCACGAATAATTCTATGAATCAAAGTTTCTTCTGTACAGAAAAAATCATTGAATAGTTCTTCTGCATAGAAATTAAAAGTAGTATATGGTTCTTTAATTAGAGGTCACAAGAGAGCAAAGTATATGGTTCTACTTATATATGCATAGAGAGAAAGGGCTGAAACAGTTGATGGACAAAGATAGTGTGGTGCACAAGAAGGTGAAATAGATGAAGAATATGGCTGGAAAAGCTGTCCTTAATGGTGTTCTTCTTTGAATTCTGTTGAAGAACTAATTGAGGATATCGTAGGTAGCAATTTATAACTATTCTGTTGTGTTTCATGAATATAGTTTTCCTTTCTTAGAATCAATGAATAAATTAGTGTGATAGAGAATTTTCTGACTAATATGATATAAGTTAGAAATTAAATTATTGTAGTAGGTCTATCAATTTTTCTTGAACTGTTGCCAGATCTTTCTATTCCCATATGCTCTATTTTAATGTTGACTAAACCTCTATGATAGTGATGCTATTAGCTTTAGCACTAAGTCATACTTATTATCATTAGTGGAAAATTACAAATTATAATTTTTTCATCTTCGTGACCTACTTCCTTATATATACGCCTGCTGAATGGTGTTATCAAGTTTAAAAGCATTCAAACTACTTTAAACAGTTGAAAGAAAGATCAAAAAAACTATGATACGAAATGCAACATGGTTAAGAAGTTATTAGTCTCTGCTTATCTGAGACAGAATCCTACTTAGTTTATTGAAATTCAATTGTTTTTAGGTTTATCAATATGTTTTGCAGCCTGGTTTATCTTGACATTCTCATGCCACCATTAATAGAGAAACGGTAGCAACTTCCAATTTTTTTTTGCAGCCTGGTTTATCTGGTTTTGTAATTTTTTTTGAGGATTTGTTGTTCTGATATTTGGGGTTTTACAATCTTGTGTAATTTCTGCTTCTTACTATGTTAGAGTTTGCTTTTTTATTTTGCATTTTGCTTTATTATTTTGCATCTTGCTTTGTTAGGGTTTGTAGTTGTTATTAGTGTTATTCTCTCATTGGAAACTAAGTACCAGCAGGTTTGGCAAGTGAGACTATAACCGATGACAGGGATACAACATATGAAGAGGATATCAACTCTGCTGGGACCAAGAAAAGTGATTCAAAAAGGTACAAGTTGTCTTACAAGCTTGCTGAGCAAAATCGATTTTCTGGTCCTTTCTATATCAAGTTAGTTTCTTCCAAATATTGAATTAACCTCAATGTAAAGTGTTAGCCGGACACTGAAAAGTTTCACATGCTGTTGGAAAATTTAGAATCATATATTAATTCTATTCAAATTACAGGTTAAAATGACGTTAGAACTTTTGTGAAAAAATGAGGTTCGACTCTGTTCCTATATTAATGATATTCAAGGTCAGGGATATGGAAAGAAAGCAGGTCACTCAATGTTCTTTCTTGAGAATATTTTTGTTCCACCAATCAAATTCCGCCCTCCCACTAAAGGAGGTGATATGGTAAGTGTGAATAATAAATAAAGACTGTTAACGAGTTGTACTATTTCTCTATCTTCTTTGTTTGTACTCCATGTTCTTGCTTCTACTGTGGAGTGTGGAATATTTCCAAAGTTTGTCAATGCAAGGTATAGGTTTAGGGAAGTACTCTGAATTTGAAATTGTTGTGGGATATAAATGTAGGAAAAATGTACTTATGAAATTGTTAGCAGATATATATAGATTGGAAAATGAAGGATTTTTGTTAGAAAATTCTATCATGACTCATGCGGGCCATTCTTAGGAAAGCAAGCCAGCAGGATGTAAAGGTAATGTGAACACACTTACCCCTTCAATTTAGCTAATCTCATTTAATGGGATAAGGCTTGTAAATTGCTGGCATTCAAAGTATAACTACTCCTTTTTAGTCCTTTCATTGTTTTGTGAATACTTGACTATCTTTTTTATTCTACATTCACCTTATTGACTTGGACTTGGGCAATTGTGTTTGTAGGTATCGGAGCATGCTCATACTATTTTGTTGAGTAAGATTCTGCAGTCTAACATAAGATTAGGGGATGCCCATCTAAACAAGGAGGATCCCTCGATGGTTTTAGCCAGGTGGGTGGAACTTCAGCAATCTGTAAATGTGCTCTTTACCAGTAACACTTCTGGTGAGAATTTATGCTGTTTTGTTTTGTTTTGTTTTGGTTTCTTTTTTTAGTTGTAACATGCAGACCTGGGTGTAGTTGGGTAATATATTTTATAAATATCTTTAGATTCTTGTTTGATTCTTGTTGCCCCCATTCTTCCAAAAAACGGGATAGAATTTCAGCACAAGGCAAAAAATAGACTTATGGTAATTCATGCTTTGTGATAAATGGTTTCGTGACGATACATTTGCATAGCCACTAGTTCATAATGCAGAAAAATTTATTGGCTTGATGCATCATCATTTGCTGCTTTTATGGAAAGGAAACTTTATGATATTAGATTATGCTTTCTCTCCCAATTTAAATTTCCAGTCAGTTTTCCTGTTAATATGCTACTTTTGCTTCTTGACATTGCAGGAAAAACAGAATATGTTTATGCTCGCGTGAAGCTTTCAAGATATTCTTTAGAGGTTTTTCTATTCATTATCCTTAAAAAATCTTGCCGTCTATGTTTGTTTAATGTTTTTTTTTTTCCGAGGATGCAAGTTCCATGGTTAATATAATATATCAAATATTTATGTGGCTTTTTCCTTAAACCTACAGGTAGCTTTGATTCTAGACCACATATATAATTCCATATAGTAACACATATTTAACAAAATAATTTCAAAATGATTTAGAGTCAACTGAACTACTTTTCAAACAAATTGAAGCAAAATGCCCAAGAAATTCAACCCTTAAGATCCGGACCACAGAGCCAGGACACACAACATAAAATACCAAAAAATGTGTTTCCTCATTTCCATAAGGAAATGCATCAGAACAAGGGAAGAACAAGTGTCATACAATTTCTGAGTAAGCACTAGACATTACACATATGTGAGGGGAAATAATCTTGTGTAGTTTATTAGGGAACTTGTCTTTATTGTTAAGTGTTAATACAATTGTGTACTGCAGTTTAAATAAAAGACTTGATGTTAGGGGAGCATTAGATTTGTATAAGGTTTATAAAGAAGTATCCTTATTCATAGAATGAGCGAGGACTAAAAAACTCAAAAAAGGAAAATTTCAGGCTAATTCCCTTGAGATATACACAAGGATATGTTCAGACCACTGGCTCATGTATTCATCTATGATTTATTTGTGTTTATTACTTTATTACACTTTGTAAGAAAATGTCATTGCTGATTATTAATTATACTCTTGTTAGGTTCTGTTTAAAGATTTGCCTGCTACTATTTCTAAAATATCATTTCCAAAGACGATGAAATGGAATTCCCAGGTATGTGGGATTTGAGGCAGATGAAGAACCAGAAATCTCCCAAATACGATCTTCCGTTGAACAAGATATTTAAAGAACAAGATTTTTTTCTCTTCTATCAGAAGGTTAATAATTTTTATTAGAAGATACTTATGTAGGATACAATATTTTGGTTTTTTATAGTTTATTAGTAGTAAATTCTAAGTGGTCTAATGTATATTTTGATATGGGTATGTTTAATTTAGTGTGAGATGTATGAATACTCATTTATGATCATCCCAATATTTTTAGTTCATTATAAATATATTTTGTTAAAGGATAATTTTTATTATTTAAAGAATATTGTATGGTATTATTATGTATTTATTTTTATTTTATAATTTTTGACTAATTTAATTAAAAAAAATAGGATTATATAATCATATTACTAAATATTAGGTTTTAGAAAAAAAATTATTAGAATATATATATAGAAAATAAAAAAAAACAATGAGGGACCTAAGGCTACACTTATATACAGTAGCTATAGTATACAAAAAAAAGAGGGATCTAAGGCTACGCTTATAAAAAGTAGCTATGGTATACAATGTGGTTACGCTTTACAAGTGATGCAGTAGGGGTTGAAAAGCGTAGCCTATTCTTGAAGAACGAAAGCTGAAAAGCGTAGCCTTTGGTCCTGGACAGCATCACTTGAAAAGCGTAGCCTATTCCCAAACGCCAAAAGCGTAGCCCTTGGTGCAGAAAAGCGTAGCCTTTGAGAATAGGTAGCGGCCGAATAGGAATCACCCCAAAAAGCGTAGCCGTAGCCCAAAAAGCGTAGCCGTAGCCTAAGGCATCATTTTTTTTCACTTTTGGCTACATTTTTCAAGTGTACCTGAATGGGTGTTTTTCTTGTAGTGGAAACATCCTCTCGAAGAACATTTCGTGCTCCGATGTGATGTGATTGATGAAGTGGTAGCAGAAGTGCAAGAAGAAGACCATGACAAGTTGTGCTACCCCATTGTTGAGGAGACAGATGACCAAGAAGATGAACATGAAGAAGTTATCGAGAATGAATCCCTTGAGATTGATGAAAAGGAACCTCAACTTGAGATAAAAAGTGAATTGAAGCCCCTTCCATCTCATTTGAAGTATGCTTTCTTAGAGGATAACCAAAGGTTTCTGATCATTATTGCTAGTGAGCTCTCAAGTGAAGAAGAGGGAAAGCTCCTAGATGTTCTCAAAAAGTACAAGAAAGCAATAGGATGGAGCCTAGCGGATATTGTGGGAATTGACCCCCGCAAGTGCATGCATAGGATATTCCTCCAAGATGGAGCTAAGCCGGTTAGGCAACCGCAAAGGAGGCTCAACCCAACCATCCTCGATGTAGTGAAGAAAGAGGTCACCCAATTACTGGATGCGGATATCATATACCCAATTTCCGATAGTGAGTGAGTGAGCCCGGTTCAAGTTGTCCCCAAGAAGTCGGGCATCACAACGGTCGAGAAGGACGACGGTGAAATGGTCACTAAAAGAGTACAAAATGTGTGGTGAGTATGTATTGACTACAGAAGATTGAACGCCGCCACACGGAAGGACCATTACCCCTTACCCTTCATCGATCAGATGCTAGACCGCTTGGCAGGTAAATCTCACTACTGCTTTCTTGATGGATTTACTGGCTACATCTAGATATATATTGCTCCTGAAGATCAGGAGAAGACCACGTTTACTTGTCCGTTTGGCACCTTTTCCTATAAAATGATGCCATTTGGACTATGTAACGCACCCGCTACTTTTCAGCGGTGCATGACGAGTGTCTTCTCTGATCTAATGGAGAATTGCCTGGAAGTCTTTATGGACGACTTCAGCGTTTATGGTACTTCATTCGATTTTTGTTTAGAGAGCTTGGCCAAGGTCCTAGCTAGATGTGTTGACACTAACCTTGTCTTAAATTTTGAAAAATGTCACTTTATGTTACAAAAAGGTATAGTGTTAGGACATGTAGTATCTCATGAAGGCATTTCTGTAGACTCGGCCAAGGTCGATGTTATCACCACTTTGCCTCACCCTTCATCTGTGAGGGAGGTCCGCTCGTTTTTGGGATATGCAGGATTTTATAGGTGCTTTATCAAGGACTTCAGTAAGATTGCTTTGCCATTGTCGCGCCTACTCCAAAAAGATGTGGATTTTGAGTTTGATGGTGAATGTGTAAAAGCTTTTGAAGAGCAAAGGAGAGTTCTTACCACGGCACCAATTGTGCGAGGCCCCAACTGGACGTTGCCATTTGAGATAATGTGCGATGCGTCAAACCATGCTGTGGGTGCCGCGCTTGCACAGCGCGATGGTAAACTCCCTTATGTCATTGCTTACTCTTCTAAGACACTAGATGCGGCACAATCCAACTATACCACTACTGAAAAAGAACTCCTAGCTATTGTTTATGCTTTAGATAAATTCAGATCTTATTTGCTAGGCTCAAAGATAGTGGTATACACGGATCATGCAGCTTTAAAGTACTTATTGATAAAGAATGAGTCAAAGCCTAGACTCATACGTTGGATCTTGCTTTTGCAAGAATTTGACATTGAGATTAGGGACCGAAGTGGATCTCAAAACCTGGTTGCAAATCATTTAAGCCGCATTGAGAATTTAAAAATTGATCCATTTCTGATCAATGACTCATTCCCATTGGATAGTTTGCATGCTGTGTCGGATAGCTTTCCTTGGTTTGCCCCAATGGCGAACTACTTAGTTGCAAGAATCTTCCCTCTTAACTTTTCGAAAAACCAAAGGGTCAAGTTGAGGAGTGATTCCAAATACTATATTTGGGATGACCCTCACTTGTAGAAAAGGGGCGTAGACCAAGTAATTCGAAGATGTGTGCCGGACTCTGAATTCCAACCAATTCTTGAAGCTTGTCATTCGTCCGAATGTGGCGGCCACTTTGGCCCACAAAGGACCGCTAAGAAAGTGTTGGATTGTGGATTCTGGTGGCCAACCTTATTCAAGGATGCTAACTGGTTATGTGTGTCTTGTCATCAGTGTTAGAAGTCAGGAAACGCATCCCAAAGGGATGAAATGCCTCAGCAACCTATGCTGTTCTGTGAGATATTTGATGTATGGGGCATTGACTTTATGGGACCGTTTCCCAACTCTAGTGGGTATCTGTATATTCTGTTAGCGGTTGACTACGTGTCAAAGTGGGTAGAGGCCGTACCTACCCGCCTTGACGATGCCAATGACGTTGTTTCTTTCATTAGGAATCACATTGTATGCCGTTATGGGTCGCCACGAGCAATCGTGAGCGACCAAGGATCCCACTTTTGTAACAGGAAGGTAGAAGCATTGCTCAAGTGCTATGGAGTGTCGCATAAGGTTGCTACTGCTTATCATCCGCAAACAAATGGACAAGTGGAAGTGTCCAACCAGGAAATCAAGAGAATCTTGGAGAAAGTGGTCAATCCACAAAGAAAGGATTGAAGCCTCCGGTTAGGAGCTGCACTATGGGCGTATAGAACGGCGTACAAGACTACGATAGGGATGAGTCCTTTCCGGATCATCTACGGTAAGGTGTGCCACCTTCTGGTGGAGATTGAGCATCGAGCCTATTGGGCGGTAAAGCAGTGCAACATGGATTTAGCCAAGGTGGGCGAAGTTAGGAAGTTACAACTAGTAGAGCTTGAGTGTTTGAGGAACGAGTCATATGAGAATGCCCGAATTTACAAGGAAAAGACTGAGGCATTTCATGACCATCACATCCGGAAGAAGGACTTTCAAGAAGGTGATGAGGTCCTCCTCTACAACTCAAGGCTCCGATTTATGCCTGGCAAGCTCCGTTCTAGATGGGAAGGACCTTTCTAGGTGAAGGAGATGAAGCCCTACCGAGTGGTGGAATTGTTCGATCCCAAGAGTGAAGCAACTTTCAAAGTGAATGGACATAGAGTGAAGAAGTATCATGGTTGCAAGCCCCCATGAGAGCTAGAGGTGTACATATTGGAGGATGTACCAAGGAGAGAGGAAGCTTAAGAAAAGGACCGTCCAACTTAAGGACGTTAAAGAAAAGTGCTTGGTGGGAGGCACCCCACCGTGGTAAGATCTTCCTTGTTTATACCATCTTGTTCGTATCTTTAGTTTCTTGTGAATTTTGTGATCTTTTGATGATTGATTGAGTGCATAGGAATGATAGCTTGGTGGGAGGCACCCTCACCGACGCGCCAGTGCACCTTGCGCACGCGCGCCGGTTGCGCGAGTCAGTTTTATACTTCACGCTTTGCCCTGTTTTTCTTTCTCTCAAACCCTTTTCTTTCTTAGTTTCTTTTCCTTCTCCCTCTATCATCTCCCTTCTCCTCTTCTTCCTCCCTACCCCACCACCACTGTCTCCAGCCACTCACCGGCGACAACCAACTTTTTTCCGGTGGCACTACACCTCTCCCATTTTCTTTCTCATCTTCACAAAAGAAGATTCAACCTTGTTCCTTCATACTTTTCAAGGTTTCACTTCTTCTACTTCTCTTCTTTATTTTCTCTTGCATTATTTCCTCTAGTTAGATGCTTCTTATTGCTTTACTTAGTTTCCCTTTTACTTGCATGATGATGTTTCTTGCTTTTTGTTTGCTTACCTTTCCTTTTTCCTTATTTCTCCATGGATGTTGAATTTGAGCTTAATTTGCATTAATAGATCTTTTGTCATTCTTTTTCTTATCTTTCCCATTGTGTGATGTTTATGTGATGATTGATGTTCCATTTTGGGCTATGAATCGGTTTAGTATCTCATAATTGCTCATTGCTTGATTATTGCACGCCAAGTGTTCGAGGAAATGCACATATACCATTTTGGTTCATTTTAGTCATATATTTTTCAAATTGGTGCTCCCTCCTCATTCACTTACTTTCTCTTAAATGCATTGAGTCTAATTTGTGTGCTTAAAGTTTATACTTGCCAATTAGATGTTAATTGAACATGACTTGCTCTTTATTATGGATACTTGAGACTACTCTTCTCATGCCATTGCATGCTTTACTTCCTCTTGCATCCCATGCCAAGTGTTGTGACCCTTGCTTTTACATTCATCATGGGCACCACAAGTCACTTGCATGTTTTTTGTCAAATTGATTCTTGGGTTTAATGTTTTCCTTCCTTCTCTTCCTTTTCAGGATGGCCACCAAGAAAGGCAAGGAGATAGCTTCAAGGAAACCGGCCACAAAAAGGGCACCCCAAAAGTCAAATTCTAAGGCACGCTCTTCATTAGGAGCCAAACCCCTATCTAAGAAAGGGAAGACACCCGCTCCTTTTGATGAGAATGACAAGGGCAAACCGGCAAAAGATTCCTCAAGGTTCCCCAACCGCTTTTGTGAACTTATGTTCCCCTCCATAGCTGTAAGGAACTATCATCCTGAGCATCTACTCGCTCCGCCGGACAAGGTTGCTGTTTATATTTTGCCCCGCATTGAACAGCGAGGATGGAAGTTTCTTTTGAGGAAACCAAGGGAAATCAACCTCTCTTGGGTGGAAGAATTCTACACTAACTACCATCTTCCCTCTCTTCAATCGGTATACATGCGCCGAAAGCAAGTCTCAGTTTCAGAAGAGGCTATTCAGCAAGTGCTTAATGTCCTACCAGTGCCAAGTGACATGGATGGCTACCAAGAAGTCTTACGTCAGCGAGAGAAGTATGGATTCAATTGGGACTCGATTCTCTGAGTCATTACTGAGCCAGGGACATTTTGGACCCAAGGTCGACTCCGGATGAGGCCCAAGAGCATTGACGCTCGCTTCCTCACTGTGGAAGCTAGAGCTTGGGCCCAGATCATATCCCACTATGTGCTACCTAGCACCCACAAGTCGTCCCTCACGGCAGACCTCGCCTTGCTTGTTTGGTGTGTTCTCACGGAGAAGCCGGTGAATATTCCGCTTCTTGTCAGGTAAGCGATGAGTCAAGTTCATGACTGGGGTAATTTGCCATTTCCAGCATTTCTGTATGACTTAGTTACTACTGCGGGTATTTCTTGGGAAGCCAAGGACAAAAAGATCATAGTTCCGGCTAAGGGCGATGTGGTCCCAAGCGGGAAATACCTACACCTTCCCATGAGCAAACCAAGCCTCGACATGGCCCCGCCACTTCTTTTTCCTTCTAGCTCATCATCACCACCACTGAGATCCACACATCAAAGGATAGAAGATCTTTACCGGAAGCTTGATAGATATGAGCGGCGCAACCACCGCCGGTACACTTACATCAAGAAGCTTCTGCATTGTGTTACCCCTAGCATGGAGGAACCCGAAATGTTCACATCCACCTCAAACCCAAGTGATGGGAGCTCTGATGATGGGGATAGTGAAGGTTCCGGTCCCGACCGTCCCTTGCATATTATTCGTAGAACGGAGGACCGTGCTAATTTCTAAAGTGTGGGGAGGTCATTCGACCGATCTCCATGGGTAACATTCTCTTCCCCTCAATGCCCATGGATTTATCTTTTGATTAGAAGTTAGTATATTACATGTGTAGTTAGTTTTGCTTGTAAATACCCTTGCATGATAGTTAGTTTCTATAGAGTTACTTGGTTAAAACAATAACTTTCTTTTCAAGAAACTGTGTTCTGGGTGACCTACCAAAATTCTGAAATTTTTTTTTGCAGTAAACTTTCTTTAAGAATGTATTTTGGAACATAGTGATTGAGCTAAGAACATAAGCATGAAAGTTTTGAGCCTATTGCATGGTTACAACTTTTAACCATTATTTCCATTCTTGTGTGCATATCTCTCTCTCTATGATTGTGATCCTTGCTTTGTCTGATTCTATATGTCTATTGCTTGGTGTATGAATGCATTTACATGATTGAGGCCATCATTTCAATAGTCACTTTTCCCAAATGGCCTTAACCCTTTTATCTACCGTTGCTAACCAATTTTGAGCCCATGATAAACCCTTTTGTTCTTAAATAGAGCACATAAACAACCCTAAGTGAAAAACCATGAATGTCCCTAAATTTGAATCCTTGATTAGCTTAGGTAAGTTAGGATGTGTGTCATTCAAATAGGAGGGTATATTTGGAAATTCGGGTAGATATATAGGTGTGTAATTGTAGTGTAATTGAAAAACTCTAGGATTTGGAACATACTCATATGTTGAATGACGAAACTGTATGCAGTGAAACTTTTGTTCACAAAGAAACCCCAAGAAAAAGGGGATAATAATAAAAAAATAAATAAATAAATAAATAAAAGAGAGAAATCAATGAAAGGGGACAAAGATGCCCCAAGATAAAGTAACAAAAACAATGCATATGGGTGTGAATTGAAAAGAATACATGAGTATGCAAAAAGAGTAAAACTCAAGGGTGGCTAGGTAATATATTGTAGTTGTATAGGTTGTTCTATGTGTCTAGTGGATCCTAGGTTGATCAAGGACTCAAATTTTAAGCCCACGTGGCCATATACATCCTTACCTTCACCCTACCCCCGTTACAACCCATGAATAAGACCTCATGATACTTGTAAGCATGCATTAAATAATTGTCGATTGTTAGATGAAAGACAAATCTTGGAAAGCATGATTAGGAGAAGATTGAGTGACGAACCCTATACACTTGAGCGAATAGAGCGGATACACTTCCGGTGAGGGTTCGATGCTCAATGCTTGTTCCCGGCTTTCACAAGCGTTCGTTTAGCAAGTCATATGCATTCCATGGCGATGTTCAATTTGGTAGGATTCATGAATCACATACTATTTTCACCCTATATGCTCACATGTATTCTTGGAGGATAGATTTACTCTTGACCAAGTAGGTAGATGATTTTACATTAGTTGCATGCATCCATTTAGGTAGTTTGCATTTCATAAACCCTTTCCCATCATGATCTTTGGTCTTTTTATTTTAAGCATGAGGACATGCTTGGTTTAAGTGTGGGGAGATTTGATAAACCCCAATTTTGTAGTTTATCTTGTGTTTATTTTGGGAAATTTTATCAATATTTCTCACACTTATTCGCAAGAAATGCATGGTTTTGTGTTCACTTCCCAATATTGCTCCATGATGGAAAACATGCTTATTTTGCCTTAAAATTGCCATATTTTAATCCTCTTCTATTGCCATTCGATGCCGTGATGTATTTTTTGAGTAATTTCAGGAATTATAGGGTAGGAATGACTTAGAAGAGAGGGAGAAAGCATGTACAAAGAGGGAGGAACATGAAGAATTGAAATCTTGGGAAAAGCAACATCGGCGCGCCCGCGCACTCCACGCGGACACATAGATGGGATTGGCTGGAAGCGGCGCGCAAGGATGGATGCATCTACGTGGATCAGAAGATTCCTATCGACGCGCACGCGCACTGGGCACGCACGCGTGGATCGCAAAACCAATCGGCGCGCACGCACGCATGGCGCGCACGCGTGGGAAGCTGCACGTGACCTCATTAAAGGAAATCATGCCTGGCGATTTCTGAGGCTCATCAGGCCTAATTTCAAGCTATTTCTGCATGGAAAAGACCCAAGGATGCTAGGGGGAAAGGGGGGATCAATCATTTTTACACTAAAACATAATTTTAGCTAGTTTTTGGTTCTTTGGTTATTCTAGAGAGAGAAACCCTTGTTCCTCTCCAGATCTAGTTTTAATTTGATCTTCCCTTGTTGATTTAGGAATTGGATCTTGTTAATTACTAGTTTTAATTGTTCAATTTGAATTCCTTGTTACAATTTTGCTTATATCTAGTGATAGTTTTATGAATTCTTGTCAATTGTCATTTTATACCCATTTCATGAATGTTGCGAATCTTGACTTGTTGATGTTACATTGATGATTTCTATGTTTAATCTTGTTGTTTGGATGATTGTATGTTGATAATTGTTAGTGGGTTGATGAGCAGATAATTTATACGCTTTTTGGCATTGTTTGTAGGCAGTTTTTAATATGTTTTAGTCACTTTTTATTCTATTTTTATTAGTTTTTAAATAAAAATCACATTTCTGGACTTTACTATGAGTTTGTGTGTTTTTCTATAATTTCAGGTATTTTCTGGCTGAAATTGAGGGAGCTGAGCAAAAATCTGATTCAGGCTGAAAAAGGACAGCTGATGCTGTTGGATTCTGACCTCCCTGCACTCGAAATGAATTTTTTTGGAGATACAGGATTCGAATTGGTGCGCTCTCAATTGCGTTAGAAAGTAGACATCCAGGGCTTTCCAGCAATATATAATAGTCCATACTTTGCTCAAGGCTAGACGACGTAAACTGGCGTTCAACGCCAGTTCCATGTTGCATTCTGGCGTTAAACGCCAGAAAGAGGTTACAAGTTGGAGTTAAACGCCATAAATAGGTTACAACCTGGCGTTTAACTCTAGAAACAGCCTAGACACGTGTAAAGCTCAAGTCTCAACCCCAGCACACACCAAGTGGGCCCCAGAAGTGGATCTCTGCACTATCTATCTTAGTTTACTCATTTTCTGTAAACCTAGGTTACTAGTTTAGTATTTAAACAACTTTTAGAAATTTATTTTGGACCTCATGACATTTTTAGATCTGAACTTTGTACTCTTTGACGGCGTGAGTCTCTAAACTCCATTGTTGGGGGTGAGGAGCTCTGCTGTGTCCCGATGAATTAATGCAATTATTTCTGTTTTCTATTCAAACACGCTTGTCTCTATCTAAGATGTTCATTCACACTTCAATATGATGGATGTGATAATCCATGACACTCATCACCATTCTCAACCTATGAACGCGTGCCTGACAACCACCTCCGTTCTACCTTCGATTGAATGAGTATCTCTTGGATTCCTTAATCAGAATCTTCGTGGTATAAGCTAGAATCCATTGGCAGCATTCTTGAGAATCTGGAAAGTCTAAACCTTGTCTGTGGTATTCCGAGTAGGATTCAGGGATTGAATGACTGTGACGAGCTTCAAACTCACAAGGGTTGGGCGTAGTGACAGACGCAAAAGGATCAATGGATCCTATTCCAGCATGAGTGAGAACCGACAGATGATTAGCCGTGCGGTGACAGTGCACCTGGACCATTTTCACTGAGAGGACAGATGGTAGCCATTGACAACGGTGATCCACCAATATACAGCATGCCATAGGATAGGAGGAACCTTGCGTGCGTGAAGAAGAAGACAGGGGGAAAGCAGAGATTCAGAAGACAAAGCATCTCCAAAACTCCAACATATTCTCCAATACTGCATAACAAGTATTTAATTCATGCTCTTTTATTTTTCGCAATCCAAACTGATAATTATAATTGATATCCTGACTAAGAATTACAAGATAACCATAGATTGCTTCAAGCCAAGAATCTCCGTGGGATTCGACCCTTACTCACGTAAGGTATTACTTGGACGACCCAGTGCACTTGCTGGTTAGTGGTACGAGTTGTGAAAAGTGTGATTTACAATTCGTGCACCAAGTTTTTGGCGCCGTTGTCGGGGATTGTTCGAGTCTGGACAACTGACGGTTTATTTTGTTGCTTAGATTAGGAAAAATTTTTTCTTTTTGGTTTAGAGTCTTCTATTATTGTTTTTGGTTGAATTTTTTTTAAAATCCTTATTTTCTCTTTTTAAATTTTTCAAAAATTTTATAAACTGATAATTGAGTTTTTCTGTTTGAGTTTAGTTTCATATTTTAAGTTTGGTCTCAATTGCATGTTTTTATTTTCTTTTAAATTTTCGAATTTGTGTTCATTGTTCTTTCTTAATCTTCAAGTTGTTCTTGTTTATTTTTCTTGTTTTTCTTGTGCATTTTCGAATTATTAGTATCCAAAAAAAATTTAATTAAAAATAAAAATTTATACATTAAATACCTTTATTAAAACACTTTAAATTTGTAGCTCAATTGGCTAGAGCAGTGTGCTTATGTTCTTGGTAATTGGGAATTTTCTTTTTAAAATCTTTTCAAAAATAATTTTTCTTTGAATAAATCTTGTGCCAAACTTTAAGTTTGGTGTTCTCCTGTTAAGTTTTCTTTTGTTTTCAAAAATTTTATTTTGGTTTTCTAAAAATTTTAAGTTTGGTGTTCTTTCTTCATGTTCTTGTTGTTCTTGTGAGTCTTCAAAGTGTTCTTGAGTCTTCCTTGTGTTTTGATCTTAAAATTTTTAAGTTTGGTGTTCCTTGGTGTTTTTCCTCCAAAATTTTCGAAAACAAGGAGCATTAGATCTAAAAATTTTAAGTTGTGTGCCTTTTGTGTGTTTTTCTTTTTCATCATAAAATTCAAAAATAAAAAAAATTCAGATTTTTATTTTAAAATTTCTATTTTATCTTATCTTAGTTTTAAAAATTTCAAAATTCAATTTTTTTTTTCAAAAAAAATCATATCTTTTTCAAAATTTTATCTTATCTTATTTCAAATTTCAAATTTCAACTTTCAAAATTTCAAAATTCAAATTTCAAAATTTAAAATTTAAAATCTAATTTTCAAATTTAAAAATCAAATCTTTTCAAAATTTAAATCTTTTTCAAATCCTTATCTTATATTGTTGACTTTTTCGAAAATTCAAAATTCAATTTTCAAATTTCAACTTTCAAATTTTAATTTTCAAATTTCAATTTTCAAAATTTCGAATTTCAAATTTCAAATTTAAAATTTCAAATTTCAAAACTTTTTAATTTAAATTCCTTATCTTCTCTTACCTAGCTTATCTTATCTTTTCTAATCTCAAATCTTAAAATCAAATCTTTTTCATATTTTTTCTTTTTTTTATTTATTTTATTTTATTTTATTTTCTTACAAGTATCTTTAATTTTAAGGCATATATTTTTCAAAACTTCCTAACCAATTTCTCTCTCTTTATTTTTTTTCGAAAATTCTCACACACATCTTTTTCAAATATTTTTAATTAATTAATTTAGTTTTCAATTTTCTTTTATTTCTTTTTTTTCTAATTTTCAAAAATATAGTAAATTTTTTATTTATTTTATTTAATTTTAATTTCGGTTTTCAAAAAAAAAAAATTTTGCAATCCGTATCATCTCCCTTTCTCCATCATGGACCTAAGTAGAAATGAACAATCCAGAAGGACTCTGGGGTACTAACCCCATTACTGCTGCATATGGGAGTAGCATCTGTATACCTCCCGTCAAAGCAAGCAGTTTTGAGCTAAATCCTCAGCTCATTGTCATGGTGCAGCAAAATTGCCAGTATTCCAGTCTTCCCACAAGAAGAACCTACTGAGTTTCTGGTGTAATTCTTGCAAATTGCTGACACAGTGCGTGACAAGGAGGTAGATCAAGATGTATACAGGCTATTACTGTTTCCATTTGCTGTAAAAGATCAAGCTAAAAGGTGGTTAAATAACCAACCCACAGCAAGCATAAGAACATGGAAATAGTTATCAGATAAATTCCTGAATCAATATTTCCCTCCAAAAAGGATGACACAGCTAAGGCTGGACATCCAAGGCTTTAAAGAAGAGGATGATGAATCCCTTTGTAATGCCTGGGAGAGGTACAGAGGGATGCTAAGGAAATGCCCCTCTGAAATGTTTTCAGAGTGGGTGCAATTAGACATCTTCTACTATGGGCTTACAGAAAGAGCTTAGATATCTCTAGACCACTCAGCTGGTGGATCTATACACATGAAAAAAAAACTATTAAAGAAGCTCAAGAGCTTATTGATATAGTTGCTAGAAATCAGCATCTGTACATAAGTAGTGGATCCTCCATAAAAGAAGAAGCCAAAGTAGTGTCTACTGAACTTGGTCCTCCAGAACAAGTTGCTGAACTCAATCAACAATTGTGCTTTCTAACAAAACAGCTAGCCGAATTCAAGGAGATGCTACAAGACACTAAAAATGCTAATAAAAATATGGAGGCACAATTGAATTAGACAAAACAGCAGTTATCAAAGCAGATAACAGAAGAGTGCCAGGCAGTTCAATTAAGAAGTGGAAAAACATTAAATACCTCACTTCAGAGCAGTAGAAATTCAAGAAAAGAACAACTGACAGAGGATGAGCAAAATATTATCCAAAATTCCTCTGAGGACAGTAAGGGCCCAGAGAGGAACAACTCTGGCGTTCAAATGCCAGAAAAGGAAGCAAGGCTGGCGTTAAACGCCCAACCCACGCACAGTTCTGGCGTTCAAACGCCAGGAACAGGCAAGGAGCTGGCGTCAAACGCCCAATGGAAGCTCATTTGTGGCGTTTAAATGCCAGAAATAGGTAGGAAGTTGGCGTCCAACGCCAATCAAGCTTCCAACCCTGGCATTCAAACACCACTGAGGGATCAGAAACACACAAGTGCTGATAACAACCCCTCTAAAAAGGCTTCTCCAACCATTTCTGTAGGAAATAAACCTGCAGTAACCAAGGTTGAGGAATACAAAGCCAAGATGTGTTATCCTCAAAAACTCCGCCAAGAGGAGCAGGATAAGCAATTTGCCTGCTTTGCAGACTATCTCAGGACTTTTGAAATAAAGATTTCGTTTACAGAGGCACTTGAGCAAATACCCTCTTATGCCATGTTCATGAAAGATATCTTGAGTCATAAGAAGGATTGGAGAGAAACTGAAAGAGTTCTCCTCACTGAAGAATGCAGTGCAGTCATTCTGAAAAGCTTCCCAGAAAAGCTTAAAGATCCCGGGAGCTTTATGATACCATGCATATTAGAGGGTAATTGTACCAAGACAGCTTTATGTGATCTTGGGGCAAGCATCAACCTAATCCCTGCATCCACTATCAGAAAGCTTGGCTTGACTGAAGAGGTCAAACCAACCCGGATCTGTCTTCAACTTGCTGATGGCTCCATTAAATACCCATCAGGCATAATTGAGGACATGATTGTCAAGGTTGGGCCATTTGCCTTCCCTACTGACTTTGTAATGCTGGAAATGGAGGAGCACAAGAGTGCAACTCTCATTCTAGGAAGACCATTCCTAGCAACTGGACGAACCCTCATTGACGTCCAAAAAGGAGAGATAACCCTGAGAGTCAATGAGGATGAGTTTAAGTTGAATGTTGTCAAAGCTATGCAACATCCAGACACATCAGACGACTGCCTGAGCATTGATATTATTGACTCCCTAGAGGAAGAGGTCAATATGACTGAGAGTCTCGAATCAGAGCTAGAGGATATTTTTAAAGATATTCAGCCTGATTTGGAGGATTCAGAGGAATTGAAAGAGCCTCTGAAACTTTCTCAGGAAGAGGAAAAACCTCCTAAACCCGAGCTCAAACCATTACCACCATCCCTGAAATATGCATTTCTGGGAGAAGGTGACACTCTTCCGGTGATCATAAGCTCTGCTTTAAATCCCCTGGAAGAGGAAGCGCTACTTCAAGTGCTAAGGACACACAAGACAGCTCTTGGGTGGTCCATAAGTGACCTTAAGGGCATCAGCCCAGCAAGATGCATGCACAAGATCCTATTGGAGGATGATGCTAAGCCAGTGGTTCAACCACAGACGCGGCTAAATCCAGCCATGAAGGAAGTGGTGAAGAAAGAGGTCACCAAGTTATTGGAGGCTGGGATTATTTATCCTATTTCTTATAGCCCCTGGGTGAGCCCTGTCCAAGTTGTCCCCAAAAGCGGAGGCATGACAGTAGTTCATAATGAAAAAAATGAACTGGTTCCTACAAGAACAGTTACAGGGTGGCGCATGTGTATTTACTATAGAAGGCTCAATACAGCCACCAGAAAGGATCATTTTCCTTTATAATTCATAGACCAGATGCTAGAAAGACTAGCAGGTCATTATTATTACTACTTTTTGGATGGCTATTCAGGCTACAACCAAATTGCAGTAGATCCCCAGGATCAAGAGAAAACAGCATTCACATGTCCATCTGGAGTATTTGCCTACAGAAGGATGCCATTTGGGCTGTGTAATGCACCTGCAACCTTTTAGAGATGCATGCTCTCTATTTTCTCTGATATGGTGGAAAATTTTCTGGAAGTCTTCATGGATGACTTCTCAGTATATGGAGACTCATTCAGCACCTGTCTTGATCACCTGACACTGGTTCTGAAAAGATGCCAAGAGACTAACCTGGTTTTAAACTGGAAAAAATGTCACTTTATGGTGACTGAATGGATTGTCCTTGGGCACAAGATTTCGAACAAGGGAATAGAGGTGGATCAAGCTAAGGTAGAGGTAATTGAAAAATTACCACCACCTGCCAATGTTAAGGCAATCAGAAGCTTTTGGGGCATGCAAGATTCTATAGGAGGTTTATAAAGGATTTTTCAAAAATTACAAAACCTCTGAGCAATCTGTTAGCTGCTGACATGCCATTTGTGTTTGACACAGAGTGTCTGCAGGCGTTTGAAACTCTGAAAGCTAAGCTGGTCACAGCACCAGTTATTTCTGCACTAGACTGGACATTACCATTTGAACTAATGTGTGATGCCAGTGACTATGCCATTGGTGCAGTACTGGGACAGAGGCATAACAAGCTTCTGCATGTCATTTATTATGCTAGCCGCATTTTAAGTGATGCCCAGAAAAATTATACAACCACAGAAAAAGAATTGCTTGCAGTGGTTTATGCCATTGACAAGTTTAGATCATACTTAGTAGGATCAAAAGTGATTGTGTATACTGACCATGCTGCTCTTAAATATCTACTCACAAAGCAGGATTCAAAACCCAGGCTCATAAGATGGGTGTTGCTTCTGCAAGAGTTTTATATAGAAATAAGAGACAGAAAAGAGACAGATAATCAAGTAGCTGATCACCTGTCCTAGATAGAACCAGTAGCAGGAGCATCCCTCCCTCCTACTGAGATCTCTGAAACCTTTCCAGATGAGCAATTGTTTGCTATTCAAAAAGCTCTGTGGTTTGCAGACATTGCAAACTATAAGACACAAGGTTCTCCTTCTATAACCATGGAGAGGAAGCATGAAAAGCTTCTCTCAATACAGAGTCAAACAAAACCCCCACATTCAAACTCTAAGTTTGGTGTTGGGAGGCCACAACCAAACTCCAAGTTTGGTGTTGAGAGGCCCCAACCCTGCTCTGATTATCTGTGAGGCTCCATGAGAGCTCACTGTCAAGCTATTGACAATAAAGAAGCGCTTATTGGGAGGCAACCCAATTTTTACTTATCTATGTTAATTTTCTGTTTTTCATTTTTATTTTATGTTTTCTTTAGGATGATGATCATGTGGAGTCACAAAAATCAAAGCAAAGTCAAAAACAGCATTAAAACAGCTCACCCTGGAGGAAGAGCTTACTGGCATTTAAACGCCAGTAAGAAGCATCAGACTGGTGTTTAACGCCAGAAAGAAGCATCAAGCTGGCGTTAATCACCAGAAATAAGCACCGAGTTGGCGTTCAACGGCAAGAAAGGGGAAAAGTTGGCATTTAACGCCAGAAACAAGCAGCAGTCTGGCGTTAAACGCCAGGATTGCACACCAAGGGCGTTTTGCATGCCTCAATGGAGCAGGGATGCTAAGTCCTTGACCCCTCAGGATCTGTGGACCCCACAGGATCTCCACCTACCTCACCATTCCAATTCAAACCATTCCCCTTCCATACCCACCCATTCACACACCTCCTTCTCCTCCACTTCTCCTTCTACTCTCTTCTATCTTCTTTTGCTCGAGGACGAGCAAACCTTTTAAGTTTGGTGTGGAAAAAAGCGTTGCTTTTTGTTTTTTCATAACTATTTATGGCACCTAAGGCCAGAGAAACCTCTAGAAAGAGGAAAAGGAAGGCAGTTACTTCCACCCCCGAGTCATGAGAGATGGAGAGGTTCATCTCAAGGGTCCATAGTTCAGTGGTAGAGCAATTGACTGCAGATCAAAGAGCTATGAGGAAGGAGCAACAAAGACAAGGAAGAGACATAGAGGAGCTCAAGAGCACCATTGGTTCTTCAAGAAGAGGAAGACGCCACCCTCACTAAGGTGGACCCGTTCCTTAATCTCCTTGTTCTTATTTCTCTGTTTTTCGTTTACTATGCTTTATGTTTATTTATGTTTGGGTCTTATTATATGATCACTAGTATCTAAGTGTCTATGTCTTAAAGATATGAATGACCTATGAATCCATCACCTTTCTTAAATGAAAAATGTTTCCTGAAAAAGAAAAAGAAGTACCTGAATTTCGAATTTTAAAATAGTTTAATTATTTTGATGTGGTGGCAATACTTTTTGTTTTCAGAATGAATGCTTGAACAGTGAATATGTCTTTTGAATTTGTTGTTTATGAATGTTAAAATTGTTGGCTCTTGAAAGAATGATGAAAAAGGAGAAATGTTATTGGATAATCTGAAAAATCATAAAAATGATTCTTGAAGCAAGAAAAAGCAGTGAAGAATAAAGCTTGCAGAAAAAAAAATATGCGAAAAAAAAGAGAGCAAGAAAAAGAAAAAGCAAGCAGAAAAAGCCAAAAGCTCTTTAAACCCAAAGGCAAGAGCAAAAAGCCAATAACCCTTAAAACCAAAAGGCAAGGGTAATAAAAAGGATCCAAGGCTTTGAGCATCAGTGGATAGGAGGGCCTAAAGGAATAAAATCCTAGCCTAAGCGGCTAAACCAAGCTGTCCCTAACCATGTGCTTGTGGCGTGAAGGTGTCAAGTGAAAACTTGAGACTGAGCGGTTAAAGTCGAGGTCCAAAGCAAAAATAGAGTGTGCTTAAGAACCCTGGACACCTCTAATTGGGGACTTTAGCAAAGCTGAGTCACAATCTGAAAATGTTCACCCAGTTATGTGTCTGTGGCATGTATGTATCCGGTGGTAATACTGGAAAATAGAGTGCTTAGGGCCACGGCCAAGACTCATAAAGTAGCTGTGTTCAAGAATCAACATACTGAACTAGGAGAATCAATAACACTATCTGAATTCTGAGTTCCTATAGATGCCAATCATTCTGAACTTCAAAGGATAAAGTGAGATGCCAAAACTGTTCAGAAGCAAAAAGCTAATAGCCCCGCTCATCTAATTAAGACTAATCTTCATAGATGTTTTTGGAATTCATTGTATATTCTCTTCTTTTTATCCTACTTTGGTTTTAGTTGCTTGGGGACAAGCAACAATTTAAGTTTGGTGTTGTGATGAGCGTATAATTTATACGCTTTTTGGCATTGTTTGTAGGTAGTTTTTAATATGTTTTAGTCACTTTTTATTATATTTTTATTAGTTTTTAAATAAAAATCACATTTCTGGACTTTACTATGAGTTTGTGTGTTTTTCTGTAATTTCAGGTATTTTCTGGCTGAAATTGAGGGAGCTGAGCAAAAATCTGATTCAGGCTGAAAAAAGACTGCTGATGCTATTGGATTCTGACCTCCCTGCACTCGGAATGGATTTTTTGGAGCTACAGGATACAAATTGGCACGCTCTCAATTGCGTTGGAAAGTAGACATCTAGGGCTTTCCAGCAACATTTAATAGTCCATACTTTGCTCAAGGATAGACGATGTAAACTGGCGTTCAACGCCAGTTCCATGTTGCATTTTGGCGTTAAACGCCAGAAACAGGTTACAAGTTGGAGTTAAACGCCAGAAACAGGTTACAACCTGGCGTTTAACTCTAGAAACAGCCTAGGCACGTGTAAAGCTCAAGTCTCAGCCCTAGCACACACCAAGTGGGCCGCAGAAGTGGACCTCATGACATTTTTAGATCTGAACTTTGTACTCTTTGACGGCATGAGTCTCTAAACTCCATTGTTGGAGGTGAGGAGCTCTGCTGTGTCCCGATGAATTAATGCAATTATTTCTGTTTTCTATTCAAACACGCTTGTCTCTATCTAAGATGTTCATTCGCACTTCAATATGATGGATGTGATGATCTGTGACACTCATCACCATTCTCAACCTATGAACGCGTGCCTGACAACCACCTCCGTTCTACCTTCGATTGAATGAGTATCTCTTGGATTCCTTAATCAGAATCTTCGTGGTATAAGCTAGAATCCATTGGCAGCATTCTTGAGAATCCAGAAAGTCAAAACCTTGTCTGTGGTATTCCGAGTAGGATTCAGGGATTGAATAACTGTGACGAGCTTCAAACTCACAAGGGTTGGGCGTAGTGACAGACGCAAAAGGATCAATGGATCCTATTCCAGCATGAGTGAGAACCGACAGATGATTAGCCGTGCGGTGACAGCGCACCTGGACCATTTTCACTGAGAGGACAGATGGTAGCCATTGACAACGGTGATCCACCAACATACAGCTTGCCATAGGATAGGAGGAACCTTGCGTGCGTGAAGAAGAAGACAGGGGGAAAGCAGAGATTCATAAGACAAAGCATCTCCAAAACTCCAACATATTCTCCAATACTGCATAACAAGTATTTAATTCATGCTCTTTTATTTTTCGCAATCCAAACTAATAATTATAATTGATATCCTGACTAAGAATTACAAGATAACCATAGATTACTTCAAGCCAACAATCTCCATGGGATTCGACCCTTACTCACGTAAGGTATTACTTGGACGACCTAGTGCACTTGCTGGTTAGTGGTACGAGTTGTGAAAAGTGTGATTTACAATTGGTGCACCATGGGTACTTGTAGATTTCAATTTAATTGCTATTTTGAACATGTCTATTGTTAATGCTTACCAAGTGTTCGATGAATTGTTTACTTTGATTATGGAGTAGTCTTCTTTACTCTTGGCCTAGGTCAAGGGAATTGGGTAAACTTGAGTCATTGGGTCTAATGAATTTGATGATTTGGGAGCCCTTGGTGGTCAATTTGATACTTATTGACACCAACCCACTACTAATCCAATTAGTAGATAGGTTGGGACTTATGGGTTGATGTGATCAAAGCCATTTGACGTACTTCAAGTCTAGGAGTAGATATCACGTACTTAAGACTTTGAGGGTAGACTTAATAAGCTTGGTTCCTCATAATTGTCAAGATACGGTTGTTAGACAAGGATCGTGACCCCAATTCCCATGCCTAGCCAAGAGTTGCTTTTATTATTCATATTTGAAAACCAATTTTCCCAAATTATTTGCTTTAGTTACAGTTACTTGCATGGTTTATAATAGAATTAAGTGGAATGTTGCTTGTTCATTGGAATTGCTCATGTTTTGCTTAGATAGTTGAATTAGTTTGTTGCAATTTAAGATTACTTGCTTATTAAGATTCCCATTTATTTTAATCCTCATAACTCACAACCCCGGATTTCTAACCAATGTTGAAGCACATGTTTGCCCATTCCTTGTGAGACGACCCGAGGTTTGAATACTTCGGTTATTTCTATTGGGGTTGAACTTGTGACAACCAAATCCCTCTCTAAATTTGACCCTCGAGGATTGTTGTTGGTAGAGCTATACTTGCAACATGGTTTTATTGGAGAAAATCTTTACCAATACACTCTTGGGAGCCTGTCAACCATTGTACATGTTTGGAGGCTGGCCTCACGGCCATGCCTGGACCTTCATCACTTATATATTTTCAATAGTGGAGTTTCTACACCTTAAAGATTAAGGTGTGGAGCTTTGCTGTTCTTCATGAATTAATGCAAAGTACTATTGTTTTTCTATTCAATTCAAGCTTATTCTCATTCTAAGATATTCACTCGCACTTCAACCTGTTGAATGTGATGATCCGTCACACTCATCATCATTCTAACCTATGAACGCGTGCTTGACAACCACTTCCGTTCTATCTGCAATAGCTTGAGTGTGTATCTCTTAGCCTCCTGGTTCACGATCAGAGTCTTTGTAGTATAGGCTAGAATTATTGGCGGCCATTCCTGAGATCCGGAAAGTCTAAACCTTGTCTGTGGTATTCCGAGTAGGATTTGGGATGGGATGACTGTGACGAGCTTCAAACTTACGAGTGTTGGGCGTAGTGACAGTCGCAAAAGGATCAATGGATCCTATTCCAACATGATCGAGAACCGACAGATGATTAGCCGTGCGGTGACAGCGCATTTGGACCATTTTCACTGAGAGGACAGACGGTAGCCATTGACAACGGTGATCCCCCAACATACAGCTTGCCATGGAAAGGAGTATGAATGATTGAATGGAGACAGTAGGAAAGCAGAGATTCAGAAGGAGCAAAGCATCTCCATACGCTTATCTGAAATTCTCACCAATGAATTACATAAGTATTTCTATCTTATTTTATATATTTTATTTATCTTTTAATTATCAAAACCTCATAACCATTTGAATCTGCCTGACTGAGATTTACAAGATGACCGTAGCTTGCTTCAAGCCGACAATCTCTGTGGGATCGACCCTTACTCACGTAAGGTACTTGGACGACCCAATGCACTTGCTGGTTAGTTGTGTGGAGTTGTGAAAAGGAGTTGAGATTACAATCATGCGTACCAAGTTTTTGGTGCCGTTGAGATCACAATTTCGTTGACCACATGTCCTCATGCTTAGCTTAAGGAGATAAAGTAAATGAGTAGGGAAAAGTAAGACTCATGCAATGCAATGCAACCTATGTATATGAATGCAACTATATGCTAAAATGATTATGCCTATTTGGTTAAAAATAGATAAGTTCTTCAAACATAAATAAGTCAAATATCACTAATTAAAATTCATACAGTAAAAGCAATTAAACTTGTAAGAAGACAGCTCATTAAAGTAGGGAACACAGAATCAAGCATTGAACCCTCACTGATGGTGTATATGCACTTTAGTCACTCTAGTGTATAGGGTAATCACTCTGCTCTTCTCTAATCATGCTTTCTAAACCTTGTTCTTCACCTAACCAATCAACAAGTATTTAATGTACCAATGCAAACATCATGAGGTCTTTTTAAGGTATTAATGGGGTCAAGGTAAAGGTGAGGGTATATATATGGCTGAGTGAGCTATAAATTGAATCCTTGATTAACCTAAGCTCTTACCTATACATACACTCTATACTTTTAAATTCATGCCTAGTTACCCAAAGTTTTCCCACTTTTGTATTACATACTCATGCATCAACTCTTCTTTTAACTTGTATCACATGTGCATTGATTTTTCATTAAGCTTAAAATTGGGGTAATTTTGTCCCCTTATTCATTTATTTAATCACTTAATTACCTGAATATTTTTTGAATTTTTTTTGAAGCATAAAAATAAATATAACATTGCCAATGCACATGGATTTTTAATTTTTCTAGTTTCACATGAGTTGGTACCCAAATTCCCAATATTTTATCATGACACATTCCCTTATTAATCCATGTTCCCACAATTTTTTCACACTTAATTGACACACAATTTCTATCTTAAGCTAACCAAAGATTCAATTTGGGGTATTACTTGTTTTTCTGCTTAAGGCTAGTAATGTGGTAAAATATAGAACAAAGAGGATTTAAAAAGGCTCAAAGTTGGCTAACAAAGGTAAATGAAAGGGTAGGCTATTTAGGATAAGTGAGTTACTAATCAATTGATGGCCTTAATCATATGCATGCATATAACACATTAAATATTGGACATATAGGATGGAACAAAATACAGATTACAATCATAGAGAAGAAAAAATACAAGAATAAAATATTATGGTTAAATAATGTAACCATGTAATTAAGCTCAATTCTCACTGGGTTGTGTGTTCTTAACTTTAAACTATGTTCCAAATACAATCTTCAAGCAAGTTTTAAAGAAAAGTTTTTATTTAAATTAGTAAAATTTTTCAAAATAGAGTCTTTGAAAAGAAACTTATTATTTTTCAACCAAATAGAACATGCATGCAATTACTTATTACTATGCTATCTATCCTATCATAATAAAAGAAAAATAATTAAATATCCTATTTTATTGGTGTTGAGAAAGAGAAATTACCTCCGGAACTCAGGTACTAACCGACCTCCCCACACTTAAAGCTTGGCACCGTCCTCGGTGCCATCAGTCAGGAACAAAGGGGGGCTGGTAGCAGCATCTCCACAATCGGGACCATCATGGCTCCATGTGCTGGTAAATGAAGTGGAGTCCGGGGTGTCTGGATTTTCTTCAGGTGGGCGGTTACCAACAAGTAGCTCTTTGAGGTATGTAAATCTGCACTTGTTACAGCGCTCCCTTTGCTTTCCTTTCCGGTCAAGCCGGTTCAATTTCTCAAGTATCTGATGGAGTAGTTGGTTTGTTAAAGGTGCTTGTGATGTGGAAGGAGAGGGGATATCTTCTGTTGGTTCTATGCTCCGGTTGATAGTTGCTGCTGGAGGTTTGATATACTTCCCGTTAGGGACGTACTGATCATCTCGTGGAACCATGGCCTTAGTGTCCCCAGCTCTGTGGGAGACTCCGACTGCTGAGACTAAATTTGAAACCAAGGCGGGAAAAGGTATGTTACCCGCAATCTGTACGTGTCCCATATCATGCCAAATGTGTCTTGGTAAATTGCGGTGCTGGTCTGTAACGATACACCAGAGTAGAACAGCCATGTCTGCAGTGAAGGAGGACTCGTGAGTGCTCGGAAAGACGTAATGGGACATAATCTGTGCCCATACTCGAGCCTCCAAGGTGAGTGCTAAAGCCAATATGCTCTTTGGTCGAGATCAATGGTATCCATAGATCCATCTGCTGCCAGGTTGTGCTATAATTCTGAGAACTGCATCCCAGTCAAATTGGTATGTCTGGCACTTGAAAGAGGATTTTTGGAATGCGTCCAATCCTTCTGGAGCAGGGGGAAGATCTAAAACTTTTTTGAATGGCCTCTTCAGTTATAGGGACTTACTTCTGATGGAGATAGACAGACTGCATGGTTGGCATGTGAAAATTGGAGTAGAATTCAACTACCCATGAAAGATTAACCTGCCGTGGCTGTCTTCGTAGGAATCCCCATTATCTTTGTTCAATTCGGGGCTCAACAAATTCAACAATGTTGGTCGGGAGGATGAGAAGGTATTCATTATTATAGTTTCTCTCAGCTAGGATAGGGAACATCCGCTCACAGTAGCAGTTAGTGAACCGCGCATTGTCCTTTGCTGGAAAAGCTTTCTCTTT
The DNA here is from genome assembly GCF_059453495.1 of Arachis ipaensis. NCBI lineage: Eukaryota > Viridiplantae > Streptophyta > Magnoliopsida > Fabales > Fabaceae > Arachis > Arachis ipaensis. The sequence continues at coordinate 79,908,772 of NC_142441.1, read as the reverse complement.
TTCATCGACCTTGAAGATCCTCTTGATTCGCTTTGTTGAGGGCTTTACTGCGGTTGAAGATAGCTCTACCACTAGTGCTCTTTTTGTTCCTTTCCTTGCCGGTTGTTTAGGAGTAGCTTTCTCTTTACCCTTCTTGGTGGCCATCCTGAAAAGGAAAAAAAAGAAAGTAACATGTAAAGCTAAGGGTTGGAGCAAGGGAGAGGATAGTATAGGTGATAATCAATGCACGGTAAAGAAGGATGTCGTTAACACATGGTCATGACTACATATGAAAAGTTCATCTATGGAAATATAGCAAGTGCATGTGATGGAAATTAAATGCAAGATGTTTATTGGCATGCCGGCAAAGGCATAAGTAGCATAGATCAAGCATTAAATGTCCAGTTTGATTATCAACTCTTTCAAACTAACAATCTGTTTGTATTGACAATTATATTTAATTAATAAAATATAAAAGGGGTTTTGTGAAAAACAGGCATTAGAGTAGTGGAATAAAATAATTTAAAATAATGCACAATGCCATACGGGCTTTTTCACAAACACATAGCATGCATGGTAAATATGTTATCGAAAGTATTAAATTGAACATGCAAATAACCCTTTAAGAAGTAATATTAATTGTCAAACAATTCCACAATAATCTACAAGCAAAATGTAAAAGAAAATAATCACCCAATTAAATTTCTAACACCAATTAAAAGAGTAAAAAGGAAAAGAAGGAAAACGTAGATAATGAAAGTAAAAAGAAAAAGAAGAAACCATAAATAAAAATAATGGAAAAGTAAAAAGTAAAGAAAGAAAGAAAAGAACCTTGATAATGAAAGTGAAAAATAAGGTTGGAGAAAGTAAAAAAAAATTAGAAAGAATAAAGAAGGAAGAAGAGAGAAGAAAGAAATAAGAAGGGATAAGAAAAATTAGGATTTGGGGAAGAAAAGATATGATATCTGGCGCTGATCTGGATAAGCTGTGTGTCGCATATGACGCGGACGCGTGGTTCATGCTTTCGCGTGATTTGTGTTATTTTCAGATGACACAAACGCGTGGGTCACGCGTTCGCGTGAAGTGATTTATGCTATTGGAGCGGGTGCAGCCTCGCACACGCGCAACTTTCTGTTTTATTCGCATAATGCCAAAAATTAGAGTGACGCGTGCGCGTGGGTGACGCACACGTGTGAATGGCCTTTTTTTTGAAAAATGATGCGGATGCGTGGGGCACACGTTCACGTGGGGCACGCGTTCGCGTGATAGGGCTTGTGCTTCTAGCACCATTCCAGCCCCACTCCATCATAACTCTCTGCCATACACCTCTTTACGTCGATTTCGCAGGGCCACGCGTGCGCATGGGCGACGCGCACGCATGGGAGGCTATTTTTCAAATGACGCGGATGCGTCATTGACGCTTACGCGTGAGCATGCTTGTGCCTAAGGCACGCCTCCAGTCACACTCTCGCGTGACTCTCAGCTTCTTTTCTTCCTTGTTTCGAATGCAGCTATGACGCGGACGCGTTAGTGACGCTTACACGTCGTGTGCTTTTTTTTTAATATATGCAGAATGTAAATGCAGATGCATGCTATATGCAGAGATTATAAGAAGAGTCATTAACAAAAGCAAAATAGAATAAAGTAAAATAAAACTAAGACTGAAACAGAACGATCATACCATGGTAGGTTGTCTCCCACCTAGCACTTTGCTTTTACGTCCTTAAGTTGGACATTCTGCAGGCTCATTCTGCTTCTGTTGGTGGGTCTTTCAAGTGGAAAACCTCTAGCTCTTTTTGATCCTTCATCTTTTTTCCATGATAAAGCTTTAGGCGATGTCCATTGACCCTTATGAATTTAGAGCTTGAAGGATGACGCAAGTGAAAAACTCCGTATGGCTTTGCCTTTTCTACTATGTAGGGACCTTCCCATCTTGATCTCAGTTTACCTGGCATAAGCCTCAATATGGAGTTATAAAGAAGAACTAACTCCCCTAGTCTGAATTCTCTCCTTTTTATGTGCTTGTCATGGACAGCCTTCATCTTCTCTTTGTATCGCCTAGAGTTGTCATATCTTCTAGGCGAAGATTCTCCAATTCTGCTAGTTGCAGCTTTCTTTCAGCACCACCTTCTTTAAAATTCATGTTGCACTCCCTCATAGCCCAGAAAGCCTTGTGTTCCACCTCTACTAGAAGGTGGCAAGCTTTTCCGTACACTAAGCGGAAGGGGTTCATCCGAATGGGTGTCTTGTACACTATTCTATATGCCCAGAGTGCATCTTGTAGTCTGGCACTCCAGTTCTTCCTATGGGGCTTTACTATCTTCTCCAGAATACGTTTAATCTCTCTGTTAGATACTTCTGCTTGTCCATTGGTCTGGGGATGATAAGCTGTTGCTACATTATGAATAATCCCATGCTTCTTCAATAATCCTGTCAGTCTCCTGTTACAAAAAGTGAGTGCCTTGATCACTCACGATTGCTTGTGGTGATCCAAAACGGCAAATAATATGGTTTCTAACAAAGGAAACAATAGTGTTAGCATCATCAGTACGGGTAGAAATTGCTTCCACCCATTTAGAAACATAATCTACAGCTAACAGTATATAAAGGTAACCATTAGAGTTTATAAATGGACCCATGAAGTCAATGCCCCAAACGTCAAAAATTTCACAGAAAATCATAATATGTTGAGGCATCTCATCCCTCTTGGATATATTACCAAACCTTTGGCATGGGAAACATGATTTACAAAATTCAGCAGCATCTTTAAAAAGAGTAGGACACCAGAATCCACAGTCTAAGATTTTTCTAGCTGTTCTTTGAGGGCCAAAATGTCCTCCACTCTTAGAAGAGTAGCAGGCCTCTAAAATGGACTGGAATTCTGATTGGGGCACACATCTTCTAATTACCTGGTCAGCACCACATCTCCATAAGTATTGGTTATCCCATATATAATATTTAGATTTGCTTTTCAGCTTGTCCCTTTGATGCTTAGTAAAATTGGGAGGGAAAGTATGTCTAACTAGATAATTAGCTACAGGTGCATACCAAGGAACTACTTCAGATACTGCTTGCAAACTATCAAATGGGAAAGTATCATTGATAGGAGTGGAGTCATCTTTAATATGTTCAAGGCGACTCAAGTGGTCTGCCACTAAATTCTGGTTACCGCTCCTATCCTTAATTTCTAAATCAAATTCTTGCAGCAACAGTATCCAAGGTATCAATCTTGGTTTAGACTCTTTTTTAGCTAATAAATATTTTAGAGCTGCATGGTCTGAGTATACTACTACCTTAGTACCAAGTAAATAGGCTCGGAATTTATCAGAGCAAAAACAATAGCTAGAAGCTCTTTTTCAGTAGTAGTGTAATTAGACTGAGCAACATCTAAGGTCTTAGATGCATAAGCAATTACGAAGGGGTCCTTACCTTCGTGCTGGGCCAGTGCCGCTCCTACTGCATGGTTGGAGGCATCACACATAATTTCAAATTGTTGGCTCCAGTCTGGTCCTCTCACAATTGGAGCTTGAGTCAGGGCGATCTTCAGCTTATCAAATGCTTGCATGCAATCCTCACTGAACTCGAACTCAATATCTTTCTGTAGCAGTCTGGATAAAGGTAATGCTACCTTACTGAAGTCCTTAATGAATCTCCTGTAAAAACCAGCATGGCCAAGGAACGAACGGACTTCCCTCACGGAGGAGGGGTAAGGTAAACTAGAAATGACATCCACCTTTGCTGGTTCTACAGAAATACCCGTATTAGAAACAACATGTCCTGGAACAATCCCTTGTTTTACCATAAAGTGACATTTTTCAAAATTCACTACAAGGTTTGAACTAACACACCTGTCTAATACTCTAGCTAAACTATCCAAGCAAATGCTGAATGAATCACCATAAATGCTAAAATCATCCATAAATACTTTTATATAGTTCTCAATAAGATCTGAAAAGATACTCATCATGCATCTTTGAAAAGTAGCCGGTGCATTACATAAGCCAAAAGGCATCCTTTTGTATGCATACGTTCCAAAGGGACATGTAAAAGTAGTCTTCTCCTGATCTTCAGGAGCTATATGAATTTGAAAATAGCCTGTATAACCATCTAAAAAACAGTAATGGGATTTACCTGACAGGCGATCAAGCATCTGATCAATAAATGGCAAGGGGTAATGATCCTTGCGAGTAGCTTGGTTGAGACGCCTATAGTCAATGCAAACCCTCCATGAATTCTGCACTCTAGTTGACAGGAGTTCTCCATGCTCATTCTTTACTGTTGTGACTCCAGACTTCTTGGGCACCACTTGTACTGGACTGACCCATTCACTATCTGAGATGGGGTAAATGATATCTGCTTCAAGTAGCCTGGTCACTTCTTTCTTGACAACTTCTAAGATGGTAAGATTCAATCTTCTTTGGGGTTGATGGACGGGTTTTGATTCCTCTTCTAGATATATTCTATGCTTACAAACTTGCGGACTAATGCCTACTATATCCGCCAAGCTCCATCCAATTGCTTTCTTGTGCTTTCTTAGTACACTAAGCAGTCGTTCCTCTTGTTGAGAAGTGAGTTCCCTTGCAATGATAACTGGGAACCTCTGATCATCCTCAAGGTAAGCATACTTGAGGTGTGGAGGAAGGTTCTTCAATTCTGATTTAGGCTCTTGGCTAGGCTCTGGATCATCCGGGGCTAGTGATAATGGTAAAGTGTCTTCATTATGTTCAGAGGGTGTCCCCACACTTGGACCTTGCTCTATGTGTTTCTCTTCTACTTCTTCTTGGTGAACTTCAGCTACAGTTTCATTAATGATGTTGCACTGGAAGATAAAATGATCTTCCGGAGGGTGCTTCATAGCTTCATTTAAACTGAAACTTACTGTTCTGCCATCTATCTCAAAGGAGTAAGTTCTTGAGAATGCATCCAGCTTGAATTAGGGGGATTGATGATGGTCTTTCTGAGTCATTAGGGGGCATTTCTAGGATATAGAAGTCAATGGGAAATATGAGCCCCTTAATGCTCACTAATACATCTTCAGCAATTTCAACTACTGTAATAATGCTTTTATCTGCTAACACAAAACGAGCTACTGACCTTTTTAAGGGAGGGAGCCTCAAAGTATCATATATAGACAATGGCATTATACTAACACACGCTCCTAAGTCACACATGCAATTAGAAAATATTACACTTCCAATGGTACAGTTTACCATACATGGACCTGTATCACTACATTTTTCAGGTATACCTCCCATTAAAGCAGATATAGAACTACCTAAAGGAATAGTTTCTAATTCATTAATTTTATCCTTATGAATGCATAAATCTTTCAGAAACTTTGCATATTTAGGTACTTGGTGAATAACATCAAAAAGGAGAACTGTTACCTCAACCTTTTTTGAAAATTTCTACCATTTTAGGATCAAGTTCCATCTGCTTTTTAGACTTCCTTGCAAGATGTGGAAATGGGATAGGGATGGCGCCACTTGCAGCCTCTGCATCCTTTGGTGCTCCATTCCTTGGCTGAGCCGTTTCTTCTTCAACCTTGCCTTGTACTTCATCTTCCTCTTCAGCATCTTCCATTTCAGCATCTTCTACTTCCACTGAGTCTTTAATTTGTGTGTGTTCTATTGGGCTTGGCTCCTCCTGATTCCTCTCTGACAGCGTAGTTCCGGACCTTAAAGTGATGGCATTGATGCCACCCTTGGGATTAGGTAAGGGTTGAGAAGGAATTACACTAGAGCTTAAAGATTGGTTAGTGGAAGTAGGTAATGAATCTATCCGGGCGGCGAGAGCTTGTAAAGTGGCATTCAGACCATTTAGAGTAGAGTTCAGTGTAGTCTGCATGTCTTGTTGTCCTTGTGCAAGAGAATGAAGCATCTCGTCCTTTGATGAGGAAGTAGGATAAGCGATCTGTGGGACTTGTTGTTGGTTATGCTGGGGTCCTTGTGACTGTCTTAGGTGAGGAGCTCTGTAAGGTTGGTTCTGATTCTGCTGTCTGTTATTGTTATTCCACCTCTGGTTTCCATTGTTATCTCGGCTTCCTCTGTTATAGTTGTCCCTCCAGCCATGGTTGGAATTATCTCTCCAACTTTGGTTGGAGTTGTCTTGCCATCCTTGGTTATAGTTTCCACCTTGGTTGTAGTTGCTGCCTTGTTGATTGTATCCTTGATTCGGGCGGCCATAGAAGTTATGAGTAGCTACCACAGTGTTATCTTCTTGTTGGAGCTACGGGTATTCATCAGTATAATGACTATAATCATCACATATTCTGCATACTCTTTGTGGAACTAACTATTGGCTTTGTTGTGGTGGGGAAGGCTGAGTTTGTTGTTGATTTAACTGTATTTGCTTCAGTAGGTTGGTCATTTCACATATACTCTGTGTAAGAGCAGAAGTCTCAGTGCCAAAGGATACCTCTGCAATAGCTTTGGAGTGGCTACTTCTGTGCCTGTGATTCCTGGTAGATCGCTCAAAATACCTAATGGAGTTGTAGAGAACTTATTGGTGAAGGTTGGAGAATTCATCTTCCCTACTAATTTTATCATTTTAGACATGAAAGAAGAGGGACACAACTCAATTATCTTGGGGCAACCTTTCCTAGCCACAGCAAGAGCCATCATTGATATGGAGAAAGGAGAAATGATTCTCAGGGTGCATGATGATCAAATGATCATCAATGTCTTTAAAGCAATGTAATATCCCCTTGAAAAAGAAAAGCATATGAGAGTGGAGATGATTAAAGATCTAGAGGAGGAAATGCTTGAAACTAGCATTCTTGAGGAACAAGAAGAAAAGATAGAAGAGGATAAAGTTGTTTTGGAAGACCAAGTAACTGAAATCTTTTTTGAAGACAAGACAGAGGAAGCGCTAAAGCAAGAGTTGAAGCCCCTTCCACCTCATCTCAAGAATGCATTAGTTGGAGGAAAGGAGACTATGCCAGTAATCATCAATTCCTTCTTAAGCATGGAAGATGAAATAAAGCTGATTGAGGTGTTGAAAACTCACAAGACAGCCCTAGGATGGACAATTGATGACATCAAGGGTATAAGCCCTGGTATTTGTATGCATAAGATCCTGCTAGAAGTGGACTCAAGACCTGTGGTGCAACCTCAAAGAAGGCTTAACCCAACCATAAAGGAACTGGTTCAAAAGGAGGTGATGAAGTTGTGGAATCCTGCAATTATATACCCAATCTTTGACAGCCCTTGGGTGAGCCCAGTGCAAGTGGTACCAAAGAAAGGAGGAATGACTGTCATCTTTAATGAGAAGAATGAACTCATTCCTACAAGGACAGTGACAGGTTAGAGAATTTGTATTGACTACAGAAGGCTGAATGATGCCATAAGAAAGGATCACTTCCCTCTTTTCTTCATTGATCAGATGCTAGAAAGGTTGGCTGGCCATGCTTACTATTGCTTCTTGGATGGGTACTCTGGATGCAATTAGATAGTGGTGGACCCTAAGGACCAAGAAAAGACCTCCTTCTCCTGTCCCTTTGGAGTCTTCGCCTATAGAAGAATGCCCTTTGGGCTATGCAATGCCCCTGCTACCTTTCAAAGGTGTATGCTCTCCATATTCTCTAACATGGTAGAAAAATTCTTAGAGGTTTTTATGGATGATTTTTCTGTCTTTGGTAACTCTTTTGACATTTGACTGCATCATCTAATCCTTGTATTGAAAAGATTCCAAGAAACAAATTTAGTTTTGAATTGGGAAAAATGCCATTTTATGGTACCAGAAGGTATTGTTCTTGGGCATAAGGTTTCAAGCAAGGGTATAGAAGTTGACAAAGCCAAGATAGAGATCATAGAAAAGCTTCCTATACAGTCAATGTAAAAGTAGTGAGAAGTTTTCTTGGGCATGCTGGTTTTTATAGGAGATTCATCAAATACTTTTCAAAAATAGCTAAACCACTATGCAACTTGTTAGTGGTTGACAATCCTTTTGTCTTTGATGATAGCTGTAAGCATGCCTTTGAAACTTTAAAAAATAAATTCACTACAGCACCAATCATCACACCCCCAGATTGGGAATTGCCTTTTGAACTCATGTGTGATACAAGTGACTTTGCAATTGGTGCTGTATTGGGACAGAAAAAGGATAAGCTGCATCATGTTATATACTATGCAAGCAAGGTGTTAAATGAGGCACAGAAAAATTACACCACCACAAAAAAAGAACTCTTGGCAATTATATATGCATTTGATAAATTTAGACAATACTTGATTGGTTCAAAAGTTGTAATATATACTGACCATGTTGCTCTCAAGTATCTCATGTCTAAATAGGATTCCAAGCCAAGGCTTATTAGGTGGGTGCTGTTGCTACAAGAATTTGACATTGAAGTGAGGGATAGGAAGGGAAGTGAGAACCAAGTTGCAGACCATCTGTCAAGATTACCACAAGAGATCAACCAAAATACACCACAGCCAGTAAATGAGAATTTCCCAGATAAAAATCTTCTTCAAGTCTAACAAGCACCTTGGTTTGCTGATATTGTAAACTACAAGGTTGGAAGAAGGATTCCCCAAGAGTTTACCAGGCAGCAAGTGAAGAAGTTGCTCAATGAAGCCAAGAAATTCTTGTGGGATGAGCCCTTCTTGTTCAAAAGATGTCTGATAAACCACTATTTTATGGTTTATCTTGTGCTCAATTGAGTGGTTTTTATCAACTCTTTACCCACTTATTCATACTATTTGCATGGTTTTACATTTGCCTTCCTAATTATGTGCTTTGATTGAAAACATGCTTATTTGGCCTTAAGTTCTCTATGTTTAAATCCTCTTTTATTACCATTAGATGTCTTGATATGTGTGTTAAGTGATTTCAGAGACTACAGGATAGGAATGGCTCAGAGGATTGAAAGGAAGCATGCAAAAGTGGAAGGAATACAAGAAGTTGGAGAAATTGCTAAGCTGTCCAGCCTGACCTCTTCGCACTCAAACGGCTATAACTTTAGCTACAGAGGTCCAAATGATGCGGTTCCAATTGCGTTGGAAAGATAACGTCCGTGGCTTCGATTTGATATATAATGTACCATAGGTGCCCTGATGTAAGGCGACGCAAACGCGTGCTCCACGCAGACACGTCGCAGTGACGAAAAACCAGCGTGGCAAATTTCGCAACTAGCGATTTCTGAGGTGTTTCTGACCCAGTTTTCGACCCAGAAAGCACAAATTAGAGGCTATAAAGTGGGAAAATCTATTTATTCATAAGAATAAGCTCACAATTCATAATTTTTAGGATTAGATGTAGTTTTTAGAGAGAGAGGTTCTCTCCTCTCTCTTAGGATTTAGAATTAGATGTAGTTTTTGCGATCACAGGTTCAATGTTCCTTTTATTTATTTTTCTAATTTAATTTATGAACTCCATGTTAGAATTGATTTCTTTATTTAATATAATTTGAGGTATTTCAGAATTATGATTTCTTTCTTTTATTTATATAAATAATTTAGATTTTTCCCTTTTGGCTTTGGTTGAGTCATTGGAGACACTTGAGTTATCAAACTCATTGTTGATTGAAAATTGGAATTCTTCAAGAATTAATTCAAGTTCCAATAACTCTAACTTTTCCCAAGGAAAGACTAGGACTTGAGGAATCAGAATTAATTCATCTACTTAACTTACCTTCATAGTTAGAGGTTAACAAAGTGGGAGAAAAATCCAATTCTCATTACAATTGATAAGGATAGCCAGGATAGGACTTCCAGTTTTCATACCTTGCCAAGAGTCTATTTTATAGTTATTTATTTTATTCTTCTTATCATTCAACATACTGCTTCTTTACTTTCAAAACCCCCAATTTACAAGACTCATAACCAATAATAAGAACATACTTCCCTGCAATTCCTTGAGAAGACGACCCGAGGTTCAAATACTCGGTTATCAATTTTAAAAGGGGTTTGTTACTTGTGACAACCAAAACGTTTGTAAGAAAGGTTGATTGCTTGGTTTAGTAACTATACTTGCAACGAGAGTTTACTATAACTTCTAAACCATCAATCTTCAGTTCTTTCAAAATGTTCAAATGTTCTTATTCAACTGTTATATCTTTTCTGGTATTATCTTGGTGCTTCATGACTTGTTTTATTCTAATTGGGTATTATTATTCATAAGTCAATGCTAATTTTTATAATACTGATATTCCTTTTGCATTGATATGCACTTACACTATTTTGCATTACCCACACCCTTTCCCCCCTTTGTTGCAAATCTTGCACCATTGGTATGCCATGTGCTTCTATTATTTTCTCACATGCATGTTGAAGCTTCCATGTAAATGAGACCCTTATCAATTGGCATTAATCCTTGGTTAGCTTAGACTAGTGAGAGTGCTCATGAATTAAGTATGGGAAAAGTTGAATTTGGAAACATTTGGTTTGAGAATTGAGTATGTTAGAATTTTCTGAAAATGTGAAAAAAAATGTTTAGGACATGATTCATGCATCCAATAATTTAATCATATGCATTGAAAAAAAATATAAAGAAAAAAGAAAAAAAAAATATATATATATATATATATAAGTGAGAAAAAGAAAAGAAAAAAAAGAGCAATTAAGCAAAAAAGGGGACAAAATGCCCCAAAGTAAGTGGTGAAAGCAATGCATATGTACTGTATTTGAAATTAGAATGCATGAATATGTGGAAAATATGGTTAATGGATAGTTGGATGTGGTATTATGATTAAATGGATTGTCTAAATTTAGGTGGAAAGTTTAAGTTAATTGAGGATTCAGATTTTAGTCCACTTGGCCAAATACAATCCTACCTTGACCCTAACCCCATTACAACCCTTAAAAGACCTCTTGATATGTGTATCTTTGCATTAAATTTATGTTGATTGTTAGATGAAGAGCAAGCCTTAGAAAGCAAGGTTAGTAGAGAATTGAGAGAATCGAACCTTAAACACTTGAGTGATTAGAGTGTATACACTACCAGTGAGGGTTCGATGCTCAATCCCTTGTTCCCTGCTTTCATGAGCTATTTTCTTCTTGCAAGTCTATTTGTACTTCATTTTCATGATTTGAATTAGTGAAATCCAGTTCATATTTCTTCTTGAAAGATTTTTTTACTTTTAACTAAGTAGGTAGAAATATTTTGCATGTAGTTGCATTCATATAGATAGGTTGCCTTTCATATTAATCTACCATCCCTCTTCATCTTATAGCTTCTCTTGAGCTTAGCATGAGGACATGCTATTGTTTAAGTGTGGGGAGGTTGATAAACCACTATTTTATGGTTTATGTTGTACTCAATTGAGTGATTTTTATCAACTCTTTACCCACTTATTCATACTATTTGCATGGTTTTACATTTGCCTTCCTAACTATGTGCTTTGATTGAAAACATGCTTCTTTGGCCTTAAGTTCCCTATGTTTAAATCCTCTTTTATTACCATTAGATGCCTTGATATGTGCGTTAAGTGATTTCAGAGACTACAGGGCAGGAATGGCTCAGAGGATGGAAAGGAAGCATGCAAAAGTGGAAAGAATACAAGAAGTTGGAGAAATTGCTAAACTGTCCAGCTTGACCTCTTCGCACTCAAACGGCTATAACTTTAGCTACAGAGGTCCAAATGATGCGGTTCCAGTTGCATTGAAAAGCTAACGTCCGGGGCTTCGATTTGATATATAATATACCATAGTTTCCGTGACGTTACGTGACACAAACGCGTGCTCCACGCGGACGCATCGCAGTAACGAAAAACCAGCGTGGCAAATTTCGCAACTAGCGATTTCTGAGGTGTTTCTGACCCAGTTTTCGGCCCAGAAAGCACAAATTAGAGGCTATAAAGTGGGAAAATCTATTCATTCATAAGAATAAGCTCACAATTCATAATTTTTAGGATTAGATATAGTTTTTAGAGAGAGAGGTTCTCTCCTCTCTCTTAGGATTTAGAATTAGGATTCTTTTCACTTTATGATTATTTCATCTTTTGCGATCACAGGTTCAATGTTCCTTTTATTTATTTTTCTAATTTAATTTATGAACTCCATGTTAGATTTGATTTCTTTATTTAATATAATTTGAGGTATTTTAGAATTATGATTGCTTTCTTTTATTTATATAAATAATTTAGATTTTTCCCTTTTGGCTTTGGTTGAGTCAATGGAGACACTTGAGTTATCAAACTCATTGTTGATTGAAAATTAGAATTCTTCAAGAGTTAATTCAGGTTCCAATAACTCTAACTTTTCCCAAGGAAAGACTAGGACTTGAGGAATCAAAATTAATTCATCCACTTAACTTACCTTCATAGTTAGAGGTTAACAAAGTGGGAGAAAAATCCAATTCTCATTACAATTGATAAGGATAGCCAGAATAGGACTTCCAGTTTTCATACCTTGCCAAGAGTCTATTTTATAGTTATTTATTTTATTCTTCTTATCATTCAACATACTGCTTCCTTACTTTCAAAACCCCCAATTTACAAGACTCATAACCAATAATAAGAACATACTTCCCTGCAATTCCTTGAGAAGATAACCCGAGGTTCAAATACTCGGTTATCAATTTTAAAAGGGGTTTGTTACTTATGACAACCAAAACGTTTGTAAGAAAGGTTGATTGCTTGGTTTAGTAACTATACTTGCAACGAGAGTTTACTATAACTTCTAAACCATCAATCTTCAGTTCTTTCAATGTCCAGATGGAATGATAAGAAGGTGTGTTCCTGAAAAAGAAATGAGAGTCATATTGTGGCACTGTCATGGTTCAACTTATGGTGGACACTTTGGGCTAGAAAGAACAGCTGCTAAAGTGCTTCAAAGTGGATTTTATTGGCCAACCATATTTAAAGATGCTAGAGAATTTGTGCACCAATGCAATGAATATCAAAGAGCTGGAGGGTTAACAAGGAGGAATGAAATGCCTCAAAATTTCATTCTGGAAGTGGAACTGTTTGATCTCTAGGGCATAGACTTCATGGAACCATTTCCCCCATCATATTCCTTCAAATATATATTGATAGCAGTGGAATACGTCTCCAAATAGGTAGAAGCCATAGCAACAACTACCTGTGATGCACCAATTGTTCTTCAATTTCTTAAGAGACACATCTTCACCAGATATGGGGTGCCTAAAGGCCTTATTAGTGATGGTGGCAGCCACTTTTGTAACAGACAAATGGAAAAGCTGCTCCACAAATATGGAGTAATTCACAAAGTGGCCACACCGTACCACCCTCAGACCAATGGCCAGGCTGAATTGGCAAACAGGGAGCTAAAGAGAATCTTAGAGAAGACAGTTGTGGTCACAAGGAAAGATTGGGCAAGAAAGCTGGATGATGCTCTATGGGCATATAGAATTGCATTTAAAACCCCAATTGGGAAGTCACCCTTCCAGCTGATTTATGGTAAATCCTGTCACCTACCTATGGAGATCGAACATAAAGATTTCTGGGCCACTAAGCTCCTCAATCTTGACTCTCGAGTAGTAGGAGAAAAAAGGTTATTGCAACTCAATGAGTTTGATGAGTTCAGATTGGAAGCTTATGAGAATGCTAAGATATATAAGGAGAGAGCTAAAAGATGGCATAACAAGAAAATTTTAAGAAGAGAGTTTGAGCCAGGACAACAAGTGCTGTTATACAACTCTAGGCTCAAGATTTTTCCTGGGAAACTCAAGCCTAAGTAGACTGGCCCTTATCTGGTGACCAAGGTTTTCCCACATGGAAGCCTTGAACTTCTGAATGAAGCTACAAAGGACACATTCATAGCAAATGGTCACAGAGCTAAGCATTACCTGGGAGGGCCTTGGAACAAAGAGGAGATCACTCATGAACTGAGATAAACAAGAATGAAGGACGTCAATCTAATGACAATAAAGAAGTGCTTGTTGGGAGGCAACCGAACCAGAGGTAACTTTCTTTTCATAGTTGTTTCAATAAAGAGTCAAGATTTCCTTGTATTGCTAGGAGTTAAGTTTGGTGTTGCACACCAAAATGAGTATAAAAAGGGTGAATGTGTGATTTTAAGTTTGGTGTTCCATGTGAGATCTCACGAAACACACAATAACCCTCTGATAAGCGGATAATTTATACCCTTTTTGGAATTGATTTTACATAGTTTTTAGTATGTTTTGGTTACTTTTTATTATATTTTTATTAGTTTTTATGCAAAAATCACATTTATGGACTTTACTATGAGTTTTTGTATTTTTCTGTGATTTCAGGTAATTTCTAGCTAAAATTGAGGGACCTGAGCAAAAATCTGATTCAGAGGGTGAGAAAGGACTACAGATGCTGTTCGATTCTAACCTGCCTGCACTCGAAGTGGATTTTCTGGAGCTACAGAAGCCCAATTGGCTCGCTCTTAATTGCGTTGGAAATTAGACATCTCGGGCTTTCTAGTAATATATAATAGTCCATACTTTGCCCGAGCTTTGATGGCCCAATCTGGCGTTAAACGCTAGCCAAAACTTTTTTGGCGTAAAACGCCAGAACTGGCACCAAAACTGGAGTTAAACGCCCAAACTGGCACCCAAGCTGCGTTTAACTCCAAGAATGGCCTATGCATGTTAAAGCTTCAATGCTCAGCCCAAGCACACACCAAGTGGGCCCCGGAAGTAGATTTCTGCACGATCTGCACTTAGTTACTTATTTTCTGTAAACCCTAGTAACTAGTTTAATATAAATAGCACTTTTACTATTGTATTCACATCTATCTTTTATCTTATGTAACGTGTGACACTTGGAACCTCTTTTGGAGGCTGGCCTCACGGCCATGCCTAGACCTCTTTTCACTTATGTATTTTCTACGGTGGAGTTTCTACACCCCATAGATTAAGGTGTGGAGCTCTGCTGTTCTTCATGAATTAATGCAAGTACTACTATTTTTCTTTCAATTCACGCCTACTTCTTCTCCAAGATATAATTTTGTACTTAATTCAGTTAAGTCAGAATGAATGGGTGACCCGTGACAATCACCCATTATCTTCTTTACTCGCTTAGCCAAGATTCACGTGCCTGACAACCACAAGCGATCTACTTGATGTTCAACGTAGTCATTGGACGACAGCCAGAGAATATTCTCTTGGGTATCTAATACATGGACCGAGTCCGTGAGATTAGTATCTTTGTGGTATAGACTAGAAGCATTGGCAGCATTCCTGAGATCCAAAATGTCTAAACCTTGTCTGTGGTATTCCGAGTAGGATCTAGGAAGGGATGACTGTGACGAGCTTCAAACTTGCGAATGTTGGGCGCAGTGACAGTGTGCAAAAGGATAGAGAGATCCTATTCCGACGCTAGCGGGAACCGACAGATGATTAGCCGTGCGGTAGCTGTACATGGTATTTTTCATCCGAGACGAGAAATCCGACAGTTGATTAGCCGTGCAGAGATCGTACCTAGTATTTTTCATCCGAGAGGATCATACTGCTTGCCACGAAAAGGAGCACGCATAGTTGGAAGAAGACAATAGGAAAGCAGAGGTTCAGAAGCAACAAAGTATCTCCAAACGCTTATCTGAAATTTCCACCAATGAATTACATAAGTACCTTTATCTTATTTTCTGTTTTATTTATCTTTTAATTATCAAGACTCATAACCATTGGAATCCGCCTGACTAAGATTTACAGGATGACTGGAGCACGAAATTGTGATCTCAGGCAACGGCGCCAGAAACTCTGTACGCATGTCTTAATAAATTGTTTTTCATTCACAACTTCGATACAACTAACCAGCAAGTGCACTGGGTCGTCCAAGTAATAAACCTTACGTGAGTAAGGGTCGATCCCACGGAGATTGTTGGCATGAAGCAAGCTATGGTCACCTTGTAAATCTCAGTCAGGCGGATATCAAAAGGTTATGGAGTTTTCGAAAATAAATAATAAGTAAACATAAAATAAGGATAGAAACACTTATGTAATTCATTGGTTAGAATTTCAGATAAGCGTATAGAGATGCATTCGTTCCTCTGAACCTCTGCTTTCCTGCTGTCTTCATCCAATCAATCTTACTCCTTTCCATGGCTGGCTTTATGTAAGGACATCACCGTTGTCAATGACTACTTTTTATCCTCTCTGGAAAATTGTCCGATGCGCTGTCACTGCATGGCTAATCGTCTGGAGGCATCACCCTTGTCAATGGCTGCATCTCGTCCTCTTGTGAAAATGGTCCAAATGCTCTATCACAGCACGGCTAATCATCTGAGGTTCTCGATCATACTAGAATAGGATTCACCCTCCTTTTGTGTCTGTCACTATACCCAGCACTCGCGAGTTTGAAGTTCATCACAGTCATTCAATCTCAGAGTCCTACTCGGAATACCACAGACAAGGTTTAGACTTTCCGGACTCTCATGAATGCCGCCATCAATCTAGCTTATACCACGAAGATTCTGATTAAGAGATCCAAGAGATAATCATTCAATCGAAGGTAGAACGGAAGTGGTTGTCAGGCACGCGTTCATAGGGAACGATGATGATTGTCACATTCATCACATTCATGTTGAAGTGCGAATGAATATCTTAGAAGCGGAATAAGTTGAATTGAATAGAAAAACAGTAGTACTTTGCATTAATCTTTGAGGAACAGCAGAGCTCCACACCTTAATCTATGGAGTGTAGAAACTCTACCGTTTGAAAATACATAAGTGAAAGGTTCAGGAATGGCCGAATGGCCAGCCCCCATGATCTAAGAACCAGACGTCCCAAGATGATTCCAAAGATGTCTAATACAATAGTAAAAAGTCCTATTTATACTAAACTAGTTACTAGGATTTACAGAAGTAAGTAATTGATGCATAAATCCACTTCCGGGGCCCACTTGGTGTGTTCTTGGGCTGAGCTTAAAGTTTCCACGTGGAGAGGTCATTCTTGGAGTTGAATGCCAGTTTGTAACGTATTTCTGGCGTTCAACTCTGGCTTGTGACGTGTTTCTGGCGTTTAACTCCAGACAGCAGCGTAGAACTAGTGTTCAACGCCCATTTACATCATCTAAACTCAGCCAAAGTATGGACTATTATATATTGCTGGAAAGCCCTGGATGTCTAATTTCCAACGCAATTGGAAGCGCGCCATTTTGAGTTCTGTAGCTCCAGAAAATCCACTTTGAGTGCAGGGAGGTCAGAATCCAATAGCATCAGCAGTCCTTCTTCAACCTCTGAATCTGATTTTTGCTCAAGTCCCTCAATTTCAGCCAGAAAATACCTGAAATCACAGAAAAACACACAAACTCATAGTAAAGTCCAGAAATGTGAATTTAACATAAAAACTAATGAAAACATCCCTAAAAGTAACTAGATCCTACTAAAAACATACTAAAAACAATGCCAAAAAGCGTATAAATTATCCGCTCATCACAACACCAAACTTAAATTGTTGCTTGTCCCCAAGCAACTGAAAATCAAATAGGATAAAAAGAAGAGAATATACTATAAATTCCAAACTATCAATGAAATATAGCTCCAATTAGATGAGCGGGACTTGTGGCTTTTTGCCTCTTGAATAGTTTTGGCATCTCACTTTATCCATTGAGGTTCAGAATGATTGGTATCTATAGGAACTCAGAGTTCAGATAGTGTTATTGATTCTCCTAGTTCAGTATGTTGATTCTTGAACACAGCTACTTTATGAGTCTTGGTCGTGGCCCTAAGCACTTTGTTTTCCAATATTACCACCGGATACATAAATGCCACAGACACATAATTGGGTGAACCTTTTTAGATTGTGACTCAGCTTTGCTAAAGTCCCCAATTAGAGGTGTCCAGGGTTCTTAAGCACACTCTTTTTTTTTTGCTTTGGACCTTGACTTTAACCGCTCAGTCTCAAGTTTTCACTTGACACCTTCACGCCACAGGCACATGGTTAGGGACAGCTTGGTTTAGCCGCTTAGACCAGGATTTTATTCCTTTAGGCCCTCCTATCCACTGATGCTCAAAGCCTTGGGATCCTTTTTATTTACCCTTGCCTTTTGGGTTTAAGGGTTATTAGCTTTTTGCTCTTGCCTCTTGGTTTTAAGAGCTTTGGCTTTTTCTGCTTGCTTTTTCTTTTTCTATTTATTTTTTTTCGCTATTTTTTTTCTGCAAGCTTTGTCCTTTGTTGCTTTTTCTTGCTTCAAGAATCATTTTTATGATTTTTTAGATTATCAAATAACATGTCTCCTTGTCATCATTCTTTCAAGAGCCAACATATTTAACATTCTTAAACAACAACTTCAAAATACATATGCACTGTTCAAGCATTCATTCAGAAAATAAAAAGTATTGTCACCACATCAATATAATTAAACTAAGTTCAAGGATAAATTCGAAACTCATGTACTTCTTGTTCTTTTGAATTAAAACAATTTTCATTTAAGAGAGGTGATGGGTTCATAGGACATTCATAACTTTAAGACATAGTTACTAAATACTAATGATCATGTAATGAAGACACAAACATGGATAAGCACTTAACATAGAGAAAATGAAAAACAGAGAATGTAAGAGCAAGGAATGAGTCCACCTTAGTGATGGTGGCGTTTCCTTCTTGAGGAACCAATGATGTCCTTGAGCTCTTCTATGTCTCTTCCTTGTCATTGTTGCTCCTCCCTCATTGCTTTTTGATCTTCTCTTATTTCATGAAGGATGATGGAGTGCTCTTGATGTTCCACCCTTAATTGTCCCATGTTGGAACTTAATTCTCCTAGGGAGGTGTTGATTTGCTCCCAATAGTTTTGTGGAGGAAAATGCATTTGAGGCATCTCCGGGATCTCATGGTGATGAGCTTCATGCATCTCTTGAGATCCATGAATGGGCTCTCTTGCTTGCTCCATCCTTTTCTTAGTGATGGGCTTCTCTTCCTCAATGGGAATGTCTCCTTCTATGAAAGCTCCAGCTGAGTAACATAGATGACAAATAAGATGAGGAAAAGCTAGCCTTGCCCAAGGAGAGGGCTTTTCGGCTATTTTGTAGAGTTCAAGGGAGATGACTTCATGAACTTCTACTTCCGCTCCAATCATGATGCTATGAATCATGATGGCCCGATCCACAGTAACTTCAGATCGGTTGCTAGTGGGGATGATGGAGCGTTGGATGAACTCCAACCATCCTCTAGCCATAGGCTTGAGGTCCAGTCTTCTTAATTGAACCGGCTTGCCTTTGGAGTCAATCTTCCATTGAGCTCCTTCCACACATATGTCCATGAGGACTTGGTCCAACCTTTGATTAAAGTTGACCCTTCAAGTGTAGGGGCGTGCATCTCCTTGCATCATAGGCAAGTTAAACGCCAACCTCACATTTTTCGGACTAAAATCTAAGTATTTCAACCGAACCATTGTAATATAATTCTTTGGGTTTGGGTTCTTACTTTGATCATGGTTCCTAGTGATCCATGCATTGGCATAGAACTCTTGAACCATTAGGATGCCAACTTGTTGGATGGGGTTTGTTAGAACTTCCCAACCTCTTCTTTGGATTTTATGTCGGATCTCCGGATACTCATTCTTCTTGAGGTTGAAAGGGACCTCGGGGATCACCTTCTTCTTGGCCACAACATCATAGAAGTGGTCTTGATGAGCTTTGGAGATGAATCTTTCCATCTCATATGACTCGGAGGTGGAAGCTTTTGTCTTCCCTTTCCCTTTTCTAGAGGATTCTCCGGTCTTGGGTGCTATCAATGGTAATGGAAAAACAAAAAGCTTATGCTTTTACCACACCAAACTTAGAATATTTCTCGCCCTCGAGTAAGAGAAGAAAGAATAGATGAAGAATATGAAGAAAATATGGAGGAGAGGGGGGAGGGGTGTATTCGGCCAAGAAGGGGAAGAGAGGGTTGTGTTATGTGAAAATGAAGAAGAATGGAGGGCTTTATATAGGGAATGGAGAGGGGGTAAGGTTCGGCTATAAGGGTGGGTTTTGGGTGGGAAATTGATTTTGAATTTTGAAGGTGGGTGGGGTTTATGAGGTAGGTTTATGGGGAAGAGTGGATGGATGTGAGTGGTGAAGTGGTTATAGGGAAGAGAGATTGAGGTGATTGGTGAAGAGTTTTGGGGAAGAGTGTTTATAGGATTGTGTGAAAGAGGGGTGAGAAGAAGTGAGTGGAGGTAGGTGGGGATCCTGTGGGGTCCACAGATCCTGAGGTGATCCTGTGGGGTCCACAGACCCTGAGGTGTTCAAGGATTTACAACTTTGCACCAAATTAGGCATGCAAAATGCCCTTGCATACAACTCTGGGCGTTCAGCGCTAGATTGGTGCTTGTTCTGGGCGTTGAACGCCCATTTGTTGCCCATTTCTGGCGTTGAACGCCAGAACCATGCTTTTTCTGGGCGTTCAGCGCCAGCTCTTCTCCAGGGTGCAATTCTGGCGTTCAAACGCCCAGATGCTGCCTATTTTGGGCATTCAGTGCCAGATCCATGCTCTGTTCTGGCGTTGAACGCCTGCCAGATGCTTCTTACTGGCGTTTAAATGCCAGTAAGGTCTTCCTCCAGGGTGTGATTTTTCTTCTGCTGTTTTTTATTCCGTTTTTAATTTTTATATTTATTTTGTAACTCCACATGATCATGAACCAAATAAAACATGAAAAAACAAGAAAAATAAAATTAGATAAATAAAAATTGGGTTGCCTCCCAACAAGCACTTCTTTAATGTCAATAGCTTGATAGTGGGCTCTCATGGAGCCTCACAGATGTTCAAAGCATTGTTGAGACTTCCCAACACCAAACTTAGAGTTTGGATATGGGAGTTCAACACCAAACTTAGAGTTTGGTTGTGGCCTCCCAACACCAAACTTAGAGTTTGACTGTGGGGGCTCTGGTTGACTCTGTTTTGAGAGAAGCTTATTGTGCCTCTTTTCCATGTTTACAGAAGGATAACCTTAAGTTATAAACACAAGGGAGTCCTCATTCAATTAAAGGACTAATTCACCTCTGTCAACATCAATCACAGCTCTTGCTGTGGCTAGGAAAGGTCTTCCAAGGATGATGGATTCATCCTCATCCTTCCCAGTATCAAGGATTATGAAATCAGCAGGGATGTAAAGGTCTTCAACCTTTACTAACACGTCCTCTACTTGTCCATAAGCCTGTTTTCTTGTAGCTTGCACCCCAAAGATTCCCATGATGTCTAATACAATAGTAAAAAGTCCTATTTATACTAAACTAGTTACTAGGCTTTACAGAAGTAAGTAATTGATGCATAAATCCACTTCTGGGGCCCACTTGGTGTGTGCTTGGGCTGAGCCTGAAGTTTCCACGTGGAGAGGTCATTCTTGGAGTTGAACACCAGTTTGTAACGTATTTCTGGCGTTCAACTCTGGCTTGTGACGTGTTTTTGGCGTTTAACTCCAGACAGCAACGTAGAACTGGCGTTCAACGCCCATTTACGTCATCTAAACCCAGCCAAAGTTTGGACTATTATATATTGCTGGAAAGCTCTGGATGTCTACTTTCCAACGCAATTGAAAGCGCGCCATTTTGAGTTCTTTAGCTCTAGAAAATCCACTTTGAGTGCAGGGAGGTCAGAATCCAACAGCATCAGCAGTCCTTCTTCAACCTCTGAATCGGATTTTTGCTCAAGTCCCTCAATTTCAGCCAGAAAATACCTGAAATCATAGAAAAACACACAAACTCATAGTAAAGTCCAGAAATGTTAATTTAACATAAAAACTAATGAAAACATCCCTAAAAGTAACTAGATCCTACTAAAAATGTACTAAAAATAATGCCAAAAAGCGTATAAATTATCCGCTCATCAATGACCAGAGCTTGCTTCAAGCCGACAATCTCCGTCGGATCGACCCTTACTCATGTAAGGTATTACTTGGACGACCCAGTGCACTTGCTGGTTAGTTGTGTGGAATTGTAAAAAGTGTGGATCACGATTCCGTGCACCACCCCCCAAAGAGCATCATGAGTCAAAAACTCCAAAACAATCAGGGACATTTCTTGACAATTGCTTAACTTTTAGTTACAGGTAGCTTACTTAATAAAAGCACAAGGTTTCATGTATGAGATTAATCTGCTGCATAACAAACATTGGCAATGAAGTAAGTTTGGTGTTCACACACCAAAGTAAGTTCAAAAGCCTACAAACATTCATGTATGCTAACCATCTTTCAAGTGCTTGGGGGACAAGCAACTTCCACTATTATTGCAGAAAGTCACTCAATTTCTTGGAAGAACTATGCATCATCACTAAGAAGAAAACAAAAGCAAGAGGGGATGATGAAAGACTAAGCAAGAAGACACCAAGAGGTTGTATTGTTGCCTACCTTTTTCTGCTTTAAAGTGCTCTAAACTGGAAGTCTAAATATACCCCCTGCTGATTAGTTTAAGTTGTTTAAATTCTGCCTGTTTACTGTCTTTTAATTGCCAGGGTCATTTAAGTGTTCTAGTCTGAGTGTCTGCTTCATTTTCATATGCTTGTATCTATGTCTTATTCCCCTTTGCTTTTAATTGAATAAAAGAAAATGTTGCGAAATAGAGAAAGAGTAAAAGTCTATTTTGATGAGAGACAAAATAAGGTCATGTGGTGGTATGTGCTGATTCATTAAGTGATTTATAAATAAGACTAGAAGTTGGCATGATTTTGAGATATGAACTTGAATTACATTTCATGAGACTTACAAATGAAAATTGTCCATAATAAAAGAAAAAAAAATTTGCAAGAGAAAGAAATAAAAATAGATAAACAAGGCTGGGCACCAATGGCTTGAAATTTGGATATATGCATGTGATGCTCTTGTACAAAGATAAGCTTAGATAACTCGGTTCTAAGGGGTGCTTCATCACCTGGCAACTTGGGTTAACTAACCCGGGATTGCCAACCAAAAGTTCACCATCAAGAGCTACTTTAAGGCAAAGCATTTAGTAACCCAAAGAAGAGTTGGGCACCAATGTCCAAAGAATAAAACAAGCTAAATGCTTGTGATGTGTGTGTGTGCTAAGGAGAGGCTTGAGCAAGTAAGCCCTTAGGGGTGTCTCAACACCTAGCATCTTGAACCAACTGGGGTGAGAATGCTGGCTGAAAGCTTACTTTAAAGAGCTACCTTAACACATAGCATTTAGCCTCAGCAAGCAATAAATCTCAATCAAAAGAGAAAGAGCAAAAAAAAAAAAAAAAAATTAAGGACCAAGCAATAACAAGTCTCATTTTTTTTTTGTAATTCAAATAAGGATCCAAGTGAGTGTTGATACTTCAGCCATAGAGAAAAAATCACTGAGATATCATGTATGAAAACCCCACTGACCATAATTGAATGTCTTCCAATAAGGGCTATTACCTCTCTCTGTTTTCATTCATTCTCCCTATGTTTTATTGCTTGCTTGGGGACAAGCAAGATTTATGTTTGGTGTTGTGATGACAAGTCATCATAGGCTAGTTTCACAAGCATTTTTCATTTGTTTTCATTAAGTTTCATGCACTTTCTTGAGCAATAAGTAAGTAATTGGATTAGAATTTTATTCATCCATTGACTCAATTAAACATGGTTGTTTCTGTGCTTTTTCACAAGATTTTATGCAAATTTACTTGATTGTTATTAATGATGCAAACTCTTGTAAATTTAGCAAGGCTTTGTTGTATGTGTTTAGTTGATGATAGGTGAAGAGAAGCAAGGAAGAAACAGAGAAAGAAGTAGAGGATGAGGAAGTTACGTTGGTGGCCAAGCTGGCTCACCAACGTTACCTCAAACGTTGGAGGAAAGGGCAATGTAATATTCTTCAAAGTTCTGGTGCCAACGTTGGAGGGAATGTTGGTAAGCCAACGTTACCTCCAATGCTTTTGATACAATTTGCTTTCTGGAAGCAAAAAAAATTGGCGCAACACGTACGCATGGGTAACGCGCACGCGTGTGTGACGTGCACGCATGGGTTAGCCAACGTTGGAGGGAACATTGCCAATCCAACGTTACCTCCAACGATGGATGTGAACTCTCTTCCCAACCTCGCACACGCATAAATGACGCGTACGTGTGAGGAAAAATTTTAGCAGTTTGACGCGTATGCGTGGGGGACGCGCACACGTGGAATGAAAAAATCGACCATCCACGCGTACGCGTGGGCCACACGTACACGTGACCAGGAAAACATTGGTGCCCCAACGTTGAGTCAAACATTGCTGAAAACACCCAGAATTAATTTTTCTTTAAGGGAACGTTTGACTCCACGTTTACTCAAAAACGTTAATCCCAACGTTGACACCAGAACTATGAAACTGAGCACCTCTCTCTCCAACATCACCAAGACCCATTCTAGCTTACTTCAATAGAGGCCAAAGGCCCAATCCAAGGGCCTGAAGACTGAATTGGAAAGTGTATAAATAGCATTAAGTTTAAGTTAGTTGGAGGGCTGGAAGGCTAGGGAGTCAGGGACCCAAATTGGGAAACTCTGCACTCATTTTCTTTATATTTTTCTCTTCTACATTTCTCGGCAATTTTCTGTTTTATGGTTTTTACTTGAGCAATGATGAACTAAATCCCAAATTCATTAGGGGGAGGAGCTTTATTGTAATCATAATGAATCAATGAGATTCTTCTTCTTCTCAATCCACTTGAGTAGCTATAGGATATCTTTTGTTTTGATTGTGAATTATTCACTCCAGAAGGGGGTTTAATTCAGCTGAATGCTTGTGTGAGCCTCGGAAGGGAAATCACTTGCATTAGAATTGGAGCTCTATCCTTCACAACTCTCTTAACCAACACCATTCGGGAGGAATTGAGGTTTTGGGAGATTTTGTGGCTTATGGATAAGAGAATGTTCTCTAACTCTTCTCATGACAATTATATCAAGGAATTGGCACAATTGATTGTGATTAGAGAGATTGGATTGCTAACGAATTGGGATCCAATCAATTTCAATCAGCCATAGATCCACTCATATGATTGAGAAAGGAGTTGAGACCCATTTGATTCATGATGGATTATGATATCTCCAATCTCTGATGAATCACTTTCTTTGAATTTCTTCAACTTAGATCTCTCTGAATTCACTTCACCCCCTGCACCCATTTCCCTTTATAATTCATGCAATTTAAGTTTCACTGTAATTTAGATTCTGCAATTTTACATTCTTGCACTCTAAGATTCAGTTATTTACATTTCTTGCAATTTAAGATTCAGCTCTTTTAGTTTCTTGCTTTTTAAGTTTCAGCAATTTACATTTCTTGCCATTTAAGTTTCAGCCAATTTACTTTTAGCACTTTAATTTCTTGCAATTTACCTTCTGTTGATCAAATTTCACTCAATTCATCAACATTCGCTTAACTAGATTCATCACCCAACTAACATTGCTTGATCCATCAATCCCTGTGGGATCCACCTCACTCTGGTGAGTTTTACTACTTGATGCGACCCGGTACACTTGCCGGTTAGTTTGTGCGAATTCGATTTTTCGCCATTAGTGATCATCGAAGGGAAGGGAATGTTGTACTTCTACTGTTGGTTTACCTTCCACATTGAATCTCTGATGAGGGACAGAACAGAGATCTTCTTCCCCTCTAAAATGGCCCAAAGTAGTACGGCCATACGGTCGCCAATGTGTGTAGCATATGTGCTTGGCAAGATGTAATCTGTAATGATCTGCTGCCAGGTCCTTGCCTCAGGATGGAGAGAAGCACATGCTATATTTTCTGGGACCGCATTCTCCCCTCTGCTGTATTTCCATCGGGCCTCTGGTAGGCCAGTCTTCTTCAGAACAGTGTCCAAGGAAAGCTTGCCCGCAGTCAAGTCCGCCACTATCTTTGGGTAAGCATCACGGCCTGGAGGAATATGCAGAATCTGCAAGAGGGCCTCTAAAGCATGGTCGGAGGTGTCTAGCGTGACACCCCTCAGAAAAATAGTGGTAGCCTCTCTCTTCAGTAGATTTTCGTAGAATTCTTTGACCATGTGTTCATTGATCTCCACAGGGTCGAATTCTACGAATTTTCACTGGTAGAAATCGAGTCTGTTATGTATTACTTCTGCATATTTCCCTTGTACGCTGAGCTTCCTCTCGTAGTGGAAGGCTTTCTTTTCCAGCTTTTTATATTGCTCTTGGGCTTCTTCATTGATAAACATGTCCGACTGAGTGCTCGAACGTGCAGGAGGAGGAGCCAAAGGGGTGGCTTTCTCCTTACCCTTACGATGCATCCTAAAAAAGGAAAAAAATGGAATACAACTTAGGAGAAACAGATAAAAATCACAAAAGCAAAGAGGAAATAGTCAAACAATGTTGATTAGAGCCAATGAAGTAAACAAACACGCAATTGAGGAAAACATAATCAAAAGAAGTGAAATGCTCAAAGGAAAATGTAGTTTTCCACAAACAAGCAACCTAAGTAACATTTAAAGGAAATGATCAATAATTAAAGCATAAATAACTTAGGTATAGCAATATGATGAACGGAAATTGTCTATCGGTAAAGAATTTCACAAATGAAATCTCATTGCAAGTATAGTTTTAAACCAACAAACAATTCCTCAATCAAAGATTTGTTTGTCACAGGTACAAACCCCAATAAAAATAAACCAAAGTATTTAAACCTCGGGTCATCTCTCAAGGAATTGTAGGAAAGTGTTCATGTTATTGATTATGGGACAAGTATTTTTGGGGTTTTGAATGAGGGACAAGAAAGTAAATGAAATTCAAATGATAAAAAGGTCTTGGAAAGGGTTGATGGTTAAGGATCTTTATCCTTGTCACTAACCACAACATGATAATTGTAAGGATTAATCCCATTAAGTCATCCCCTAACAAGTGAAGGAAAGTCAAATGAGCTACATCAATCTTAATCCATAAGTCCTAGCCACCTCACTAATTAACTTAGTGGAAGCTAGAGTCAATGGACACCAATTATCAACACTTGGACATTAGTAACTCAAGTTCACCTAAGTTACCATCCCAAGCCGGTGGTGGTTTCGGAAGGACGGAGGGTTAGCGTGGTGGGCTAGGTGGTGGCGTAGGGTACGTTGGGTTGGAGGATGGGTCTCAGTGAAAGAAGAAGAGAAGAAAAGTGGTTGGGGGAAGCTGAAGCGCGAGAGGGTTCCCTTTTCGAATTAACGTTTGAAAAGGCCTTTGTGCGTACGCACAAGGTTTTGTGCGGGCGCACATAAGAGAGAAAGAGGGGTATGCGCACAAGGGTGTGTGCGTGCGCACATATGGAATATGAAGGGGTTGTTCCCACGCACATTGGGTGCATGTGCTGCGAGAAGAAGGCGCGCCAAAGGTTGTGCGTGCGCACAAGGCTATGCGCACGCATAGGTAGCTCTCCTCTTTCTTTTTTTTTGAAACAGGGTGAGGTGTGCGTGTGCACAAGACGTGCAAGCGCCACAGACAGATTGGGCGTTAAGGAGTGTGCGCGCGGACAGAGTTGTGCATGCGCACAGATGGCAAAAAATAAGGGAAGTGTGCGAACACATAATGCTGTGCGTACGCAAATGACTCTGTTTCTGCAACAAAAATTATGCCTGTAAGGTACCAAATATGACATTCAAAATAGGTTTTCAAGCCCCAAAACATGTTAGAACTCCAAAAACACATTATTCCACTAAAATTACCTAACAACATCAAAATGCAACTAAACTAACCAAGAGACATAACCAATTATTCAAGAAATAAAAGTTAATAGAGAGAAAGTTAGAAGGATATTACCATGGTGGGGTGTCTCCCACCTAGCACATTGGTTTAAAGTCCTTAAGTTGGACTTTTTGAGGAGAAGCTTGTGTTATGGTAGCTTGTGCTTCCACTCTTCCTTGAATTGGCAATGTAAGGTCAAATTAAGGACAAAGTTGGGTGGCAATTCCAAACTAGCCTTAAGGATCCATAAGTTTTGGGTGTTGAAATTAATGCCCAGATCCCATACTCTAGTCTCTCGTTCATCTTCTTGTTGATCTTCATTGTTGCACTTAGATGAACAATTTCTTGAATCACCATTGACACACTTGTACACTTTTCGAAAATCACTCAATTGACTCTTGCACCATAGTTGAGCCACAAATGTTGAATTGGCTTCCTTGATGAACTTTCCATCTCCTTGCCAATTAACATTCTTCTCTCCACTATCCACTACTCCAAGAAGGGTTTGAAGTTGATGATCCGTCTCTAAGATGGCATATTGATGTGGGCCTAAGAAGCTTGTTGATGAGATTTGTACCCACTCAATTTGCTCTTGTACATGTACCTTCACTTCTTGGTAGCTAAAATCTTCCTCAACCTCCTTTGAATCTTCCTTATCATCACTCAAGTCAAAAATTGGAGGTTGTGTGAAGTCCACATCAACATCTCCTTCAAATTCAATAAAGGGAGGCTCATGAAGGTTATTGAAGGGATTGACCAAGTTGGACAAAAATTCACTAATGATGGAATCCACCTGATCAATTTCCATCAACTCTTCATTTATCCCATGTTGTGCTTCATCTTGTGACTTGACATCTTCTACTTGATTTTGCAATTTTACCTTCATTCCACACTGTTCACTTGATTCCACACATTCATCTACTAGAATTTCTTGGTTGTGGCATGAACGTGATGAAGCTAACGTATCCAAGGTTTCCACTAAGGTGGACATGACTTGCTCTTGCTTCTTCCGGAACTCTTGTTGCTCTTGAATAAGCACTTGGAGTGCTTCTTGTGTGGCTTGATCCATATATGAAGATGAAACTTGAGGTGATGAAAGTTGACAATTAAACTCATGAGGATGAGGGTCTTAGTTTTGTATGTAGTGAGGTGATGGTGTATAGAATTGGTGACTAGAAAGGTAAGTGTTTGGATTCCAATGGGGTGAATTGTGGTAATGGTGTGAAAAAGTCATAAAGAAAATATAAACAAAAATTACTAATAAAAGCAAACAATCAACCAAAAAGTTCTATTTACACTATGGACATATTTAAAACAACCTAAGATATAACACTAATTGCATTCCCCGGCAACGGCACCAAAAACATGATGGGTAGGAATTTGCGCCGGTTTAGAATTTCTCAAAAACAAGAATCACTTCGTTGGTAGCATAGTCCAAACCAGCAATTAAATCCCACCAACCAAAGTTTGATTTTTTCTAATTAGAATAAATAGAGAGTAATGAAACCTCGGGTCGTTCTCCCTTGAAATGCAATTGAAGTGTCACACTTTCGGTTGTGAGGACAAAGGGGTTTTGCAATCAAAGAACAAAATATTAAAAGAACTAAGAAATAAAAGAACTAAGAAATGATCAAAATTGTAATAGATGCAAGTAAAAGGAATATGAGGTCAAAACTAGTGAAAATGCTAGAAATGCATAAAGAGAGCCTTGACTTGGGAATGAGAGTCCAAGGAATCCTATCATCGCCATAACCACAACTATGATAATTATGATGAGTCAATCTCGCTTAGTTAACCCTTAACATCGAGGAGTGGGTCAAGCAAGCATAATTGACCTTAATCCATAAGTCCTAGCTAACTTACCAAACTAGTTGGTAACAAGCTAGCGTCAATAAAAACAAGAGTCAACTAACTACCTAAGAATTGTCACTAAATGTCGGACATTATGACTCAAGTATCCTAGGAACTCAAATCCCAGGCCAAGGTGTGAAAATCTACTCAAAATTACCAAGTGGTATTTTCACAAACACTTGGTGGGCACAAAACCAAAACATGAGAACTTATAAAGAAAAAAAAATTATAACCAACTATTTACAATATCAACAATAGACAATCAACCAAGCATATATAAAGCATAAAACATCAAATTCATCAATCAAAACTTCAAGAAACCTAAAATTGGAAATATGAACAAAGTAACTTGAACCATGAAACAAAATAGAAAAAGTTTTGTAATTAAAGAGGAAATTGAAGAGTACTTACAATATAGATGAGAAAAATCCAAGATCAAAGCTTGCTATAAAATGCTACATGAAAACTACGTAAACCCTACGAGAGAATTCTCTACTCTACACTACTCCTACTCCTAATTAACTATGCTAAAAATGTAAAAATGAGGCCTCCTAATCTAATGCCTTCATATGGCTTCAATTCCCCTTGATATAGCACTTTAATAGGCTTTAGCAACTCTAAAAATTGGGTCAAGAAAGCCCCAAATTCGTGAGCCATGTAACTTTTTAATGAAGTCACGCGCAGGGACTTTTGCGTACGCACAGATCTGTGTGTATGCACACTTGCTGATTTTTCTCACCTGTGCGTATGCACAGGGTTGTGCGTAGGCACACTTGCTGATTTTTGTACTTCTGCGTGGGCACAGGTGCTGATTTTGACCCTTGTGTGTAGGCACAGAAAGTGTGCTTGGGCACACTCTGAAATGCTTTTCTCCTTTGTTTTCTTCATATTTTCTCCCAATTTGCATGCTTCCTTCCACTTTTTCCTAGTTATTCTTACCTCTAGGACCTTAAATCACTCACAAAATATATCACGGCATCGAATGGCATAAAAGTGAAATTAAATTGCTCAATTTAAGCACAAAAAACACATGTTTTCATATTTAAGTCCAAATTAGGGATAAAACACAAAAGTATGCTATTTTGGTGATTAAGTGTGAGTTTATGTGATGAAATCCATCCAAATTGAGCCAAAAATTATCATCAAATATGAATTCATCAGCGTTCAACGCCCATCCTGGCAGCAGAGCTGGCGTTGAACGCCAGCCAGGGAACACTGGCTGGGCGTTCAAGGCCTAAACAAGTAGGAACTCTGGCGCTAAACGCCAGTGAAGAACCCTTCATTGGGCGATCAAAGTCCCACTAGGCAGGGAAGTTGGCATTGAACGCCAGCCAGGATACCCCTGCTAGGCATTCAACGCCCAAAATGATAAAGGGACTGTTGTTTAACGGCAGTAAGGGTGCACAGCATGGCTGTTCAACGCCCACTAAGCTATCAGAGCTGGCATTGAACGCCAGTAAACGTACACCTTCTGAGTGCTCAATACCCACTCAAGAAACCCCTATCCAAGAACTAAAGGAAGCCAAAGCTCATATAGAGACCATAGAGGTTGCTTTGCATGCACTTCTGCAGTGCATGAGTTCTGATGAATACTCATCCTCTGATGAGGATAAGACACTAGGAAAGAGCAAGTTGCTCGCTACTTAGGAGCTCTCATGAAGCTGAATGCCAAGTTATTTGGTACAAAGCCTCTAGAGGGAGAACCTCCACTGCTTACCAAAGAACTCAATGCTTTGGTTCAGCAGAAGCTACCTCAAAAGCTTCCAAATCCTGGACGCTTCCTGATTCCTTGCACCAAAGGCACCATAACCTTTGAGAAGGCTCTGTGTGACTTAGGGTTAAGCATAAACCTCATGCCACTCTCTATAATGGAGAAGTTAGGAATCTTTGAGTTACAAGATGCAAACATCTCACTAGAGATGGCAGACAAGACAATGAAAAAGCCATATGGCTTAGTAGAGGATGTCTTGGTGAAGGTTGAAGACCACTACCTCCCTGCAAACTTCATAATCTTGGACATAGGAGAGGATGAGGATGACTCTATCATCCTTGGAAGACCTTTTCAGGCTACTGAAAAAGCCGTGATTAATGTGGCAAAGGGAAAAATGGTTTTCCAACTAAGAGAGGACTACATCTTGTTCAAAATGTCCAATCCCAAATCTCCCTTTGATAAGAAAGAGCCAATGTTACAACACCTAGTGTTCCAACACTCTCTTTTTGTGTAGAGCTTTGCAAAGCCCCTAAATATCAATTCTAAGTTTGGTGTTGGGCATCCATTAACAAGCTCTAAGCATAAAGGTACTAGGAATAAAGTATCTAAAGGCTAGAGGGACAAGAAAGTCCCAACTGAAGGCTTCTCACCTAGCATGAGAGTTGTCTTCACTAAGAAACCAGTCATACCACATACAGTGAGTCGTATCCTGTCACTAAAGCATGTAGAGATCATTCATGAGAAGACAGGAAGAAAGTTCACTGTAAAAGGCAAAATTTTGAGCCCACACTCACCTCCGTAAGGAGCTAAGCATCAAGTTAATGATGTTAAAGAAGCGCTTGTTGGGAGGTAATCCAACCTTAATTAATTTTTTTATTTTTATTTTCTTTTATTTTGTTTTACTTTAATTTATATTTTAGGTTCATGATCATGAGAATCAGTCAGAATAGACATAGAATTGTTCAGCAAAGAAAACAGAACACTCTGGGTGGAGTGTTATTGGAGTTGAACGCCAGCCAGGGAGCACTGTCTGGGCGTTCAACACCCCTAATGGGCAGCATAGTTGACGTTGAATGCCAGCCAGGGAGCAGACTCTGGGTATTCAAACATCAGCGCAGAGGGCAGGGAATCTGAATTTCCTAGCCTCTCAGGACCAGTAGGTCCCACAGCATCTTCACCTACCCCACTTACTTTCACATTTTCCCATACACTCTTTCCAATAAACCCTAGCCCAATCACATCCATATCACTTACCCAAATCCATCATAACTCTCACCAACCCCTACCCACCTCAAAATCAAATTCCCCCCCCGAATTCCCCACCCATGACTGAACCCAACACTATGCACTCCCTATAAATACCATTCTTTATAACCCTTCATACACACACCTCTCATATACACTCATAAAGCCCCATGGCCGAGCCCTCTTTCTCCTTCCATCTCCTTCTATTTTCTTCTTTATCTACTCGATTCTTCTCTTTTACTTGATTTTTGCTCGAGGACGAGCAAAGTTTTAAGTTTGGTGTTGGAAAAGCCTAGCTTTTTTCTTTCCATTTCCATTCATGGCACCCAAGGTTGGAGAATCCTCTAGAAAGAGGAAAGGAAAGGCAGTAGTCACCACCTCTGAATCTTGGGAGATGGAGAGATTCATCACCAAAGCTCACCAAGACCACTTCTATAAAGTAGTGGCAAAGAAGAAAGTGATCCTTGAGGTCCCTTTAAAGCTCAAGAAGAATGAGTATCTGAAAATCCGAAGAGAGATCCAGAGAAGAGGTTGGGAAGTCCTAACCAATCCCAATCAAGATGTTGGGATTTTAATGGTGCAAGATTTCTATGCTAATGCATGGGTTACTAAAAACCATGACACTAGTGTGAACCGAAATCCAAATAATTGGAGCACCATGGTCAGAGGGAGAATCCTAGATTTTAGCCCGGAGAATGTGAGATTGGCATTCAACTTGCCTCTGATACAAGGAGATCCTCATCCTTACACTAGAAGAGTCAACTTTGATCAAAGATTGGATCAAGTGCTCTCAAATATCTGTGTGGAAGGAGCACAATGGAAAAGGGATTCCCAAGGCAAGCCCATTCAATTAAGAAGGTTTGACCTCAAGCCCATAGCTAGAGGATGGTTGGAATTCATCCAATGTTTCATCATTCCCACTAGCAATTGATCAGAAGTGACTATTGAAAGGGCCATCATGATCCATTGCATCATGATTGGAAGTGAGGTAGAAGTTCATGAGGTAATTCCTCAAGAATTGTACAAGATAGCTGAGAAGCCTTCCACCAATGCAAGGATGGCATTCTCACATCTCATATGTCATCTATGTAATTCAGTTGGAATTGTCATAGAAGGAGACATCTCCATTGGGGAGGACAAGCCTACTACTAAGAAAAGGATGGAGTAAACTAGAGAGCATACACATGAGCCTATGTAGCTGCCTCAGCATAAAATCTCTAAGATACCTCAAGGGATGTATTTTCCTCCTCAAATCTATTGGGATCAATGGCACACTTCTCTTGGAGAAATAAGCACTAACATGGAGCAATTGAGGTTGGAGCATCAAGAGCATGCTACCATCCTCAATGAAATAAGGGAAGACCAAAGATCCATTAGAGAAGACCAAAGGGCTATGAGGGAAGAACAACAAAGGCAAAGGAGTGACATTGAAGATATCAAGCATCACATTGGATCCTCAAGGAGGAGCACTAGCCGCCACCGTTAAAGGTGGATTCGTTCTCTTTACCACCCTTTTCTTTTGAATTTTCTGTTTTCTGTTATGTTGTACTGTCTGTTCTCTTGTTCTTGTTGCATGAGCATTTGTATTAGTTATAAAATGTTACATATAACTCTCACCATTACTTAAAAGAAAATATTATTTGAAAAGAATTGAGAGATACATAAATTTCAAGTTTATAATAAGAATAGTTTAATTATTTTGATGTGGTGGCATTGCTTTTATTTTCTGAATGTATGAATAAACAGTGCATATTTGAAGTGGAAATTTTAGAATATTGGCTCTTGAAAGATTGATGATGAAAGTGAATTATTATTGGTAATCTAAAAAATACAAAAATTGATTCTTAAAGCAAGAAAAAGCAGTAAAAATTAAGATGTAAAAGAAAAGAAAAACAATTGCATGCGGAAAAAAAAATAGAAAAAAGCAAAGCAGAAAAAGCCAATAACCCTTTAAACCAAAAGTCAACGGTAAAAGGGCCCAAGGCTTTGAGCATCAATGGTTAGGAGGGTCTACAAGGAATAAAATTCGGGCCTAAGCGGCTCAAACAAGCTACCCCTAACCATGTGCTTATGGCGTGAAGGTGTCAAGTGAAAAGCATGAGACTGAGCGGTTAAAGTTGTGATCCAAAGCAAAAAGAATGTGCTTAAGAACTCTGGACACCTCTATCTGGGGATTCTAGCAAAGCTAAATCACAATCCTAAAGGGTTCACCCATTTAAAGTGTTTGTGGCATGTATGTATCTGGTGGTAATACTGGAAAATAGAGTGCTTGAGGTCACGGCCAAGACTCTAAAATTTGTGTTCAAGAATAAGAAAGAATTGAACTAAGAGAGTCAATAATATCATATGGATTCTAAGTTCCTAAAGAGACCAACATTTCTAAGTTTCAATGGATAGTGTGATGCCAAAACTATTCAGAAGCAAAAAGCTACTAAGTCCCGCTCATCTAATTGAAATTGAGCTTCATTGGAAACTTTGAGATTTATTGTATTTTAATTTTCTTTTTATCCTACTGTGTTTTTAGTTGCTTGGGGACAAGCAACAGTTTAAGTTTGGTGTTGTGATGAGCAGATATTTAAATGCTTTTTGGCATCATTTTCATATAGTTTTTAGTATGTTTTGTTTAGTTTTTATTAAGTTTTTATAGGTTTTAGTGTTAAATTCACAATTTTGGATTCTACTATGAGTTTGTTTGTTTTTATGTAATTTCAGGTATTTTCTGGCTGAAATTGAGGAGCTGGAGCAAAAGTCTGATTCAGAGATAGAGAAAGCACTGCAGATGCTATCGGGATCTGACCTCCTTGCACTCGGAAGAGATTTTATGGAGCTACAGAAGACCAAATGGAGCGTTCTCAATGGCTATGAAAATCTGACTTCCAGAGCTTTCCAGTAATGTATAATGGTTCATACTTTTCTTTGGATTAAAAGGCTCAAAATTGGCATCCAACGCCAGCCTCCTGCCCCCTTCTAGGAGTCTAGTGCCCAAGGAGCAGAGACCAGTGTCCCAACGCCCAGAGAGGACCCCCAAGCCAGCGTTCAATGCCCTAGAGGTCCCCTAGCACGTGGATCTCATCAAAACTCAGCCCAAACACTCACCAAGTGGGCCCCAGAAGTGAATTTTAGCACTAAAAAGACTGTTTTACCCTTACTAGTCATTAGTTTAGTATTTAAGGGATATTTTACATAATCTTCAGGAACTTTGACGTGGCAGAAATTGGCCAATTAAGAATTTATAATAAGAAATACATTGCAAGTACAGTTCTTAACGAGTGAAAATCCGCTTATCAATTTAGAAGGGTTGTCACAAATTCAGAATAAAAATACTACAGTATGAATCCCAGGTCGTCTCCCAACGAGTTGACAAAAGAGTGCTATTTTATTAGTAAGGAGTTTTCCGAGAATTTTTAAGAGTTGGAGAATAGGAATTTAAATGATTGTAACTTAAGGCAATGAAAATTTACGAGAGAATTTATATAATCAAATAAAAGCATTGACCGGGGGTAAATTAATTGGAAGTTCTATCCTTGTTGGTTTTTTCCAAGTGGAGTAGCAAGAGGTTGTTATTCTACTTAGTCATCCCTTACTTAATAAAGGAAAGTCAAGCAACCAACTAATCAACTCTGAATCCTAAGTTCTAATCCTCTCCTTGGGAAGGATTAGAGTCAGAGACTAGAGAGTTAGCTAACAACTTCCAATTTAACTAATCACTTGAGTATTCTAACTCTAGGGTCTCCTTTTAATCAACCCCCAAGTCAAGTTGGGAGTCTACTCCATTGACATGAAAATTACTTGCACAGAATTAAAAAGAGAATAAAAGGAAGACATGATAAACAATAACTGAAAATTAATTAAAAGTAAACATAGTTCTTTGCATTAATAAATCCCAAAATCATAACATACTTATCTGAGCAGAGTTAATGGGCAATAAAAAGTAAAGGAATAAGAAAACAAACTAGAATAATGGAACTTCAACGGAGGTAGTGACTCTTCTCAATATCCAAAGCAAAAGCATAAAAGGGCAAAAAAACTAGAATTCTATGAATGTGAAGAAAACCTAGATGAAGTAGTATTCTCTCTCTAAGATTCCAAACTAAGACTAAAACTATGCGTAATGTGAATGTGTCTTGAGTCTCTGCTTGTCCTCTGGCTCTAATCTGTGTTTCTGGGTAGAAAATTGGGTCCAAACTCGGCCCAAAATCGCCTCCAACGTTTTCTGCGATTTCTGCAGGTCGCGCATGTCACGCGTACGCGTCATTCACGCGTACGGGTCACTGGTCATCTTCGCGTGTCACGTGTACGCGTTAGGTATGCGCACGCGTCGCTGTGCTTTTTTGCCTTTGATGCGTACGTGTCAGGTACACGCACGCGTGAGCCATACGTGTGCGTTGATGCTCACTGGTTGTCTGCTTTATTTCTTGTGTTCCTTCCATTTTTGCAAGCTTCCTTTCCATCCTCTAAGCCATTCCTGTCCTATATGGCCTGAAAACACTGAACACATATATCACGGTATCGAATGGTATAAAGGGACATTAAAATACACAATTTAAAGGCTTGGGAAGCAAGTTTTCAATCATAGAACAAAATAGGAAGGAATTGTAAAATCATGCAAATCATATGAATGAGTGTGCAAAGACTTGATAAAAACCACTCAAATTAGCACAAGATAAACCATAAAATAGTGGTTTATCAAACTTTACACACCATATTCGAGTTTTACATTGTATTTTCCCTTCAGTATGAGTTTCTAAACCTCCTAGGTTGAAGGGAGGAGCCCTGCTGAGTTTTATGGATTAATAAAAGTATTACTGTTTCTCTTTAGTTTGTGTTTGATTCTCTATTCTAAGATGTATATTTGTTCTTCATCAATATGAATATGATTGAACTGGCATAAGGTTATCATATTCTACATGGGTTTGGAGTGCGTCTTTCATCGGACAATGATGAACTACCAGCTTGATTATACATCTCTTAGACGGCTAATCCACGACTTTGTTGGGGACTTCTCGAGACACCAGTTCAGCCGATTTATGGGGAGATTAGGGTCTCTGTGGTAGAGGCTAGAACCCAAAGGCACAGTATCCTCTGATCCAGAAGATCTGACCTTGTCTGTGACGTTTTGAGTAGGATCACTAAGGAGGATGGACTACAGAAGCTTCACCCTCAATCAGAATGGATCCGCACTAACTCTGGGGTTCAGATCTGGAGGAGTATTGACGACTTCTCAAGAAAGGCGTCAATCACATACAGCCTGCCATAGAAGAAGTCATTCACACTTGAAGAAGACAGTAATACCAGAGTTAATCTAGATGGACAAAGCATCTCCAAGCCTTAACCAATTCCTTATCCCTGTTTACATTCATCTAGGTTTTAAGATTATCATTATAATTCCATCTTCCAAATCAAAATCAACAACTCTTCTATCCGCCTGACTAAGACCTCCAAGATAACCATAGCTTGCTTCAAACCACAATCCTCGTGGGATCGACCCTGACTCGCTCAGGTATTACTTGGACGACCCAGTGCACTTGCTAGTTTAGTTATACGAAGTGTGGGGATTCGTGCACCATGCACGAACATAATCTGGGGAGAATGGCTCTAAGTTCCTCCACCTTCATCTGGTGGATGCGGGGGCTCGGGTTGTAGTAAAATTGCCAAGTCCAATGCATTCTTGGCATCTCCATCCTTGGTGTCCTCCTCCTCTTCCGGCTCCTTGCCTTTATGTCTCATCCTAAAAAAGAATATATAAAGTATAATTAGGAATCATAGGGCAAGTAGCACAAAAAGGTAAAGGAGGGATCAAATACATTGTATGCTTGGAGCAAAAATAAAACAAACAAGCATTTAATTGAGGAAGTTTGCATGGTGATGTGGGATGATAAAAATATGTCGGGTGCATATTCCAATTATGCACGCAGTTAGAATACACACAACGGCCGGTTAAAATGGCATCCACACAATCAAAAAGTAAGCATGAGTTCCTCAATTGAATGGCCTAAGATGCAAGTAATAGATGAGCATCAATTAAGCACATGCATACTTAGGCAACTACAACAAGAGTAAATTGAATTTAGGGAATATTGGATATTGAAGGTGTGCAAGTGGAAGCTCAAGATTAATAAAAGTAAGCACAACACACAATAACCAATTCAATGATGAAAAGAAAACTACTTGTTCATCCCTAAGAATCATGAAATAATCACATGGGGGTGCTGGTTACAAAAAGTGCCAAGCTTTATCAGAATTAAGTCAAGTCAAATCAAATATGCAAAGCATTAAAAAGAAACAAGACCTTTTGATGTGATTATATTGATTTAAAAATCAAGATGAACAAGCAATTCAATTCAATTCGCTAAATTCAATATGCACTTGTTCAAAAAAATCCCACCAAATAAGAGACAAATGTCAATTTTCATATCAAATTGGTGCTAGCAACTCAAAGCAATAACAAGTACATGATTGAAATTCTAATCCAAAATAATATCACAATCATTCAAAAATGCACAATTCTTGATTAGAATGCCAAAGAGGATATAGTCCAACACATATGATAGCTACAACACATGCATTAAACAAGAAGTTCATTCAGGCAATATGTCAAACACATGGAGTGCAGTGCACATATTCATCAATTCAAGCAAAAATTCAAGCATCAACAACCCACAAATAAAAAACTGAACACTTGCAATTCAACAACAACTAATTAAACAAAACCAAAGCTAGATTACCAAAGTTCAATAACAAAAATAAAAATTAAACAAGCAAATAAACAAAACAAAGAAGAGGAAAGAGAGAAGAAGAAGAAGAAAGAAGAAGAAAAGAAAGAGAGGGGAGATGAGGAGTGGTGGCACAGTGGAGGCACCGTTAGCGGCGGCAGGGTCACCGGAAGAAGGGGGCGGGTGGGACTTGAGGGACGCAGCAGCAAAGAAGAAGAGGAATGGAGCTGCAGGTGCGACAGGGCATCCTCCCTGATTAACGCCCAGAACGCGACCTGTGCGTACGCACAAAAAAGGAAAAACATAGGGGATGCGAATGCACAAGGTGTGCAAGCGCTCCCGGCAGGAAGTGTGTCAAGAAGTGTACATACACACACACGCACAAAATACTTTTTTTTACAGGGGAAAAAGGACCATGTGCGCATGTGCATAGAAACACGTGCGTACGCACAGAATGGAAATGTGCTAGGGTGCGAACACACAGGGTGTGCGAGCACTGTGAACAAAGCATGTGACAATAAGTGTGCGTATGCACAGAGCTGTGTGCACGCATAGATGGAAAAAACTAGGGAAAGTGTGCGTACGCACAGGGTTGTGCGTACGCACAAAGATCTGTTTCTGCAACATTTTTAATGCCTCTAAGGCACCACCCATGGTATCAATCAAAGGTTTTCAAGCCCAAAATATATCATTCTTAAAAAAACACATGATCAAACATAAAATGCAACTAAATTAAGTCTAGAATCTAATCAAACTAAGCTAATCAAAGAGACAAAATTCAATAAGCAAAAGCTAAAAGAAAGAAGAGTTAAAAGGATGTTACCATGGTGGGGTGTCTCCCACCTAGCACTTTGGTTTAAAGTCCTTAAGATGGACATTTGGTTGAAGCTCACATCAAAGAGGCTTGTGCTTCCACTCATCCTTGAGTTGCCAACCATGCTTGCTCTTCCAAAATCCTTCGGGATCCCAAACAAAGTACATTAAGCTCTCAAGCAACCTCAAGCAAGCAATTGGGACCCAAGATTATCGGTTGTAGAATTATATGCCCGGATCCCATACTTTAGTTTCCCTATCATCCTCTTGTTGATTCTTGCTCTTGCACTTAGATGAACAACCTCCCCAAGCACCTTTGAATCACCCACTTGAATGTTGGACTCCTCCTAATTAAACCTTTCACCTCTTATGCCTTGAACTCCATTTGCAACCAACATCCAATCCTTCATTGTTGAACACTCCAAGAAGGATCTTAAGTTGGTGATGTGTTTCCAAGATAGCAAATTTATGTGGACCTATGAAGCTCGTTGAGGATATTGTTACCCACTCAATTCACCCTTGGATTGGAGTCACCCTATTGGATTCTTGCATGAAAGCTTTCGCTTCTTGGGTGACCACCTCTTCCTCACCACCCTTTTCTAGCTCTTCCTCACCAACTTCCTCTAAGTTTTCTCTACTATCATTCAATCCAAGCTTAAGAGGTTGTGTGAGGTCTACTTCCATATCTCTCTCCAACTCAAAGAAGAAGGGTTCTTCAAGATCATTGAGGGGTGGTGCGCGTGTATCCAAAACCCACACTATTTCGTACAACAGCAACAGTACCAGCAAGTGCACTGGGTCATCTAAGTAATACCTAAGCGAGTCAGGGTCAATCCCACGAGGATTGTGGCTTGAAGCAAGCTTATGGTTGTCTTGCAGGTCTTAGTCAGGCAGAATCAGAAGGTTTTATGTTGGATAAACTTTGAATAATTATATGTCATAATTGCTTGGATAAAATAATAGGAATAAGTGATAGGATTAGATTGAGAGTTGGAGTTGCTTTGTCTTTCTGAAGTAACTCTGGTACTACTATCTTCTTTGCTTGTGAATGATTTTCTTCTATGGCAAGCTGTAAGTGATCAAAGCCACGCCAATGGTCCTTGATCTCCTCTGCTACAACTTGAATGCCATTGCCCGTGGTCATTCAATCTGACGGAGGGTGAAGCTCTTAGCAAATCATTCTCTTGGCGATCCAACTCAAAGCGCCACAGACAAAGTGGAATCTTCCAGATCAGAGAACACTGCTTTTATGGATTCTAGCCTATACCACGGAGACCCTAATCTCCCCGGAGATCGGCTGAACTGGTGTCTTGAGAAGTCCCTAATGAAATCATGGATTAACCATCTGAGAGATGTATAAACATAGCTGTTTGTTCGTGCTTTCCGGCCAAGTATTCACACGAACCCAAGTAGACGCGGGTGTTTGTCAGGCATGTTTGTCTTAATGTGATGTGCAGAGCCAATTTGTCAGATCTTCCTGTTCATCACGATGAAGATCGGAATATACATTTTAGAGATAGATCAGACACGGATCGAAGAAGAAGAAATAGTACTTTTATTAATTAATAGGACTCAGCAGGGCTCCTCCACTCAACCTAGGAGGTTTAGACACTCATACTGAAAATAGAAACAATGAAAAAATGTGTATGGTGCTCTCCTGAATTGGAGAGTGATGATGATTCTAACTAACATGAATACAATCCCTTAAATACTAAACAAATGACTAGTAATGGTAAAACAGTCTATTTAGTGCTAAAATCCACTTCTGAGGCCCACTTGGTGAGTGATTGGGCTAAGCTTTGATGAGATCCACGTGCCATGAGGTCTCTAGGGCGTGGAATGCCAGCTAGGGGATTCTCTTTGAGCCTTTGGACGCTGGGCTCTGCTCTTCGGGCGCTGGACACCTGGTAGGCGGCAGGAAGCTGGTGTTGGATGCCAGCTTGACCCTTCTAATCCTAAGCAATGTATTGACTATTATATATTTTTGGAAAGCCTTGAAAATCATCTTTCCAAAACCATTAAGAGCGCTGCATTAGGACTTCTATAACTCCAGAAAAGCTCTTCCGAATGCAAGCAGTTCAGATCTGGACAGCATCTGCAGTGCTTTCTCTGTCTCTGAATCAGACTTTTGATCCAGCTCCTCAATTTCGGCCAGAAAATACCTGAAATAGCCCAAAAACATAAAAACTCATAGTAGAATCCAAAAATGTGAAATTAACACTAAAACCTATAAAAACTCATTAAAAACTAAATAAAAACTACTAAAAACTATATGAAAATGATGTCAAAAAGCGTATAAAATACCTGGTTATCACAACACCAAACTTAAACCGTTGCTTATCCCCAAGCAACTAAAAACAAAATAAGATAAAAATAAAATTAAGATACAATAAATTTCTAAGTTTCAAATGAAGCCTAGTTAAAATCAGATGAGCGGGACTTAGTAGCTTTTTATTTCTGAATAGTTTTGGCATCTCACTATCCATTGAAACTCAGAGATGTTGGCATCCTTAGGAACTTAGAATCCAGATGATATTATTGACTTTCCTAGTTAAGCTTATTTTGATTCTTGAACACAGCTTTCTGAGTCTTGGCCGTGACCCTAAGCACTTTGTTTTCCAGTATTACCACCGGATATATTCATGCCACAGACACTTTAACTGGGTGAACCTTTTCAGATTGTGACCCATCTTTGCTAGATTCCCCAGATAGAGGTGTCCAGAATTCTTAAGCACACTCTTTTTGCTTTGGACCACGACTTTAACCGCTCAGTCTCAAGCTTTTTACTTGACACCTTTACGCCACAAGCACATGGTTAGGGACAGCTTGATTTAGCCACTTAGGCCAGGACTTTATTCCTTTGGGCCCTCCTATCCAAAAAACCTCAAAACCTTGGGTCCTTTTACCCTTGCCTTTTAGTTTATAGGGTTACTGGCTTTTTCAATCTACCTCCTTTTCCTGCATTTTTGGGCAGTAATAGATTTTTCTGCTTAAATTTTTTTTCTTTTTCGCATGCATATAATTTTTTTCTTTGGCAACATGCTTTTTTCTTTTGCTTTTTGCTACTTTTTCTTGCTTCAAGAATCAATTTTTAGATTTTTCAGATTATCAATAACTATTTTTCCTTTTTCCTTATTCTTTCAAGAGCCAACATTCTAAAATTACAACTTCAAATATACACTGTTTAATCATACATTCAGAAAATAAAAGCAAATGACACCACATCAAACTAATTAACTAGTCTTATTTTAAACTTGAAATTCATGCATCTCTCAATTCTTTTCAAATAAAAAAATTTTATTTAAGCAAGGTGAGAGATATATGGAACATTTTACAACTTGAGGATCCAATGTAGTGCTTGATTTCTTCAATAGAAAAATAGAAAAATCCACCTAAATGATAGAAAAAGAGTAAAAGAGAACAAATCCACCTAAATGATGGTGGCCAGTGCTCCCCCTTGAGGATCCAATGTAGTGCTTGATTTCTTCAATGTCACTCCTTTATCTCTGTTGAGGCAGCTGCACAAGCTCTTGTGCATGCTTTCTAGTTTGTTCAATGCTCTTCTTCTATACTTAAAAGTGGTAGAAGTCACAAAGCAGAGCTTTTGCAATACCAAACTTAAGAGTTTTGCTCGTCCTCGAACAAATATGATCAATGGGGAGGAAGAAGGTGGGGTAGGTGGAGCTTCTGTGGGACCTCTTGGTCCTGAGAGGCTAGGGAATTCCAGATTCCCTGCTTCTCTGCATTTGCATTTGAACGCCCAGGGGCTACTCCCTGGCTAGTGTTCAATGCCAGCAATGCTTCCCTCTTGGGGTGTTGAGCGCCCAGTGAGGACTTCCTCGCTGGTGTTCAACTGTAACACTCCACTTGAAGTGTTCTATTTTCACTGCTGTGAAATCTGTCTCTTGACCGATGCACATGATCATGACTCTTGCAACTGAAAGGAAAAACAAAAAGAGAAAAAATGGTTGAGTAAAGTTGGGTTGCCTCCCAACAAGCGTTCTTTTAAAGTCACTAGCTTGACCTTCAGCTCCTTAAGGAGGTGAGTGAGGGCTCATATTTTCACCCCTAACAGTTAATTTTCTTACTGTCCTCTCATGAATAAGCTCTGCATGCTCTAGAGATATGACACAATTCACTGTATGTGGTAGGACTGGATTCTTAGTGAAGACAACTCTCATGCCAGGTGAGAAGCCTATAGTTGGGACTTTCTTGTCCCTCCAGCCTTTAGGCACTTTCTTTTTAGTACCTTTGTGCTTAGAGCTTGTTGAGGGCTGCCCAACACCAAACTTAGAATTGATGTCTGGGGGCTCTGCAGAGCTCTGCATAGAAAGAGAGGGTTGGCTCACTAGGTGTTGCATAGTTGTCTCTTTCTTATTAGAGGGAAAATTAGGATTGGACATTTTGAATAAGATGTAGTCCTCTCCTAATTGGAAAACCATTTCTCCTTTAGCTACATTAATCAAAGCTTTTGTAGTAGCTAAGAAGGATGACACAGTCATCCTCATCATCTCTAATGTCAAAGACAATAAAGTTTGTAGGAATGTAGTGGTTTTCAACCTTAACCAAGACATCCTCCACTAAGCCATATAGCTTCTTCAATGTCTTATCTGCTATCTCTAGTAAGATGCTTGCAGATTTCACCTCAATGATTCCCAACTTCTCCATTACTAAAAGTGGCATGAGGTTGATGCTTGACCCTAGGTCACATAGAGCCTTTTCAAAGGTCATAGTGCCTATGGTACAAGGAATCAGAAAGCGTCCAGGATCTGAAAGCTTCCGAGGTAGCTCTTACTGAACCAAAGCATGGAGTTCTTCGGTAAGCAGTGGAGCTTCTTCCTCCAGAGGCCTTGTACCAAATAGCTTGGCATTCAGCTTCATTAGAGCTCCTAGGAAACGAGCAACTTGCTCTTCCCTAGTGTCTTCATCCTCACTTGAGGATGAGTAGTCATCAAAACTTATGCACTGCAGAAGTGCATTCAAAGGAACCTCAATTGTCTTTATGGTTTCCTTTGGTTCTGGGTTAGAGGGTTCTTGAGTGGGATTTAGGCACTCAGAGGATGTGCTTTGGTTGGCATTCAACGCTAACTCTATTAGCTTATTAGGC
Organism: Arachis ipaensis; assembly: GCF_059453495.1. Classification (NCBI taxonomy): domain Eukaryota; kingdom Viridiplantae; phylum Streptophyta; class Magnoliopsida; order Fabales; family Fabaceae; genus Arachis; species Arachis ipaensis. Next base: position 79,863,877 of record NC_142441.1, on the reverse strand, counting down.
GTTGAACGCCCTTGCTGTTCACCCTGACTGGCGTTAAATGCCAGTCCCTCTAGCATTTTAGGTGTTGAATGCCCAGCAGAGATGTCCTTGCTGGCGTTCAACGCCAGCTTCCCTGGGCTGGTGGGAGTTGAACGCCCAGCGAAGGCTTCTTCATTGGCGTTCAATGCCTTCCCATTCTCCTCCAATTTGGCCTCAACCTCCATGGTTATGGCCTTGCACTCTTCTCTAGGATTAACCTCAGTATTACTGGGAAGAGTGTCTGGAGGGATCTCAGGGATCCTTTTGCTCAGTTGACTAACTTGTACCTCCAAATTTCTAATGGAGGACCTTGTTTTATTAATGAAACTGTGGGTGGTCTTAGTGAGACTAGAGACTAGAATGGCTAAGTCAGAAAGGCTCTGCTTAGAAGTCTCCATATTCCCTTGAGAAGATGGGAATGGTAGTCTGTTGTTGAACCTATTCTGGTTTCTACCACCTTGATTGAAACCTTGCTGAGGTTTCTGTTGATCCTTCCATGAGAGGTTAGGATGATTCCTCCAAGAAGGGTTGTAAGTGTTTCCATAGGTTTCTCCCATGTAATTAACCTCCTCCATATTGGATTGATCAGGATCATAGGCTTCTTCTTCAAGAGAAGCTTCCAGAGCACTGCCAACGGCAGTTTGCATCCCAGTGAGATGTTGAGAGATCATGTTGACCTGTTAGGTCAAGATCTTATTCTGAGCCAGGATGGCATTCAGAGTCTCAACTTCATGAACTCCTTTCTTCTGAGCGATTCTATTGTTTATAGGATTCCTCTCAGAGGTGTACATGAATTGGTTGTTTGCAACCATCTCAATGAGTTCACTAGCTTTTGCAGGTGTTTTCTTCAAGTGGAGGGATCCACCTGCAGAGCTATCATAGAACACGCCTATGAGGGACCATTCTGAGAGCATGTCAGGAGGATATCTCTTGATCAGTTGCTTGTATCTTTCCCAGGCTTTATAAAGGGATTCACCTTCTCTTTGTCTGAAGGTTTGAACTTCCACTCTAATCTTGCTCATCATTTGAGGAGGAAAGAACTTGGCCAGAAAAGCATTTACAAGCTTTTCCCAAGAGTCAAGACTCTCTCTAAGCTAGGCATCCAGCCAGAACTTAGCTCTATCTCTTAGAGAAAAAGGGAAAAGCATCAGCTTGTAGACTTCAGGATTAACTCCATTAGTCTTTACAGTATCACAGATCTGTAATAATTCTACCAAGATCTGATGTGAATCTGCAGAAGAGAGACTAACTGAGGCTTAAGCTCAAAATTGTTAGCTCCAATGGCAAGTACAATAATGCTTCTGCCATAAAACTTAGAGGTAGTCATGGTAAAGTCACCAAGGACCTTTCTGATCTCCTCTTGTAGTTTGGCCATGTCCTCCAATTCTTGTTCAAAACTTTTTGAAAGGTCTCTTTCTGGAGTGTTATGCTTTAGCTAGTTGTAATGCCTCCTTAGAGTCTTTTCAGGTTCAGGATCAGGAGTGAAGAGGGGTTCTTTATCCCTGTTCCTGATCATAAACAAGAAGCCAAAAAAAAGCAAGATGGAAAAGAAGAAAGCTTCTTTTGTGCCAGTTGGCAAAAAGCTCCTCCTTAAAGTCAGAAGTAAAGAAAGAAGAAGAAGATAAAAATTAAGAACAAAAATAAAAAAAATAAGTAGAGAAAAAAATTACCTTGGAAATAATGAATAAGAGTAAATAAAAAGAAGTAAAGATGGAAAGGGAATCACAAGAGAGATTTCTGTGCCAATTGGCAAGAAGCTCCAAGTGAGATGTGAAGAAGAAAGGAATGCAGATAAAGAAGTTGAGCTAGAGCTAGAGAAGGGAGTAGAGTTGAATGAATAGGGATGAGAAGAGAAGAGGTATAAATAGAAAAAGAAAATAACAATTAAAATATTTTTTTATTTTATTTATTTAATTACTTTTCGAAAATATGGTTAATAATTTGAAAAGATTTTAAAATTTAAATGTTAAAATTTTAGAAAAATAGAAGGGAGAGAAGAGAAGGAATTTTCGAAAATAGAGAGAGAAGAGAGTTAGTTAGGTGGTTTTGAAAAAGACGAGAGAGAAGAAGGAGAGATATTTTCGAAAATTAAGAATAGAAGAGTTAGTTAGGAGGTTTTGAAAAAGAAGAGAGAGAAGAGGGGAAGTAATTTTCAAAAATTAAGAATATAAGAGTTAGTTAGGAGGTTTTGAAAAAGATGAGAGAAAAGAAGAGAGATATTTTCGAAAATTAAGGAGGAGAAGAGTTAGTTAGGAGGTTTTGAAAAATAAGAGAGAGAAGATAAGATATTAATTAAGAAAAGATAAAAATAAAAATAAAAGATAAGATAAGAAAAGGTTTAAAATTAAAATTTAAAATTACAAAAAGATAAGATTTTAAAAGATATGATTTAAAAATTAAAAGTTAGAAAAGATAAGATTAGTAAATTGATTTTGAAAAAGATTTAATTTTTTTTAAAAAAAATTGAAATTTGAAAAAGATAAGACGAGATTTTTGAATTTTGAAAATGATATAATATGATTTTGAAAAAGATAGGATTTTTTTGAAAAAGATATGATTTTTACTTTTGAAAATTTTGATTTTTGAAAACTTGACAACTAAGATAAGATAAAATTTTAAAATCAAAATCTAAATTTTATAAAAAAAATTCGAAAATTATATTAAAAAGATAAGAAAAGATTTTTTTTATTTTTGAATTTTATGATGAAAGAGAAAAACACAAAAAAGACACAAGACTTAAAATTTTTAGATCTAGCACCCTTGTTTTTCGAAAATTTTTGGAGGGAAACACCAAGAGATACCAAACTTAAAAATTTTAAGATCAAGATACATGCAAGACTCAAGAACACTTTGAAGATGAACAAGAACACAAAGAACAAAATTTAAAGACTCAAAGAACTCAAGAACATGAAAAAGAACACTAAACTTAAAATTTTTAGAAAACTAAGACCAAATTTTCAAAACTTGCAAGAAAAATAAAAAGAAAACACCAAACTTAAAGGCTTGACGCAAGATTAAACTAAGAAAATTTATTTATGAAAAATTTTTAGAAATAAAGACTCAAAGAACATGAAATTACCAAGAACATAGACACATTCAAAAAATGCAAGCATTAAACAAAGAAAAGAAAAATATTTTTGAAAAAGGTTTTGAAATTTTGAAAATTTGAAGAAGAAGAAAATAAAAGTAAAAGACTAAAAGACTCAAACCAAGAACACAAACAAAGACTCAAACAGAGAAAAGATAAACATTTAAAAAAAAGTTTTAAAATTTTTGAAAATTTAAGGTAGAAGAAAACAAAAATTAAAGACTCAATTAAAATAATGTAAAATAAACTTACCTGATCTAAGGAGCAAAATAATCCGGCAGTTTGTCCAAACTCAATAATCCCCGGCAACGGCACCAAAAACTTGGTGCACATGTACGCAAAACCCACACTATTTCGTACAACAGCAGCAGTACCAGCAAGTGCACTGGATCGTCCAAATAATACCTGAGCGAGTCAGGGTTGATCCCACGAGGATTGTGGCTTAAAGAAAGCTTATGGTTGTCTTGCAGGTCTTAGTCAGGAGGAATCAGAAGGTTTTATGTTGGAAAAACTTTGAATAATTATATGTCATAAATGCTTGGATAAAATAATAGGAATAAGTGATAGAATTAGATTGAGAGTTGGAGTTGCTTTGTCTTTCTAAAGTAACTCTGGTATTACTGTCTTCTTTGCTTATGAATGATCTTCTTCTATGGCAGGCTATAAGTGATTAAAGCCCGTGGTCATTCAATCTAACCGAGGGTGAAGCTCTTAGCAAATCATTATCTTGGTGATCCTACTCAAAGCGCCACAGACAAGGTCGAATCTTTTGGATCAGAGAACGCTGCTTCTATTGATTCTAGCCTATACCACGGAGACCCTAATCTCCCTGGAGATCGGTTGAACAGGTGTCTCAAGAAGTTTCCAATGAAATTGTGGATTAACCTTCTGAGAGATGTGTAAACATAGTTGTTGGTTCGTGCTTTTCGGCCAAGTATTCACACGAACCCAAGTAGATACAGGTGTTTGTCAGGCACGTTCGTCTTAATGTTATGAACAGAGCCAATTTGTCAGATCGTCCTATTCATCACGATGAAGATCGGAATATACATCTTAGAGATAGATGAGACACAGATCGAAGAAGAAGAAATAATAATTTTATTAATTCATAGGACTCAGCAGGGCTTCTCCCCTTGACCTAGGAGGTTTAAAAATTCATACTGAAAATAAAAATAATGGAAAAACATATGGTGCTCTCCTGAATCGGAGTGATGATGATTCTAACTAAGATAAATCCAATCCCTTAAATACTAAACAAATGACTAGTAAAGGTAAAACAGTCTATTTAGTGCTAAAATCAACTTATGAGGCCCACTTGGTGAGTCATTGGGCTGAGCTTTGATGAGATCCACAAGCCATGAGGTCTCTGGGGCATAGAATGCCAGCTAGGGGGTCCTCTTTGGGCCTTTGGACACTGGGCTCTGCTCTTTGGGCGCTGGACGCCTAGAAGGGGGCAGGAAGCTGGCATTGGACACCAGATTTGGGCATTCTAATCCGAAGCAAAGTATGGACTATTATATATTTTTGGAAAGCTCTGAAAGTCAGCATTCCATATCCATTGAGATCACTCCATTTGGACTTTTGTAGCTCCAGAAAAGCCCTTCTGAATGCAAGCAGGTCAGATATAGACAGCATCTGCAGTGCTTTCTCTGTTTCTGAATCAGACTTCTGCTCGAGCTCCTCAATTTCAGCCAAAAAATACCTGAAATAGCCTAAAAATACAAAAACTCGTAGTAGAATCTAAAAAATGTGAATTTAACACAAAAACCTATAATCACTCAATAAAAACTAAATAAAAACTACTAAAAACTATATGAAAATGATGTCAAAAAGCGTATAAAATATCCGCTTATCAAGGGGATTGACCAAGGTGGACAAAAAATCATGGATGATGGAATCCACTTCTTGATAAAATTTCCTCAATTCTCCATTTACCTCTTCCGATTCAATTGTTCTTCCTTCCTCCTCTTGTGACTCAAGCCTTAACTCCACTTCTTCTATTTTAGCCTCCATGTTCTCCTCCTCTCTACACTCCTTAGTTAATCCTCCACATTTCTCAAGGGAGATGTCTTGATTGCTTGAGCGTAGTAAGGCCAAACGGTTCACCGCTTCGGCTATGGTAGCCATGAACTCCCCTTGCTTCTTTCGGAATTCTCCTTGTTCTTGTAGAAAAGCTTGAAGATCTTGTTGTTCTTGGGGTCATGGTTGGAGAACTTCACATTTAGGTGAAAAATAAGGTTCAATGGTTGGGAGATAAATTGTATAGTTGGAATGTGTGCCATGTGGGTAAGGGTATCGAGGTGGTCTGTAAGGAGGCGATGGTGTGTAAGAAGGCAATGGTTCATATGGTTGGTGGTAAGGTGTATAAGCATTTTAATTCCATGGAGGTGGATAGTGTGGTGCTTGAAGGTTTGGTGTTTAAGGGTTGTGCAAGGGGTACCGTTCATACCTTTGGGTTTAGTATGCACATAGGGGAGGGTTTGGCTCGTTGTATTATGGAGGAGGTTGCTCCTTCCTCATTTGATTCTCCCATTCCATGATGCAATTGCAATTTGAAGTCATCAACCCTACATCACAATCACAATGATGAAGAGATTTTTGATGGTATAGAATTTCACAAATGAAACCTCATTGCAAGTATAGTCTCTAAACCAACAAAGAATCCTCTCATACAGAAATTTGGTTATCACAAGTAACAAACTCCAATAAAAATAACCGAAGTATTCAAACCTCGGGTCGTCTCTCAAAGGAATTGCAGGGAAGTGTTCTTGCTATTGGTTATGGATTGTATATCTTTGGGGTTTTGGATAAGAAACATGAAAGACAAATTGCAAGAAAAGTAAACTAATAACGAAGCAAGCTCTTGGCAAGGAACGAGAATTAGAAGTCCTATCCTCATTATCATCCTCAATTGTGGCAACAATTGTCTATTGCTCCACTTAGTCAACCTCTAACTATGAAGGAAAGTCAAATGGAAATAATCAATTTGCTTCCTCAAGTCCTAGTCAACTCTTAAAGAAAGACTAGAGTTAGTGGAATTTAAATCAACTAACAACTTTTAATTATCAATCAACAAAAGAGTTTGATAACTCAAGAGTTTCTAATTACTAAACCCAAGCCAAGAGGAGAAAGTTCTACTCTAATATCCAACCAAGCATTTTATCAAACACTTGGAAGGCATAAAAGCAAAGCAAGATAGAATTACAAAAAAAGTAAATCTATAACTATCCAATTATGAGGAAACAATAACAACCACTCAATTAAACAACAATGGAATATAAAACATGAATTGCATTAAGATGAGATCCAAATCCAACAATAGTGTATCAACATAAAAGAGACATCAAAGGGAAATTGGCAAGAAAACTAAGAGAGCAAAGATGTGACAACAAGAAATTGAAATGGAAACAAGATAAAAGTAAGAAATTAAACCTAGATCTAGAGAGGAATTAAACCTAATCCTAATCCTAATTCTAGAGAGAAGAGAGAGCTTCTCTCTCTAGAAACTACCTAAAAAATATCTCCAAATGTGAAAAGTTCCATCCCCTTCAACCCTTGGTCCTTTATGTCTTTTCCCGCCAGAATTCCACTTAAAACTGACCTTGGAACCCTCTGAAATCGCTAGGCACGATTTCACTAAAGAAGTCACGTACGAGCATCGACGCGTATGCGTGGGTCACACGTACGCGTCGCTTGGCAATTTCGCTTTCCACGCGTGCGCGTCATGTATGCGTACGCGTCGCCTTGCAACTTCAAATTCACGCGTGCGCGTGCCCGTCGATGAGTGCATCCCAAATCCTTGATTTTCCATAATTTCTCCACTTTGCATGGTTTTCTCTTCACTCCTTTGATCCATTCCTAGCGTTTTCATCCTAAAATCACTAACAAACACATCAAGGCATCTAGTGGAATCAAAGGTGAATCAAAATTAGTAATTTAAGGGCCTAAAAAGCATGTTCTTACACTTAAACACAATTTAGGAGAAAATTATGAAACCATGCTATTTCATTGAATAAATATGGAAAAAATGGATAAAATCCACCTAAATTATGTACAAAATGTACCGCAAAATAGTAGTGCATCACACAACCAAGCTCCAACCAACACGGGTGATAACTCATCAAGAAAGTAGAAAATAAAAGCAAAAGACATCAATAAAACAAGAAAACAAACACCTAAGTGTTAACAAAAATAACCAAATAACCAAAAAGTAAGATTACAGTATTGACATATTCACAACAACCAAAAACATGACACCAATTGCATCCCCGAAAATGGCACTAAAAACTAGATGAGTTGGGATTTTCACCGGTTTGGATTTTTCAAATTAAAATAATAATTTTCGTTGCAAGTATAGGCCAAACCGGCAACCAACTCCCAATCAACCAAAGTTTAGTTTTTCAAATACAAAATATAACCGAGAGTAATTCAACCTCGGGTCATTCTCCCTAGGAATGCAATTAAGATGTCACATTTTCGGTTGTAAGGAAAAAGGGTTTTTTGTAATCAAAGAACGAAAAGATTAAAAGAATTAAGGAATAAAAGAACTAAGAAATGATCAAAAAGGCAATTAATGCAATTTGAAAGAAACAAGGTCAAAACTAGTGAAATGCTAAGATATGCATAAAAGATCCTTGACTTGCGAATGAGAATTTAGGAATCCTATCATCGTCATAACCACAACTATGTAGTAAGAGTAGTAAAATTAAAGAGGAAATTAAAGAGTACTTACAATAAAGATGAACAAAGTCGAAGCTCAAAACTTAAACTATAAAATGCTACAATGAAATCTATGTAAAACCCTAAGAGAGAATTCTCTACTTTAGACTACTCCTACTCCTAAATTATGTACGTGATGAGCGGATATTTTATACGCTTTTTGGCATCATTTTCATATACTTTTTAGTATGTTTTGTTCAATTTTTATTAAGTTTTCTTAGGTTTTAGTGTTAAATTCACATTTTTTAATTCTACTTTGAGTTTGTGTGTTTTTATGCAATTTTAGGTATTTTCTGGCTGAAATTGAGGAGCTAGAGCAAAAGTCTGATTCAGAGACAGAGAAAGCACTGCAGATGCTGTCCGAATCTGACCTCCTTGCACTTGGAAGAGCTTTTCTGGAGCTACAGAAGTCCACATGGAGCATTGTCAACGGCTACGGAAAGCTAATTTCTGGAGCTTTCTAGCAATGTATAATTGTCTATACTTTTCTTCAGAATAGAAGGTGCAAAACTAGCGTCCAACGCCAGTCTCCTACCCTATTCCAGGCGTCCACTGACCAAGGAGGAAACAAGGTGTCCAAATGCCCAGAGAGGACCCCTTAGCCAGCGTTTAATGCCCTAGAGGCCTTCTAGCATGTGGATCTCATCAAAGCTCAGCCCAAACACTCACCAAGTGGGCCCCAGAAGTGGATTTTAGCACTAAAAGACTGTTTTATCCTTTTTATGTAATCCTTATTCATTAGTTTAGTATTTAAAGTCTTTTACACCTCTCATTCAGAGGGGATGAGACTTTTACACCTTATTTCATTTTTCACATTGTATTCTCTATCAGTATGAGTTTCTAAACCTCCTAGGTTGAGGGGAGGAACCCTGCTGAGTTCTATGAATTCATACAAGTATTACTGTTTTCCTTCAATTTGTGTTTAATTTAAGTCTAAGATGTATACTCGTTCTTCAACATGGTGAATAGGATGATCCGTGACAATCAGCTCTGTTCATAATACTAAGACCGCGTGCCTGACAACCACCCGTGTCTACTTGGGTTCGTGTGAATGCGTGGTTGGAAAGTGGGAACCGCCAGCTTGATTATACATCTCTCAGACAGCTAATCCACGAATTCATTGGGGACTTTTTGAGATACCAGTTCAGCCGATTTACGGGGAGATTAAGGTCTCTGTGGTAAAGGCTAGAACCCAAAGGAGTAGCATTCTCTGATCCGGAAGATTCGACCTTGTCTGTGGCGTTTTGAGTAGGATCACCAAAGAGAATGAACTGCTAGAGCTTCACCTTCATTCAGATTGGATGACCGCGGCCATACGGCATTTGATCTGAAGCAGAGGAGATTAATGACTGCGGCCATACGGCGTTGATCAGATACAGCCTGTCATAGAAAAAATCATTCACAAGCAAAGGAGACAATAATATGAGAGTTAATTCAGAAAGACAAAGCAACTCCAATCCTTAACCATCTTCCTATTACTGATTCCATTTAAATTCACAAAGTATTTTATACACTTTTCTTTATTCCTTTTATGCTTTCAACCAAATTCAAACCAATAACCTCTTGATTTGCCTTACTAAGACCTGCAAAATAACCATAGCTTGCTTCAAACCACAATCCTCATGGGATTGACTCTGACTCGCTCAGGTATTACTTGGACGACCCAACACACTTGCTGATACAGTTATACGGAGTGTAGGATTTGTGCACCATGTTTTTGGCGCCGTTGCAGGGATTGTTCGAGTTTGGACAACTGTCGGATTATCTTGTTCCCTAGATCAGGTATTGTAACGACCCAATTTCTGGTACGTCATGATCATACTAGAAACTAAGTGCTACCAACTTGTCTACATAATTATTATCTATTATTTATTATATGAGCCTGATTCGTTGTTATAAGCGTAGTTATTTTACGAGGTACTTTTTTTTTAACGTTTGGATTAACAAACAGTATCATTCATAATCAATTCACAAATAATAACAGATAAAACATTTATAAACAACCATACATAAATATATCACAAGCAGTTAATAACATTCGGTTATCCAAACTTTATTAGAGTAAAGATCTTTGGTTAGGACACCCCTAGATATAGCTAGATAATAACTATATACATATACATTTATACAACATCCCAGGTCCTGACCTGTTCAAGAGGTCCCTAAGCTGGCGCCCAGGCTAGCTTAGACTCTATACTCACCTAGTCCCTCTAAACTACTAAAGCGAGGAAAAGTACGTTCTAGGTCTTCAAAACTCAAGTCAGGTGGATCGTCATCAAAAGGTGGAAGGTCGTCTACTAATCCTCTGCACGATCATATGTCATTAAAGAGCGTCTCTCAAGTACTTTATCGAGTGGCCACATAACAGCAACATCGTACGGAGGACTTAGGTTAAAGTTTGTAGATAAGCAGGGTGCAGACGTTGGCTGGCCTCACAGTATATACATATAAATAGGTAACGGAGTTCACTCTAGACTCAGAAGACTACCTAGAGCGGAATCCTTTTTGCAAACGGTCGTCAGCGAACTACGGAAAGGAACTCTTGCTTCCATCTGAAGGGGGAAGGGAGAGAGAAGGGGTAAGAACTGGGGAGTTCTTAGTAGGGTCGGGGTTATTAGTTACGTTCATTAATTCTGTGTTGTTTAGCAGATAAATAGCAGAGTACCGAGAAGCAGTGAACAGAAGAGGCAGAAAACTAGAGAAAACAGAGAAAATAGAAAGCAAAACAAAAACAAGAGAATACAAGAAAATAAAACACAGACACAGTGAATAGAATACAAACAAAGAAATCATACATTCAAACAACAACCATAACAGAGGAAAATGCACAGCCAAGTATGATGCATGTCTAGCCCTAGTGCAGGTAATGAGCTCATTTGTCGGTTACATACCCGCTCCCGACGTTACCCAGCAACCTCTGTCTGGATAAGGCTTTCCTGTTGGCAATATCCACTGCAAGCAACCTTTGTCTTGCAGGGCGGCACTTATTAGCCGATATACGCCCAACAGACTCACTATAAGTAACCTCTGTCTTACAGGAGCAACAACATACTCACTGTAAGCAACCTCTGTATTACAGGAGCAACAACACACTCACTGTAAGCAACCTCTGTCTTACAGGAGCAACAACACACTCACTGTAAGCAACCTCTGTCTTACAGGAGCACACTCATCTCAATACCTCTGTAAGCAACCTCTGTCTTACAGCAAAGCATGATAGCAAGGTATCCCAGGAAAGCGTTCTCAGTGGTCGTACCACCATCTATCTGACTGCCTCTCTGCAGCAGATTCTTACATAATCATTCTCATTATCATCATTCATTAACATTCTCATTATTCAACATCACTTTCACATTCTTATGCAGTACCTCTTTCTTTCTCTGTTCAATCATGCTATACAAACTCTACAGCTTTTACTTTTACAACATCTTAACTCAAACCATTTCTCTTTATCACATTACTCTTTTCTCTTTGTCTTTTTACTTTGCTCTGATTACTCTTTTTTCTGTATCTGTTTCCTCTGCTCTCATTACTCTTTTCTCTATATCCCTATTACTCTTTTTTTTCTTTATCTCTTTACTTTATTTTGGTTACTCTGTTCTCTGTGTTACTTTATTCTGCTCTGATTACTCTGCTTAACGTATGTATTTAAAGCTTATGTAAATTTTGGTATGAATAGTTAGCATGTCCCAAGTATAGGTTCATTAAGTCTATACTGAGACATTTTAACTTTTCATATAATACCTAACCCTAGTCGCAACTCAAGGACTAACTATGTTGCCCTAGTTCGTTCACTAGTCTCTGTCTGTTTTTCTGTCATTAAAACTTTACATACTTTTTCTTCGATTTTTATCTTTTCTTCAACTTTTTATCTTTTATTTATCTTTGCCTCACTAATATGTTTTTACCACTCCCTAAATGTTTTATGAAAGTAATTATGAGATTCTGTGCTTAAAGTTGTCTTTCTAAAGCTTTTACAAAAAACTGCCTTTTCTGCATCATTTTATTATTTTCATTAAAATATTATTTTTAATTAAATATTATTATTTAATATTTTATTATTATTTATTATTTTATCATTAAATTTTCGAAAATTAACTTACTTTTACTTTTAACCTTTAAAATTCACTTTTTACCACCCGTAACTTTTAATATTTCTACTTTTACCACCCTAACTTTCAGAAATTACCAAATAACCCCCCAAACACCAAATTAATTACTTCCTTGCCCTTTTATGAATCAAAAAGGTGTTCTTCATTGTTCTTCATCACACTCAAAGTGTTCTTCATGTTCTTCATAAATTCTTCAGATTCTTTCTCTGTTTTTACCCGTTTTTCAGTCTTTTTAGCAACCGATTTTTACCATAATTCATAATAAATTAGCAGCCACTAAAACCCCATCTTTTCTACATGATTTCAACACAAATTGAACCTCAATTTAAGCTTAGGGTTTCGTTTTTCCAGCTGCCCCAAGAACACACATTCATAGCTTGAATTTCATCAAATTTCATCAAATTTTCACCAAAATTTCAACAAGAATTACTCATACAAACAATCAATTTCAAGCACAGCCAAACCATATCATAATCACACAACTCAAACACAATCAATCAAGATTAAATTCGTCAAACCCTACCTGATTTTGTTGCTCCTAATTCAATTAAACTTTCAGGTGGTCCTTAAGCACTTTTTCCTCCTAAATCACATCAAGAAAACACATATTTAACCATTTTTCCTTGAAACCGAATCAAAAGAGAGATGGTGCAGCCAACTCACCTTGATTCCAGCCTTGATAAGTCATATGATCATGTAGAGAAAGAAGAGAGGATCATTTTGGTCGGATTGGAATTTTGATTTGAGTTTTAGTTCAGCAGAAATTAAGCTTTAAAGATTTGGAACTAAGAACTTTTCTCTCTTTTTCTCTCTACCTATTTTCGGCCACAAAGTGAAAATGAGCCAGCCTTGAGGGTTTTGGGGGTGTAGGGTGAGTTGTGATTGGTTGGCTTGGAGGTGGATTAAAATAATATTAAAATATCTCAGGTGTATAACTACTAAAACTAGATGTATCGGAACACTTGTAAAAACATCTCTAAAAATTATTTTCTGAGCTACTAGCATAAATAACACTAGTAACATATTTATTATGAGAATAAAACATGAATAATGAGGCCTTAGCATTCCTAAAGTCATCAGAGAGTGCTGGTGCTAAGCTGCACCAGTAAACTGTGAACCCGGTTAAACCGATTTTCTGTTTTTAACTAAAACAGACCAGGTAACCTTATAATATCATTCAAGAATTTTCGAATACTAATATAATGATAATATTATAATATTATCTCTCTCCTCTCATGAATCGAGTCCTGTTCATCAAACAGAGACTATTTACGAAAATCAGAATCAAAACTGCCAACCGATACGATTCAAAAACTAGGTTCTTCGTGACCGTGTTATCGAGCTTGCCTCCGAAAAGGTTCTAGCTTAAGGATGACATAATGACAATGAGGATTGAGATACTTGTTGATATAGAAGAGGTGTTCCCTTTACTGATCTTCTGGCAAAATCCGTGCCTTCAGAAAAGATCTCGCATACTCGAAAATTAGGGTTGTTACAGGTATTATCTTTAATTTTGTTAGCTTTTCTTTTATTTTCTTCTTTTTGTTTTCGAAAAAGTCAAATAAATATTTGTCAAATTTTTTTTCTTTGTTTAATCTTTGTTCTTGGTTTGAGTCTTTTGTTTCTGTTCTTGTTGAATTTTTCGAAAATTTTGAGTCTTTCTTTCTAAAAATTTTCAAAATTAGTGTCTTTTGTGTGATTCTTGTGTCAAATCTTTAAAGTTTAGTGACTTCTTTTGTGTTTTCTTTAATTTTTCGAAAATTTTGTGGTTAGTTTTCAAAAATTTTAAGTTTGGTGTATTTTGTGTGTTTTTGAGTTCTTTGAATTTTTTGAGTTTTGTTCTTGGTGTTCTTCCTAATCTTCAAAGTGTTCTTGTGTTTTCTTTTTATTTTGATCTTAAAATTTTTAAGTTTGGTGTCCCCTTGTGTTTTTCCTTCAAATTTTCGCACACTAAGAGTCATTAGATCTAAAAGTTTTAAGTTTCATGTCTTTTACTTGTTTTTCTCTTTCTTCATTAAATTCAAAAATAAAAAATATATCTTTTCTATCTTATCTTTTAATTAATATTTTCGAAAATTAACAATAAAAAATCAGATTTTAATTTCAAAATTTTTGTCTTATCTTATCTTAGTTTTAAATTCAAAAATCAAATCTTTTTAAAATAATATCTTTTTCAAAAATCATATCTTTTTCGAAATATTATCTTTTCTTATTTGAAATTCAAATTTCAAAATTTAATTTTCAAAATTTCAAATTTTAATTTCAAATCTTTTTAATTTTTAAAACTTATCTTTTCTTAACTTTCTTATCTTATCTTATCTTACCTAACTTGTCTTGTCTTTTCCATCTTATCTTTTCTTTTTAAATATTAAAATTAAAACTTTCTCAAATCTTTTTAATTCTTATCTTATCTTGTTGACTTTTTAAAATTTTTTAAAATCAAATATTTTTTTTACCTTCTATCTTATCTTATTTTCAAATCTTTCTTAATTAATTACTTCTCGTCTCTTTCTTCTTTTTCAAAACTTCCTAACGAACTCTTCTCTCTTCTAATTTTCGAAAATTCTCTTCTTCTTCTCTCTCTTCTATTTTTGAAAATTCATTAACTAAATTTCAACTCCTTTTAATTAACTAACCTTTATTTTCAAAATTTAATTATTAAATAAAACAAAAACAAAAATATTTTAATTCTTGTTTATCTTTTCTATTTCTAATTCTTCTCCTATTTACTTCTATTTATTCGAATTACTTCTCCTCTCTCTTCTTTCATCTTCACTTTTCTATCTTCCTCTTCTTTCTTCACATCTCACTGAAAGTTCTCTAGACCCAAATCAGGCATAGAAGCTTCCTTTCTTTTCTTGTTTATGACCAGGAACAGGGATAAAGAACCTCTCTTTAATCTTGATCCTAAACCTGAGAGGACTTTAAGGAGGAGCTTACAACAAATCAAAGCACAACACTTCGGAAGAAACCTTTCAGAAGATTTTGAACAAGAAATAGAAGACATGGTCGAACCTCAAGAAGAGGCAAGAAATGTTCTTGGTGACTTCACCATGCCTACCTCTGACTTATATGGCAGAAGTATCTCTGTACCCGCCATCGGAGCTAACAATTTTGAGCTTAAGCCTCAGTTAGTTTCTCTTCTGCAACAGAATTACAAATTCGATGGACTTCCAATGGAAGATCCACATCAGTTCTTAGCTGAATTCTTGCTAATCTGTGACACAGTCAAGCCTAATGGAGTGAGTCCTGAGGTCTACAAACTTATGCTCTTTTCCTTTGCTGTAAGAGACAAAGCTAAGATATGGTTGGATTCTCAACCAAAAGAGATCTTAAACTATTGGAAAAGGCTAGTTAATGCTTTCCTTGCTAAATTTTTTCCCCTTAAAGGATGAGCAAAATCAGAGTGGAAGTTCAAACTTTCAGACAAAGAGATGGTGAACCCCTCTATGAAGCTTGGGAAAGATACAAGCAATTGATCAGGATATGTCCTCCTGACATGCTTTCTAAATGGTCTATCATAGGTGTGTTCTATGATGGTCTGTCTGAGATATCCAAAATTTCATTGGACAGCTCTACAGGTGGATCACTCAACTTAAAGAAAATCCCTGCAAAAGTAAGAGAACTCATTGAGATGGTTGCAAACAACCAATTCATGTACACCTCTGAGAGAAATCCTGTAAATCATGGAGTCTCTCAGAAGAAAGGAGTTCTTGAAGTTGATACTTTGAATGCCATATTGGCTCAAAACAAGATCTTGACCCAGCAGGTCAATTTGATTTCTTAGTATTTGATTGGAATGCAAGCTGCAGCTGGCAGCACCCAAGAAGTATCTCCTGATGTAGATGCTTATGATCTTGATCAACCCACCATGGAAGAGGTGAATTACATGGAAGAACCCTATGGAAACACCTCAACCCTTCATGGAAGAATCATCCTAACCTTTCATGGAAGGATCAACAGAAGCCTTAGTAAGGCTTCAATAACAATCAAGGTGGAAGGAACCAGAATAAGTTCAACAACAGACCACTATTCCCATCCTCTAAAGGGAATATGGAGACCCCTAAGCAGAACCTTTCTGACTTAGTAACTCTAATCTCTAACCTCTCTAAGACCACTGGTGCACAAATCCCCACACTCCGTACAGTTGTACCAGCAAGTACACTGGGTCGTGCAATTAATACCTGAGTGAGTCAGGGTCGATCCCACGAGGATTGTGGTTTGAAACAAGCTATGGTTATTTTGTAAGTTTTAGTCAGGTGGAATCAGAAGAGTTGGTTATGTCTAGATGCGGTTTGATTGTGAATTGGAATCAGTAATAGGAATGGTTAAGGATTGGAGTTGCCTTATCTTTCTAAATTAACTCAAATCTTACTGTCTTCTTTGTTTGTGAGTGATTTCTTCAATGGCAGGCTGTATGTGATTTACGCCATGGGTCGTGGTCATCAATCTCCTATGCTCCAGATCAAACGCCATTGGCCGTGGTCATTCAATCTGATGGAGGGTAAAGCTCTAGCAGCTCATTCTCTTGGCGATCCTACTCAAAACGACACAGACAAGGTCAAATCTTCCGGATCAGAGAATGTTGCTTCTTTGGTGTCTAGCCTCTACAACAGAGACCCTAATCTCCCTAGAAATCAACTGAACTAGTGTCTCGAGAAGTCCCCAACGAAGTCGTGGATTAGCCATCTGAGAGATGTATAAACATAGCTGTTGGTTTGCGCTTTGCAGTCACGTATTCACACGAACCCAAGTAGACGCGGATATTTGTCAAGCACGTTCGTCTGAGTATAATGAATAGAGCTGATTGTCACTAATCATCCTATTCACCATGTTGAAGAACGATTATACATCTTAGAATTAAATCAAACACAGACCGAAGAGAAATAGTAATACTTTTATTAGTTCATAGGACTCAGCAGGGCTCCTCCCCTCAACCTAGGAGGTTTAGAAACTCATACTAAAAGGAAATACAAAGCAAAGAACGAAAATGTTGTGCAAAATCTAGATGATGGGCGAAGATCCTTAACATAGAGTGATCTTCTACTCTAAATACTAAACTAATAACTAGTAATTGTAAAACAGTCTATTTAGTGCTAAAATCCACTTCTGGGGCCCACTTGGTGAGTGTTTGGGATGAGCTTTTATGAGATCCACGTGCTGGGGGACCTCTAGGGTGTTGAACACTGGTTAGGGGGTCCTCTCTGAGCGTTTGGACGTTGGTCTCTGCTCTTTGGGCGCTGGACACCTGGAAGGGGGCAAGAGGCTAGCGTTGGACGCCATTTTTAGGCCTTCTATTATGAAGCAAAGTATAGAGTATTATACATTGCTGGAAAGCTCTGGAAGTCAGCTTTCCATAGCTGTTGAGATCGCTCCATGTGAACTTCTTTAGCTCCAGAAAACCTCTTCCGAATGCAAGGAGGTTAGATCCGGACAGCATCTACAGTGCTTTCTCTGTCTCCTAAATCAGGCTTTTGCTCCAGCTCCTCAATTTCAGCCAGAAAATACCTAAAATTGTACAAAAAGACACAAACTTAAAGTAGAATGAAAAAATGAGAATTTAACATTAAAACCTATAAAAACTAAATAAAAACTAAACAAAACATGCTAAAAACTATATGAAAATGATGCCAAAAATGTATAAAATATCTGCTCATCACAACACCAAAATTAAACTGTTGCTTATCCCTAAGCAACTAAAAACACAGTAGGATAGAAAAGAAAATTAACATACAATAAAATTCAAAGTTTCCAATGAAGCTCAGTTATAATTAGATGAGCGGAACTTAGTAGCTTTTTGCTTCTGAATAGTTTTGGCATCTCACTATCCATTGAAACTCATAGATGTTGGAATCGTTAGGAACTTAGAATCCAAATGATATTATTGAATCTCCTAGTTAAGTTCTTTTTTATTCTTGAACACAGCTTTTTAGAGTCTTGGTCGTGGCCCTAAGCACTCTGTTTTCTAGTATTACCACTAGATACATACATGCCACAGACACTTTAACTGGGTGAACCCTTTTGGATTGTGATTCATCTTTGCGAGAATCCCCAGATAGAGGTGTCCAAAGTTCTTAAGCACACTCTTTTTACTTTGAATCACGACTTTAACCGCTCAGTCTCAAGCTTTTCACTTGACACCTTCATGCCACAAGCAGATGGTTAAGGACAACTTGATTTAGCCGCTTAGGCCAGGATTTTATTCCTTTGGGACCTCCTATCCACTGATGCTTAAAGCCTTGGATCCTTTTACCCTTGCCTTTTGATTTAAAGAGTTATTGGCTTTTTCTGCTTGCTTTTTTTTGCATGCTTTCTTTTTTTCTCTTTTTTTTTTTGCTGTTTTTTCTTGCTTAAAGTATCAATTTTGGGATTTTTCAGATTATCAATAATACTTCACTTTCATCATCATTCTTTCAAGAGCCAACATTCATAAATTTTAACTTCATATATGTACTGTTTATTCATACATTCAGAAAATAAAAGCAATGCCACCACATCAACAGAATTAAACTATTCTTATTATAAACTTGAAAATCATGCATCTCTCAATTCTTTTCAAATAAAATTTTCTTTTAAGTAAGGTGAGAGATATATGGAATATTTTACAACTTTAAGACATCAATGCAAATGATCATGCAACAAGAATAGTAGAACAGATAACATAACAGAAAATAGAAAAATAATAGAAGGGAAAGGAAGTAAAAGAAAACGAATCCACTTTTAATAGTGGCGGCTAGTGCTCCTCCTTGAGGATCCAATGTGATGCTTGATCTCTTCAATGTCACTCCTTTGCCTTTGTTGTTCTTCCCTCATAACCCTTTGATCTTCTCTAATGGCTCTTTGATCTTCTCTTATTTCATTGAGGGTGATGGAGTGCTCTTGATGCTCCACCCTCAATTGCTCCATATTAGGGCTTAGTTCTCCAAGAGAAGTCTGCCATTAATCCCAATAGCTTTGAGGAGGAAAATATATCCCTTGAGACATCTCAGGGATCTCATGCTGAGGCGGCTGCATAGGCTCTTGTGCATGCTCTCTAGTTTGCTTCATCCTCTTCTTAGTGATAGGCTTATCCTCCCCAATAGAGATGTCTCCATTTATGACAATTCCAACTGAATTGTATAGATGACAGATGAGGTGTGGGAATGCCAACTTTGTATTGGTGGAAGGCTTCTCAGCTATCTTATACAATTATTGAGGAATCACCTCATCTACTTCCACCTCACTTCCAATCATAATGCAATGGATCATGGTAGCTCTGTCAACAGTCACTTCTGACTGATTGCTAGTAGGGATGATGGATCTTTGGATGAATTCCAACCATCCTCTAGCCATGGGCTTTAGGTCAAGCCTTCTTAGTTGAATGAGCTTGTCTTAGGAATCACTTTTCCACTGTGCTCCTTCCACACTAATATCTAAGAGTACTTGATCCAATCTCTCATCAAAGTTGACTCTCCTAATGTAAGGATGAGGATATCCTTGCATTAGAGGCAAGTTGAACACCAACCTCACACTTTCCAGGCTGAAATCTAAGATTCTCCCTCGGACCATGGTGCTCTAATTCCTTGGATTTGGGTTCACACTAGTGTCATGGTTTTTAGTAACCCATGCATTAGCATAGAACTCTTGCACCATTAGAATCCCAACATCTTGAATGGGGTTGGTTAGGACTTCCGATCCTCTTCTCTGGATCTTTCTTCAGATTTTAGGATACTCATTCTTCTTGAGCTTGAAAGGGACCTTAGGGATCACTTTCTTCTCAGCCACTACTTCATAGAAGTTGTCTTGATGAGCTTTGGTGATGAATCTCTCCATCTCCCAAGATTCAAAAAGGGTGGCTACTGCCTTTCCTTTCCTCTTTCTAGAGGATCCTCCAACCTTGGGTGCCTTAGATGGTAATGAAAAGAAAAAAAAGCTAGGCTTTTCCAACACTAAACTTAAAACTTTGCTCATCCTCGAGCAAAAACAAAGAGAAGAGAAGAATAGAGTAGAAGAAGAAGAAGAAAATAAAAGAAGATGGAGGGAGAGAGAACTCTCAGCTAAGTGGGGCTTATGAGTGTATATGAGATGTGTGTGTATGAAGGGGTATGAAGAGGGGTATTTATAGGAGTGGGGTAGGATTGGATTCGGTTATGGGTGGGGTTTTGGGTGGGAGATTTGATTTTGAAGTGGATGGGGGTTGGTGGGAGTCATGATGATTGTGGAAAAGTGGTATGGATGTGATTGGGCTAAGGTTTATAGGAATGTGTGTATAGGGAAGTGTGAAAGTGAGTGGGGTAGGTGAAGATATTGTGGGACCCACTGGTCCTAAGAGGTTAGAAAATTCAGATTCCTTGCTCTCTGTACTGGCATTTGAACAACCAGGGGCTGCTCCATGGCTGGCGTTCAATGCCTGCAATGCTGCCCATTAGGGGTGTTGGACGCCCAACCAAAGCTCCCTGGCTGGCGTTCAACTTCTAATAACACTCTATCTAGAGTGTTCTATTTTTACTGCTGAAGAATTTTATCTCTGTGCTGACTACTGCATATGATCATGACCCTAAAAATAATAACTTAAAGAAAAAAAAGATGAAAGAAAATAAAAATAATTAAATAAGGTTGGGTTGCCTCCCAACAAGCATTTTTTTTAACGTCATTCGCTTGACGATTAGCTCTTTATGGAGGTTTGTGTGGGCTCAGATTTTTGCCCTTTACAGTGAACTTTTGTCCTGTCCTCTCATGAATGAGCTCTACATGCTCTAGAGATAGGATACTACTCATTGTATGCGGTAAGACTGGTTTCTTAGTGAAGATAACTCTCATGCCAAGTGAGAGTCCTTCAGTTGGGACTTTCCTGTCCCTCCAGCCTTTAGGTACTTTCTTCTTAGTACCTTTGTACTTAGAGCTTGTTGATTACTGCACTGTGATGACTTACAGCATCTACCCCTTTCTCTTATATAAAAGAACCATAGAAAGAGTGTAATCTCATTCAATCAATGCAATTTCATGAGTTAAATAGTAAATATTATGGTACATTACTTTGAAATGAGTTATTGTTGAATTTCAGGTGAAAAGAGCAACAAAAGAAGATGGAAACAAGAAAAGTGTGCTGGGCGTGTGTGCTGGGTATGCCACTTGGTGCAAAGGCCAACAAAATGCATGGGCGTGGCACGCTAGCTAAGGGCGTGGCACGCCAGTTCACAAATCCAGAAAGCACAACGCAAGAAATTCAATGGGCGTGCCACTCGAAGGCAAAGGCCTGGCACGCCAGTTATCTAGTCCAGAGAAGAAGTCCATGGAGGTTTCAATGGGCGTGGCACGTTAGTTATAAACTCCAAAGAAGGGACAATGAGCTTTACAATGTGCGTGGCACGCCAGGGCCAGGCGTCGCACGCCAGTTATACTTTCCAGCGAACAATTTTGAAGACCACAAAGGGGGTGTGGCACGCCAACTCTATTTTTTAACACTGGGCGTGCCACTTGGACTCGAAGACGTGGCATGCCAGCATTATTAGTGTCTTGGGCATGTCACTTGGGTTCTAGGCGTGGCATGCCAAGACTTGAAGAAGCTCAACACCAAATTGGGTGTGCCACTTGAACTCGAAGGCATGGCACGACAGTTCTAGCATACAAGGGTGAAGAACACTGGGCGTGCCACTTGAACTCGAAGGCGTGGCACGCCAACACAAGCTCACAAGGAGAAAGAAGACTGGGTGTGCCACTTGGGACTTTAGGCATGGCACGCCAAGAAAAAGATGACCATGGGCGTGCCACTAGAATGCTAGGTGTGGCATGCTAGTATCATTTTCCAGAGAAGAAGAGTGAAGACTCATCAAGGGCGTCGCACGCCACCTACTGGGCATCGCACGTCAGTGTTATTGTCCAGAGAGGAAGGATGGAGTGTCTACTATGGGCGTGGCACGCCAAACTTGGGCGTGCCACGCCAGTTCAATTTTCCTGGAAGATGAAGAATAGCCTTACTATGGGCATGGCACGCCAGAAATGGGCATGCCACGCTAGTTCAAAAGTCTAGAGAGGAAGGAGGAAGAAAAGACTATGGTCGTGCTACTTGGGTTCGAAGGCATGGCATGCCAGGCTAGTTGAGCAATGGAAAGACCCTGCGCGTGCCACTTGAGCTCGAAGGCGTGGCACGCCAGGTTAAGCTGCATGAAGGGCGTGCCACTTGGGAAGTCAAGTGATAAATCCCAATTTTGTGGTTTATCTGTACTTAATTTGGGGGATTTTATCAACTTATCTCACATTTACTCAATGAAATAGCATGGTTTTATAATTCTCCCTTAATTTGTGCTTAAGTGTAAAAACATGCTTTTTAGGCCCTTAAATTGGTGATTTTAATTCACTTTAATTCCATTCGATGCCTTGATATGTTTGTTGAGTTATTTCAAATTCATAAGGCAAGTATTAGATGGAAGAAGTGAAGAGAAAAGCATGCAAAGTGGAGAATTCATGGAAAAACAAGGATTTGGAGTGCATACATCGACGCGCACGCGTGAAATGAGGTCGTTCAGGCGACGCGTATATGTGACATGATGCGTACGCGTGAGAAGGAAAACCCCAGACGATGTGTACGCATGGCCCATGCGTATGCGTCACAGCTCGCACGTGATCTCATTAAAGTGAAAACGCTGGGGGTGATTTCTGAGCTGTCTAGGCCCAAATCCAACTCATTCTTAAGGATATTTCATACAGAATTCAAGCTTGGGCAAAGGGGGAGCAATTAGTTTTAGGATAGCATCATGTAGGTTAGTTTTCTAGAGAGAGAAGCTACCTATTCTCTCTAGAATTAGGTTTCTAGGGTTAATTTCATCTTAGATATAGGTTTAATTTCTTGTTTTCATCTTGTTTCTTTTACATTTTCATGCTCTAGTAGTTTAATTCTCTAGTTTCCTCTTGTTAATTTCTTATTTGCTCTCTTTGATGTTTATGAAATCTTGTTAGATTTGGCTTTTCTTTAATGCAATTAATGTTTCTTTTATGTTCTTATGGTTAATTGCTTTGTTTATTGTTGATTCCTTTCATTGGGTAGTTGGTAGATTTTATATTCCTTGCAATTTACCATGTTTTCCTTTTATGCCTTCCAAGTGTTTGACAAAATGCTTGGTAGGATATTAGAGTAGCTTTTTGAGCATTCTTGGCTTGGAAGGAGGAATTAGAAAATCTTGAGTCATGAAAACCCAACCTATATTGGCGATCTAGAGTTGTTAGTTAATATGTTTCCATTGACACTAATCTTTTACTAATTCAATTAGTGAGTTGATTAGGACTTTTGGATTGAAATTAACTAGTCTTATTTGACTTTCTCCCTATGCGAAGATAACATTGTATCTTCTTCCATTGTTGGAGATGACGAAATAAGATAAACTCTTGTTAATTATCGTGATATGATTAACTAGTCTTATTTGACGTTCTCTCGTGTAAAGTTAACATTGTACCTTCTTCCATATTGGAGATGACTAAATAGGATGAATTCTTTTTAATCATTGTTATGATTAGTGACTAGGATAGAAAGCCTATATTCTCAATCCTTGCCATGAATGTCTCTCTTTATTAATTGCTTTCTTTAGTTGTTTGCATTATTTACTTGCCATTTATTCTCTTACCCTTTTATAAATCAAACCCCCCTTGTTCCTCCATAGCCAATAATTGACCACTTCATTGCAATTCCTTGTGAGACGACCCGAGATTTAAATACTTCGGTTGATTTTCATTCGGGTTTGTACTTGTGACAACCAATCTTTTAAAACTTTGATTGAGCATTACTTGTCGGTTGGGAACTATACTTGCAACGAAGTAATTTCCTCTAACCGAGAAGAAATTCTTAGCCAACAGTAATGCTCTTTCACCAAGCGTGACACGCCAAGCCAAGCTGAGGAGCCAGGCGTGGCATGCCGATCACACGCGGAGCACATGCCAGGCACATGACTCATTTCCATTAGTTTTTCATTTTCTTTTTAGTTGTAATTTTCTTTTCTCTTTTGTACTTTTTATTTCTAGTGATAGGAAGTAGTATATATTCCCCCTAGAAGTACTGAAAAGGGGGTTGGTTAGTGAATTGATTGGCTAGCTAGTCTTAGTTTTACCTTACACTTCACTTCATCTCTTCCATCTCTTGTACTTGGGAGAGGGAGCTCTGTTGTACTTGATAGATTAATGATAGTGAATTTTTCTTCTTTTCATCTTCTCTTTGATTTGCTAGAAGGAATTTCGTTCTTCATGCTAGTGTTCAATCATCTTGGGAAAGAGGTTGAATGCAAAATGGGTTTCATGGGAACCTTGGAAAAGGAATCATGAAACCATACTTGAAATCCCTTTTCACACTTGAGTAGATCTAGGTTTTGGGATTGGATATGGTGACATAAAATCCACCCATTAATTGGATCTATGAGGATGTGTAGTATAATCAGGGACCAAGAATATCTCTCTTCATGAGCAATTAGACCAAGGAATTGACTGATTATCAAGATTTGAGAGATTGAATCACCAAGGGATTGGGGTTCAATCAATCATGATTGCCAAGAGGTCAATGAGTTGCATGATTGAAGAAGAGATGATCTAGATCTAATCCAAAGAGAGCAACATCTCCCAATCCCAATGAATTCCCCCTTATTCTTATCTTTCCTATTCTTTATAGCTTTTCTTTAATTTCTACTATTCCCCATTCACATTTACATTTCAGTCATTTATGTTTTAGCACTTTACATTCTTGTCATTTCCATTTCTGCACTCTATTGCTTTTCTTTACTTTTCAGTCATTTATCTTTCTTCCATTTAAAATTCTACAACTCAATACTCTTCATTGATTAGCTTAACTAAAATTACTCATTAAATAAAGTTGCTCAATCAATCAATCTCTGTGAGATTCGACCCACTCCTAGTGGGTTATTACTTGACGATATTTGGTGCGCTTGCCAAAGAATGGATTCATTTTATATGGGGAGTGAATTCTGGTCATCAAGTTTTATGGCGCCGTTGCCAGGGATTGATTTTGAATTGACAATGATTAAGTTAGTGAGTATTTAAATTAAGCATTTTCTTTATTTTGATTATTTCTTTAATTTCACTTTTTATATTTCGTTTAGTATTTTAATTCTTAACTGTTCATTGTATATATATGTTAACTCTAACAAGTAGCACACTAACTGTTTGATACTTTACATCAATTAATTTTGACTTACCACCCTTCTTCCAAAAAGGTGATAACTCTTGTTTAGATTGTGTTTTGTGTTGTTTATGACAGGGAGAAGAGGAGTTGTAACCTCCTATAATTCTGAACTGAAGAGAACAATTTTGAGATTAAAAAGAGAAGCAATGGCAAGAGGCAAAAGAATTGTTGGTGATGAAGAAGAAGAAGAAGAAAATTCAACCCAGACCATGGAAGGTGAAGCACATAATCATCATGAAGAAGCAGTTGGCAACAATGCTCCTTAATGAGCGGATATTTTATACGCTTTTTGGGGATAATTTCATATAGTTTAGAGTATGTTTTAGTTAGTTTTTAGTCTATTTCTAGTAGTTTTTAGGAAAAATTCATATTTCTGGACTTTACTATGAGTTGTGTGTTTTTCTGTAATTTCAGGTATTTTTCTGGCTGAAATTGAAGGAGCTGAGCAAAAATCTGATTCAGGCTGAAAAAGGACTGCTAATGCTGTTGGATTCTGACTTCCCTGCACTCAAATTGGATTTTCTGGAGCTACAGAACTCGAAATGGCCTGCTTCCAATTGCATTGGAAAGTAGACATCCAGGGCTTTCCAGCAATATATAATAGTCCATACTTTGCACAAGGATAGACGACGTAAACTGGCGTTCAACGCCAGTCCTCTGCCCAATTCTGGCGTCCAGCGCCAAAAAAGGATCAAAAACTGGAGTTGAACGCCCAAACTGGCACAAAAACTGGCGTTCAACTCCACAAATGGCCTCTGCACGTGAATTGCTTAAAGTCTCAGCCCCAGCACACACCAAGTGGGCCCCAGCACACCAAGTGGGCCCCAGAAGTGGATCTCTGCATCATCCATCATAGTCCACTCATATTTTGTAACCCTAGGCTACTGGTTTAGTATTTAAACAACTTTTAGAGACTTATTTTGTATCTCATGATATTTCAGATCTAAACTTTGTATTCTCTGACGGCATGAGTCTCTAAACCCCATTGTTGGGGGTGAGGAGCTCTGCTGTGTCTCGATGAATTAATGCAAGTATTTCTGTTTTCTATTCAAACACGCTTGTTCCTATCTAAGATGTTCATTCGCGCTTAACTGTGATGAAGGTGATGATCAGTGACATTCATCACCTTCCTCAACCCATGAACGTGTGCCTGACAACCACCTCCGTTCTATATCCGATTGAATGAGTATCTCTGAGATCTCTTAATCAGAATCTCCGTGGTATAAGCTAGAACTGATGGCAGCATTCATGAGAATCCGGAAAGTCTAAACCTTGTCTGTGGTATTCCGAGTAGGATTCAAGGATTGAATGACTGTGACGAGCTTCAAACTCCTGAAGGAGGGGCGTTAGTGACAGACACAAAAGGATAGTAAATCCTATTCCAACCGGATCGAGAACCAACCGGTGATTAGCCGTGCTGTGACAGAGCGCGTGAGCGTAGTTTTCACTGGAAGGATGGAAGGTAGCCATTGACAACGGTGATCCACCAACACACAGCTTGCCATAGGAGGACGTGCGTGCGTGAATCAGAAGACAGAGGAAAGCAGAGATTCAGAAGACAAAGCATCTCCAAAACTCCAATATATTCTCCATTACTGCATAACAAGTAACCTTTAATTTATGCTCTCTCAGTCATTCACAATTCAACTGATAAACATAATTGACTTCCTGACTAAGATTTACAAGATAACCATAGATTGCTTCAAACTAACAATCTCCGTGGGATTCGACCCTTACTCACGTAAGGTATTACTTGGACGACCCAGTGCACTTGCTGGTTAGTGGTACGCGTTGTGAAAAGTGTGATTCACAATTCGTGCACCAAGTTTTTGGCGCCGTTGCCGGGGATTGTTCGTGGTTGAACAACTGACGGATTATTCTGTTGCTTAGATTAGGAAAAATCTTTCTTTTTTTTTGGTTTAGAGTCTTTCATTATTTATCCCTTGTTAAAATACTTTAAACTTATAGCTCAGTTATTTAGAACGTGGTGTTTATGTTCATGATAATTGGCTATCATATTTTTTTAAAAACCTTTTTCAAAAATAATTTTTCTATTAAATCCTGTGCCAAACTTTAAGTTTGGTGTTTTCAAAAATAATCTTTCTTAAAATTTTTGAAGGTCCCATAACTCATTTGGCTAGAGCGTTAATCTGTGTTCTTGGTAATTGGGTTAGAATCTTTTATACTCTTTTCGAAACCTTCTTTTTCATAAATAATATTTTCTCTATTAAATTGTGTGCCAAACTTTAAGTTTGGTGTTTTCTTGTTGAATCCCCCTTGGTTTTCGAAAATTTTGGTGGTTTTCTAAAAAAAAATTTTAAGTTTGGTGTTCTTTCTTCATGTTCTTGTGTTCTTGTGAGTCTTCAAAGTGTTCTTGAGTTTTCCTTGTGTCTTGATCTTAAAATTTTTAAGTTTGGTGTTCCTTGGTGTTTTCCCTCCAAATTTTTCGAAAACAAGGAGCATTAGATCTAAAAATTTTAAATCTTGTACTATCTTATTGTTTTTCTCTCTCCTCACTAAATTCAAAAATATCTTTTCAAAATATCTCTTCTAACTTCCTAACTTCTTATCTTTTCAAAATTTGTTTCAACTAACTAACTAACTTTTTGTTTGTTTCTTAACTTTTTCAAAACTACCCAACTAACTCTCCCTCTCTCTAATTTTCGAAAATATCTTCCCTCTTTTTCAAAAATTTCTTTTTTTTTTAACTAATTAATTTCTTTTTTTTTTATAAACGAAAAAAAAATATTTTTTTTTTACTTCAAAAATTCAAATTCTTTTTAGTTATTTTATTTTATTTAAGTATTTACTTCTTATAAAATAAAATAAATAAAAAGGTAAATCAGTCCAAGTTATATCCATAGATCCATCATGGACATAAGTGGAAATGAACAGTCCAGGAGGACTCTGGGGTCATATTCTAACCCCTCTACTGCTTCATATGGGAGTAGCATCTGCATACCCTCCATTGGAGTCAGTAGCTTTGAGTTGAATCCTCAGCTCATTATCATGGTGCAGCAAAGTTGCCAGTATTCCGGTCTTCCACAGGAAGAACCTACAGAGTTTCTAAATCAATTTTTACAAATTGCTGACACAGTACATGATAAGGAAATAGATCAGGATGTCTACAGACTATTACTGTTTCCATTTGCTGTAAAAGATCAAGCTAAGAGGTGGTTAAATAACCAACCTAAGGCCAGCATAAGAACATGGAAACAGCTGACAGAAAAATTCCTGAATCAATATTTCCCTCCAAAAAGGATGACACAGCTAAGGCTGGACATCCAAGGCTTTAAACAAGGAGATAATGAATCTCTTTATGATGCCTGGGAGAGATACAGAGAGATGCTACGAAAATGCCCCTCTGAAATGTTTTCAGAGTGGGTTCAGTTAGACATCTTCTACTATGGGCTTGCAGAAGGAGCTCAGATGTCTTTAGATTACTCAGCTGGTGGATCTATCCATATGAGAAAGACAATTGAAGAAGCTCAAGAGCTCATTGATACAGTTGCCAGGAATCAGCATCTGTATCTAAGCAGCAACCCTTCCATGAATGAAGAGGTTAAAACAGTAACTGCTGAATTCAGTACTGTAAAACAAGCTGCTGAATTCAATCAGCAATTAGATTTTCTAACAAAACAGCTAGCTGAATTCAAAGACAGGTTACAGGAGACAAGGATAGCTAATATACATATGGAAGAACAGTTTAAGCAAACAAAGCAGCATCTATCAAAGCAAATAGCAGAAGAATGCCAAGCAGTTCAATTAAGAAGTGGGAAAACATTAAATACCCCACCTCAAGGCATAAAAAATTCAAGAAATGAGCAACCCACCAAAGATTCCCCTGAGGACAGTAAGAGCCCAGGGAAAAATAATTCTGGCACTAAAACGCCAGAAAATGGGTGGAAGGCTGGCGCTGAACGCCCAGACCATGCCCAAAACTGGCGTTCAGCGCCAGAAACAAGGCAGGATTGGCGTTCAACGCCAGAAATGGGCAAGAATCTGGCGTTGAACGCCCAAATGGGGCAGAATCCAGCGTTGAACGCCCAACAGGGGCACATTTCTGGCGTTCAGGCGCCAGGAACAGACAGTGAGCTGGCGTCTAACGTCACTCCAGCTTCTGACTCTGGCATTCAATTGCCAGTGAGGGATCAGACACACACAAGTGCTGACAACAACCCCTCTAAAAAGGCTTCTTTAACCACTAAGGTTGAGGAATATAAAGCCAAGATACCTTATCCTCAAAAACTCCGGAAAGAGGAGCAGGATAAGCAATTTGCTCGCTTTGCAGATTATCTAAGGACTCTTGAAATAAAGATTCCATTTGCAGAGGCACTTGAGCAAATACCTTCTTATGCTAAGTTCATGAAAGAGATCTTGAGTCATAAAAAGGAGTGGAGAGAAACAGAAAGAGTTCTCCTCACTGAAGAATGCAGTGCAGTCATTCTGAAAAGCTTTCCTGAAAAGCTTAAAGACCCTGGGAGTTTTCTGATACCATGCATATTAGAAGGTGATTGCACCAAGACAGCTTTATGCGATCTTGGGGCAAGCATCAACCTAATACCTGCATCCACTATCAGGAAGCTTGGCTTAACTGAAGAAGTTAAACCAACCCGGATATGTCTCCAACTTGCTGATGGTTCCACTAAATACCCATCAGGCGTGATTGAGGACATGATTGTCAGAGTTGGGCCATTCGCCTTTCCCACTGACTTTGTTGTGCTGGAAATGGAGGAGCACAAGAGTGCCACTCTCATTCTAGGAAGACCCTTCCTAGCAACTGGACGATCCCTCATTGACGTCCAACAGGGGGAAATAACCCTGAGAGTCAACGATGACGAGTTCAAGTTGAACGCTGTCAAAGCCATGTAGCATCCAGACACATCAACAGACTGCATGAAAGTTGACCTTATTGACTCTTTGGTAGAAGAGATCAACATGGCTGAGAGTCTCGAATCAGAGTTGGAAGACATCTTTAAAGATGTTCAGCCTGATTTGGAGGATTTAGGGGACATGAAAGAGCCTCTGAACTTTCTTCTGAAAGAAGAAAAACCTCCTAAACCAGAGCTCAAGCCACTGCCACCATCCTTGAAATATGCATTTCTAGGAGAAGGTGACACCTTTCCAGTGATCATAAGCTCTGCTTTAAATTCACAGGAAGAGGAAGCACTTATTCAAGTGCTAAGGACACACAAGACAGCTCTTGGGTGGTCCATAGGTGACCTTAAGGGCATAAGCCCAGCTAGATGCATGCACAAAATCCTACTGGAGGATAATGCCAAACCAGTGGTTCAACCACAGAGGCGGCTAAATCCAGCCATGAAGGAAGTGGTGCAGAAAGAGGTCACCAAATTACTAGAGGCTGGGATTATTTATCCCATTTCTGATAGCCCCTGGGTGAGCCCTGTTCAAGTCGTCCCAAAAAAGGGAGGCATGACAGTGATTCATAATGAAAAAAATGAACTGGTTCCTACAAGAACAGTTACAGGGTGGCGCATGTGTATTGACTACAGAAGGCTCAATACAGCCACCAGAAAGGATCATTTTCCTTTACCATTCATAGACCAGATGCTAGAGAGACTAGCAGGTCATGATTATTACTGCTTTTTGGATGGCTACTCAGGCTATAACCAGATTGCAGTAGATCCCCAGGATCAAGAGAAAATAGCATTCACATGTCCATTCGGAGTGTTTGCTTATAGAAGGATGCCCTTTGGGCTATGCAATGCACCTGCAACCTTCCAGAGATGCATGCTCTCTATTTTCTCTGATATGGTGGAAAAATTTTTGGAAGTCTTCATGGATGACTTCTCAGTATATGGAGACTCATTCAGCTCCTGTCTTGATCACCTGAAACTTGTTCTGAAAAGATGCCAAGAAACCAACCTAGTTTTAAACTGGGAAAAGTGTCACTTCATGGTGACTGAAGGAATTGTTCTTGGGCATAAAATCTCAAACAAGGGAATAGAGGTGGATCAAGCAAAAATAGAGGTAATTGAAAAATTACCACCACCTGCCAATGTTAAGGCAATCAGAAGCTTTCTGGGGCATGCA